>NW_027287183.1:1331611-1644111 GCF_022747635.1 Hetaerina americana
TTGGCGTTACGTAGGTTTCTTCCGGTGGAGTTAAAAGTAAATTTTGACGGAGAATGGTTCTGCAATGGGACATTTCGTGTAGGGGGCTGGTTGAGTAGAAGATCAATGATAATAAATCGGCTGAGCAGAGGATGAAAGTGTGAGCGAAGAAGTAGCGTATGATGCGATTAAAGAAGAGAGGAATATTGCAAAAAAAAACCCTTCTGGATCGCCATGATGCAAATAGAGAAGAAATAAGGTGGTGGTTAATTCTGTAGGTTGTCAAAGAGATGATGAAACTGGATAAACGGCGGAATGGGATGGAGAAAGTCATATGGTGGAAGGGATAACTTGGTTCGAAATTGTATATTAATCTGAAGAATGCCAGTGTTTCGTGCACACGTTATTTCTGTATTATTTGTGAAATGCCCCAGGATGCCTATTGGTTTTAATGGATTGCCCAAAACCAGCCTCCTCACGGTGTGCGATTTCAATCATTACGCGAGGGCCAATGCGGAGGAAGATTTTCATGTGAGTGCATTTGAGTACCCGCTACTGAGATTGAAGTGAAATAACTTTTATTAGCTCTGTCCAAAGAGTGGTACGCATACTACTACGATTTCAACCTTCAAAATAATTCGAAATCATCCAACTCAGGCTGAATCAACGCATTCCGTTTATATGTTGAACATTTCCAAGGTGATAAAAAATACTTTCGTTGAGACAAGTGAAAGATCAGTAAAATCATGCAACGGAAAACGTCTGCAGATGGTTCACAAAACAATTTGTTGGTTTTGATGTTCCACAACGTTCGTTTTACATATTGTTTTGATTGAATCATATGGTTAGTAGTACAAATGAGTTTTTTGATATATTTTTTATCATTTCAGTCATTGCATCTGAGTATCTGGTCCGTTTACTTTGACATTCCTGCTGCAATATTAATTTAGTAAGAATTGTAGACAAAGGATGTCAATGGATACGTGGTGGGTTTCTGTGGCTGTAAACGTCTATTCTTTCGTCCATCAACGTCTCTGGAGGCTACTATCCTTTAGAATATTCCCAACGAGTTTTCCTGTTCCTCTTCATCGCATTTCACGCTTATTTTCGTCGTCTATTTGTCGTGGGACTTCTCTCTCAATGATTTTCTCTTTCTAAATAATTAACCTTTTTTCTATTTGTTAAATTTCTGATATTCCTGATGTAAACGAACTGGATGCGTCGTCGAATCGAAATGTAATAGTAAAACATGCGCTAAACTTTTGAGTACAAATATTTAACCTGTCAATAAATAAAAAAAATCGAGACCTTCCGTCCGGCTCTCGGAATTTTTCGGCTTTCGGAGGGTTTACTGAATGAGTTCAGTATTTCATGCGTCAATATTGTGTAAACCTTCTCTCGTTTGTTTTGGAGCGTATTTTTTTATATTTCCATTCCCTCGTATCCTCCTCTCAGAGCGCAGCTGCGCCCTCCCTCCCTCTTCTTAGTCTGTCTGCGCACTCTGGGTGTGATAAAGATATTTTTGGAGTTCTCTTAAATAATGATTGATGATCTGCGATTTTCTTCCCGTAATAATGATAGGATGCAAAATTTAAAAAAGAGACCCATGCAATAACTCGCTTTTCTCTCGTTTTTCGGTGAGCATTGTCCAGAATGAATGTTTGGAAAATGCAATCTGACGCTGCCAGGTGTTTGATGAAAGTGTGATGCGCATAGCATTTCCCTCGCCGTCGAGTAAATATTGAAGTCGGCTCTCATTGGTAATGGATCTGGAGGTTGGAGGTTCTAATCTCGAATCGGAAAACACATATTTTGTTACGCATGAGATTATTCTGGGTGTAGTCAACGGTGCTTAATGTTACCAACTTCTGGAATACCCAAAAAATAATGTTGCATTAGTATTTCTGCATTGGTAAATTCCTGTGCAGTTGTATATATGGACTCCTTTTCTCTGTCGAGCGTGTATCGGAACGGCGACATCTTCCATGGGAGCGGAGTGATTAACTTTCCGCTAGTGATTCCTGATCCCCCTCCTATGGGAAGCCAAGTTGAACTCGGATTCCTGCTCCCCTTCCCAAACTTGTCCTGTTCTCATCCATCGTAACGGTCCGCTTGCATCAATTTAAATGAGGTATTACGAAGTTATTCCACGTTGTGTCTCCCTATTTATGCCATTTTCATCAGTCTGACCCACCTGCTCCCGTAGGGATTCACGCCAAATTAATTTAACATTATTCCAATATTTTTTGGGCCACTAAAATATGCTCAAAATTTCGGCTTTGCTGTGCGTATGCTTACTGTCTCACCTGCCTCAGTCTGACTGTCTGAGTATGGCGTGCGTGAATAACGCACTCGCCCATTGAACTTTAGCTCTTTCCCATATTTTTCTTCGTTGATCCGCCTACACTTCAAATCGAAAATCTAGTATATTTGTTTACTCCGTTCTTCCCTAACCAACACCTGATCGATCTTTACAGTTTTCTGGAGCAAGAATCAAGAACTAATGGGTTTGATATTATTTATTTAATACTATGGTTGATTGTATATATATACATATATATATATATATATATATATATATATATATATATATATATATATATATATATATATATTATATGTGTTCCTATCCCTTTTCCTTATACCTGTTTCTGTATATATGAGTATTTATTCGCCGTTAGGCGGGATTTCGTGTTTGAATGTGTATTTGGCCAATGTGGCTCATCTCTATCTTCTGGCTATGCGTGCCACGAAACGCACTGTTCCTTTCCTGTATGATGTTGTATGAATTCTAACCCACTGTCCTTTCCTCTTGTGTATTGTCTATTTCTCCTTTGGTGGGTGAAACAGTCCCCTGACGCCATCTCTTGGCTAAAGAATCGGGGCGCTTGGCGACATATTAGACCCACGGATCTCAGGGTAAATTACGTTTCCTCGATAGCTCAAGTGGTTAAGAGCATCCACCCGGCAAGTGGAAAGATCCGAGGTTCGAGTCCCGGTCAAGGAAATATTTTTACTCTTGTGATCCGTTCGATTCCGCCTTCCCCACCTTTATTGTGTTCGTCCTTTATATGTGTTCCTATCCCTTTTCCTTATATCTGTTTCTGTTTCTGTATATATGAGTATATATATATATATATATATATATATATATATATATATATATATATATATATATATAGTTTGTATCGAGTAAATTTTCGTAAAAAAAGAAGATATTTTTCAGATAATGCTTCAATGCCTCAAAATTCTTCAAAGTACATCCCTTAAGCGTCGCCACGCTTTTCCCAGCGACTTTTTCCCGACTCCAAGGCTCACTGGTGGGCGGTTTCCGGATAAGGGTCCGCGTGCAAGCTTCTTTGACCGCCCTTAGGGTCCCCATGGTGGTGTCCTTTGAGGGAGGATTTCCCTTTAGGGAATAGATAATAGTCTGCTAGTGTCAAGTTAGTACTGTAAGGGGGTTGGGGAATCGTCGCGATACTGTTGCACAAGATATTTGCGAGCAGACAATCAACTCTGCTTTTGATCGTCCGACAAGACCTTCTGGACAAGTTTAGCGCAGATCTTTCGAATCGCCATATTTTCAGTGATAATAATGGTGTGTTCACTGTTGTCTTGCCAATGCCAATACGATCTGCGATCATGCGAACTGACGGTCGGTGTTCAGCACTTCACGCACACGTCAGGGAAATATGGTTACTGATAATTTTTATATAAACCTTGTAATTATTAACTTTGTGAGTCAACCTTATCAAGTTTAAGTGAATCGCACGATTGATTTTGTGAAAGTAACTTTCTTAGTCAAAGTTTAGAATGAGTGTTTAATATTTATTTTAAAAGAAGCTCAGTGGGCTATCACAATACTTCAATGCACCCGTAGTAGACATATGTATTGCTGTGGTCATAGCTCTATTCTTTTTATCAGTTTTAATGCCATGACAAATATTTTTTAAAGATAATTCAAACTTTTCCCTCTGAAAATATGAGTGATAGCTTGGCGTTTTTGAAGAGATTCCTTCATCGGGAAGTGATTATTCACTTTGGTTAATGTGTAATGAAAGCCTTTCCTAACGATCGCCAATAATACTCTAACAAATTGCCTTGAAACGGGTGGTCATTTAACGAGGCGACATTCCTTCGTGAGCACTGAAAAACGACTCTTGAGAAAATCGATGGTCGAAAGGAAACAGTTTTGAAATTCACTGACCTTTTTTTATATTTCACTAAAGGTGACTGCCAGGGAACCCATAGTAAAATCAAAATTTTTCTTTAGTTTATTGGAAATCTTACCTTTCCGCCAAACTTTCCTCATTTTATATCAATTGAGCCGTCTGAGTTGATTGTGAAACATTGGGAAATGAACATTGATCACTCAAGTATGTAGCAGTTATCAAAACATCAAGCAAGGGAAGAATTATTGTTAAAGACACTTGAAAAAAGTATTTTTCAAATGAAATACCACATATTTCCAAAGAAACTGCGGGAGATGCCGCAACAGTAACTTTTAACGGAGTCATCCGCCAATGTGTATTTCAATGCAACGATTTCAGAATGTAAAAAAGTGTGTTTTTTACACTCTGAAATCGTTGCATTGAAATACCTCATAATATAAATATACTAGTTCCGTACTTAAAGTTTATTATCGTAAATTATTCCAATCCTGATTTCTAATTTTTAAATACTATTCAACATTTATTAAATTTTTGAGTTGAAAATCCCTTTGATTTTGTACCATACTCTGCGTGATTCTGCAATGAATTGGCGTAATATATTCACAAAATTTTTCGTGCTGAAATGTATTGTCGTAAATATAAAATCAGCTTATTTTTAGCTTAAATATATTAAATAATATCCCTCAGATCTTTAGAATATTTACAAATAATATCCCTAGATGCCTGATTCTCCGTCCTTTGCATTTTCAATATTCCTTCATTCCTCTTTTTAACTGGATTAATTATTTTCCGTTAGCATTGAAATCCTCAGTTCGATGATTTTCAAATTTCGTAAACCCTTTCGTTTCTTCCATCTCATATTTCCAAACCCTAACGTGATAATCAATATATTAATTCAACTTTTCATATCCCACATTGGTTAGGGCACAAGAATACATTAACTACCGCAAGGTCTAATTTGTCGTTATGATGCCCAATAACATAATTGATAAAATTATTCAAAATTTTCATAGTCTAGCCATTTAATTTTCAATTAACGCGAATGATCGACGTGACGACCTGAATGATAATCCGTACTCATTAACTTAATAGCATTCGATTTTAAGAAGGGATCATTTATTAGTTTATTGCCTTGAATCGTCTTTATTGGTTGAGGTAGATTATGAATGCCACCAAGGAAGTAAATATGAGTCCTTCCATTACTCGGGGTAGAGAAATGTCGGAGATTGAGAGAAATGCGCCCACTCCCGACCAACTCACCCTGAGTATTGGCTCAGGCCCTAATTTTTCTCGATATCACCGCAAATTTCGACATAATTTGAATCCATTAGTGGCGAACTAAACTGTGCGTAGCGGGAAAGAAATAATCAAATTGAAAGGATAGACGAGATAGCGTTCCATAAGAATCCATTTTCTTCACGTGGGAATTAGTGACACAAAATGCACGACCTCTGTCCTCTGAAACTTCATGTTTGAGTCCCTCGAATGAATTGAAGGTAATTGCGAAGCGCACCGCTGCGTTTCGAAGTACCGGACTCCCAGCGTGGAGCGGGTACGCCTTCTCGGGATGCTGGTGCAGTAAGTTTAGTCGTGATTAGAGCGGAGGGTGGGGGAAAGGCTCTCGGCGAGGGAAAGAATGAAAGAGCGTGGAGGAGGGCAGTGGAACGGGGCGAGTGGAGGACTTGGATTCCGGCGAGGTGGTTGTCCCGCCGCGGTCGAGACGACAGGAAAGGCAGCGGTGGAATCCTCCCTCCGACTCCCCCCCCCCCCCCCCCGAGGCCTCACTCGCGAGATGGCGAATGACAAATAAGGGTCGGGAAGTGCGCTCCCTTTCTACGTATCTCCTCGGCCAGCGAGGCTCCCGTGGCCTCGTCCTCCTCAATTTCCGCCGTTTTTTTAATATCAAGTCCCGCCGACCAGGAGATGTGCGGGGTGGCATACGTCGGCATCCGCGGCCTGGGAACGTGGCACAGTCCAACTCCCCCCGCGGGAAGCTCAATCGAGATATTGGGAGTACGGTATTGCACAGTTATGCTAGGCGGCCTCGGTTGTGTGTAAACTGTAGGAACTCGTGCATTTCGATTCCTATTGTGGATACAACAGAAGCGAACTGCTTTGACAGAAATATTTTAAAACTTTATACTTATTTACCAAGCTTATATTTAAACGTTTCATTTAAAATAGCCAAGGTACGAGTCGTGTAACATAAAGCAACCCCACTTTATCAACCCACTATAGAGTCGCGAAATTTAAAATTTTCTGCTTGACGATTAAAGTTTTGTGGTTTTGTTGGAAAAAACATTTTGTTGTTTGAGCATTGACATTTCGTCCAAAGACATGGTTAGCATGTGTATGCAATGCACAGTATTTCGTTCAGAATTAAGAGAAGCCATCACTTTAAATTGTTCGGACGATTAATTTCGAAATAATTTCAAATTAATTTTAAAAGTGCCTACTACTCATAGGTAATTAGTAAAATTAAAGATAACTGGAGGCTTTTAGGTATTTTTCTGTGATATTGAATTGGCATCTATTTATTTAGGATATCCAGCATATCTCATGTTAAATTCTTATAATTTGTTTCTAGTCAAAAAAAAGTGTAGGAGAAATATGGACGTATGGATGGATTGCTATGAAACGCTGCGTCGGCATTTAGCGCCGGAGTATGAGGAAGAAATGCCATTAAGATGCACCGACAATTAAGATTTTGTCGAAATTTAAACTCTTTTTGAAATATTTAATGATAATAGGCTGAAAATTCATGCTCGAAGTAAGTTGTGAGCCTATTGCCTTCGTTTTAAACAATCATGGCGTTACCCATCAAGCCAAACGGAACTCTGATAGTAATAGCCGTTATAAATACTATACAGCGTCATCCAAAGCATTTCCTGTACATTTATGCTTCTTTTTTCCATTTCTAAACTTCCTCGCGAAGTCATTAATCCACTACTACAAATCCGCATACTTGACAATTCCAAATGGTATCCATGCATTGTCTCATTTCCCGGTACTAGGACAAGCAGTATTTCACTTATTCCATTTTTCTGAACAACCTGCATTATTTTCTTTGATTCAAAAGTGATTCAGATTGACGAGCTTTTGCTGAAGGATTAGAGTTTTTCAGGGTTTGAAAGAGATGAGACGAAATTGTAAAATTTACTATTCAGGGAGAATTGGGAACAAAACTGAATATCCAGTTGATGATGGTGCACGTCAAAATACGCTTGACTTAAAATATAATATCATTTTGATTGATTTTAACAAGGTTGGGCTCCACTTTTCAAAATCTCGATGAATCTTCGAGGATTTAGAACAACCTTGCCAATATTCCTTAAATTTCTAAGCAGTGCACATAGGTGACGTTGTACACATGGTTTCAACTCATCATGAGAATGGGAAGGAGGGACTAACTCTTGCCTGCCTTGAAATATTTATTTACATTTCTCGGGGGCATTTTGATCACGTAGTTAGTGAAAGTCCGCGTAACTAACTCACCTGCTCTCCTGTTAAAATTCCTACACACGTCCGACAAGCGTTTAATCATTCTAAATAGTTTTTCTAAACGCTAGGGGCCTGTCGGCGTAATTTCAATTAAACGTGCTTAGAATCCATCTCGTGAATTCACAATGATATTTATGAAATTAAAGTGATAATTGAAGATAGGAATGTGTTATTCAACAAAAATAATTTTATGCTCACATTTTTACAAATATTTCTCTGGCAAGATATGATCTGGCACCGAGGTCGTTTTTCATTCGAAACGGAAAATTGTATGGACTAATCGAATCTATGTACTCAATATGAACCGCAGCATTCAAGAGACGCGATGGTTAAGGTATTAAATCCTCTAATTGCGTAGATGACGGTAAAATCAACTTTCAAAATAATTATGAATTTCATAAATGCCTTCTTTCGCTTCCCTACCAGCAGAAGATGTTTGGAGGTCGTCGTGATCATTTCAGTTGAATCCCAGGAGGCGAATAACATGTGGTGTCAATGAGCGGAGAAGTGACTGCTCAGGAAGTCCAAGAATCAATTGTCATTGGATACTCGAGCAAAAACTTTAATAGACGAACGGTCTAGTAGGCGAGGAGAGAGGAGGCAAAGAGGGAGGGAGGGCATGGAGATTATGAGGCGAGAGGACAAAAGGTTGGGATGAGGACGGCCCTTTCACACGGCGGGGAGACACCCACCCGCATGTTCATGGGACGGAGGGCATCGGAGGAGGAGAGCAGAGTGAGAGATGAAGGAGTGCTCAAAGGGAGGGGGGAGAGATGAGGGAAGCGCGTGTGTGAGTGTGTGTGTGCTCGAGGGAGGGAGAGGGAGGAAGTGGGTTTCGAGAGTGTAGAAAGGGTGGAGCTAAAATATTATTGGTACGACGTCGGCTCTGATGCTCCGCCTCCTTTTACCTCCCTCCCACACCCACCCTCCCTCCCTCCGCTCTCCCCCTCCTCCTCCTCCCACACCGCACGTCCCCCCCCTCCCCCCCTCTTCACTCTCCCTAATGCCGGCAGCTCGGCAACACACACACTCACACGAACACTCGCTCACACTTCCCCCCCAACAGCCTCCTCTTCCCCCGCCCGCCCTCTCCCCTCCTCCTCCTCCTCGTCCACACACTCGTTCTCGGCTCCAGCCACTCTCACCACTCCGCCTCCCTCCTCCCCCACCCCCTCGCTCCCTCTCCCTATACCCCCTCCCCCTCCTCTCCGTGGCAACCCATTCCCCTACCTCGCCTCCTTTTCCTCTTCAAGCGGCGATGTATGCAAATGGAGATGGCAGGCCAGGCTCCGCCTACTTCGCTCCCCTAAACTCCTCGCCCTCTCCCCCTGCCCTCCCCCCCTCTCCTCCCGCCCTCCCATCCCCCTCCTCCTTCACCTCTCCCCTCAAACCACATCTTCTCCACACACATACACGCACGCACATCCTTTTTTTCCATCGCCCCCCAGTTCGCCCATCGTGTTTCTCTCGCTCTCCTCCGACCGACTCTTTCCTTCCCACATCTATTGTTCTTCCCGTCAATGCTTTTTCTATCCCTCTCTCTCTCTCTCTCTCTGCCCTCCAAGGGCTTGAGAGACCTCTGCGAACGGGTAAATACTTACATCTTAGATTCTCCTTTTGCCCTCTCATCCTTTGGGCCTCTCTCTTCTCTCTCAAGTATCCTTCCCTGCATGGTTCTTCCGCCAAGACTGCATGCGTTTCTGTTATTCTTGCCACATTCAAATTTTCTCTCCCAGTGCGCGACGTCTTGCTATCTACGTAAGTAAAGGAAATAGTTTTTGCATTAATTTTGATCTCAGTGTGATGGTTTCCTTGCTCCGCGGTCAACATCATTTTCGTGCGACAGAAATTATTACTTTCAGTGGAAATATTTCGTGGTCAACCGTTTTAGGATAGTTTTTTTGGGTGGAGGCAGACTGCCCTCACCACTGTCCCCCCTTTTCTAAACGAAATTCTGCAGTAAGTCTCGCTTCAATTCCGCAATCTTCCTTCCTCCCTTCGTTCCGACATATCCTATTCCTGCCCCCTCCTCGTTTGCCAAACGTCCTCCCCTCTATCACAGTCTTCAGCATCCCATTTCCAATGAAAAAGCCCCCGCATCCTTATTCTTTCATGCTTCCTCGGGAATTCTCCATGCAATCTCCTCTCCCCCTCCTGCCTATTACCCCTTCGCTACTTTTCTTTACTCGCCATTATACCTCTCCTATCCTTCTCCATGCCCACATCTCAAATGACTCTCCAATGTGCGCCTATCATCTTTCTTCCACGACTAAGTTTCCGAGCCTTATTAAACCAATTTCCATACCAAAGTTTTCACTGGTGGTTGTTATAATTGTACATACATTTTAAAAATAAACTGTCTACCTACGTTATGCAAGGCCTGCATACTACTTTCAATTATTACAGTAATAATTTTAATTACAATTAGCCGTCTACTTGAAATATGCAATAACTTTTTACAACTGGTTCAACGTATATACGAAGTACAGAACGACCTCTGATGCATCGCCTACCTATCTACTGGCGCGTGGAACATGCCACAAGTATACCGGTACTTATTAGTGTACTAATTAGCCCTAGTGGTTCGCGCACGGTATCGGGGAATAGATTGAGTACTTGTGCCTCAGTTCCAAGTCAATGCCACGCTGGAGAGGCATTTGACGGGCTGGAACATTAAGTATAACACTTTTGCCATGGACTGAAGTGCATTCCAAGATAACATGTAATATGGCATTTTGAGGTATTTCCCATTCGCTAATTCATTATGTTGGTATATCTCCTTCATCTAGCGTTGTTCGTTCGCGCGCCAGCGTGTTAAGCCTCGTTTTACATTCAGTCGAGGATCATATCTAAATTCAATTTTATACCATTACTTGTTTAGTATCATTGGGTGTTTAGTTGCTACTTCTTTATACGTTCAATAACAGAGTAAATAAAACCCATTATAGACCGTAGGAAACAATTATTCATCTGCAACACGAATAATGGTTTTTCTCGCTCACTTATTGGAACTATTATTTAGCAGTGGAATATGTTATGCGACGGAGGATTTGGAGGAGCTATACATTTTCATTACTTATGGCTAAGTTTTCCAAAAACTGAAAAAAAAACATTTATAGTTAGCTAGGGAGGTTAGAAACATGGTGATATTTATCTATCATTAGAACTACAACTTTTCTATTTTGACCACCTCATATTTTAACGTGAAGATGTTACACCAAACCAAATATTCCATCAAATTGAGACTAAACATTGTTAATCGGCTTTAAGTGAACGTAAAAAATGAAATTTTAAGCTGAAACGTCATATTCCTATTGTTGAATCAAATTTAAGTTGTCCACGAGAATAATTCACTTGTGGTACAACCACCTTCTTCCTGGATTTTGATTGCAAACATTGTTTAATCTACTTCATATATTTGCGTTTAATTTAAATTTATATTGAATATTGAGGTTTTGGGTGGTAAAATTGTGTTTTCAGAATCCAAAATCGGCGCTTTGACGCAGAGAAATATACTCATGGTGATTGAAGAACACTATGATTTTCCACAATTTATTGAAATAATTGATCAATATCGACATTTCATTATCATTATCGAAAGCGCAAGCACTCTTGTACTTTTGATAATTATGGTAAAATGTCGAAGTCGGTCAAGTATTACAATAAAATGTGGAAAATCATAAAATGTTTTAATCAAAATTGTGTTTCCACATATTTTTACAGCCTTTTGCCATCTTATTTTGTTTAAATTCAACGGGAAGTTGTATGGAACGATTTAATTTCCTTTTGTGTCTAATTATCACTTTGCGAGATACCCACATGACCTATAGTGTCAGGCGTCTGGGTCAGAGGTCAATCATCGCACAATGCACCACGAACGTCAGCAATAGTACAGTGACGAAATGTGAGGTTTTTGCCCATTGATGCTAAAAGACCATAATAAAAGGTACCTTCTTTGCCCTTTTCATTATTATTAGCTTTACAATTACTTCCACTCCTACGTCAAAAATATTACAATTTTACTTCCCTTTTTACGAAATTTCTCTTCAGTTCGTCAGTATACGGCATTTTGTTTGCTATAAGCGTGGCTTTAACCAGCAATTAACAGCAAGGCGTCAATGTTGCCACAACCCACCCTCCATCCTAAGGACAGTTCCGGGTCAGTCTAGAGTGCTCTCTGTACGAAATCCGGCAAACGACGAAAGGAATGCACGTGACACCATTTGGAGGCCCTTGGTGCGGGGGAAGAATCAACCCTTCGCCAATATTACTACCGCGTTTCATTCAATAGATTGTGATTGTATGTAAGTTCGTCCGTGATAACCTGCTCTTCTAGTTTATGCTATTTCTCTAGTGGTTGGGCTGTAAGACATGGCACTGGGTAGATTTAATCTCCAGTTGTAAATACGATAGAGTTGTTCTTCGTTTCCTTGCTGAGAGCGCCCACCTTTACACAGCCTTGATCAGCCAGATGACGCTTTCATGCTGTCCTGTAATTTCGATTCCTATCCAATTCCTATTCAATTGGATAATTCATATACTTGCTTCCTTTTACTTTGCCTAATCGCCACCACTTTGATTGAGAGGATTTCAGATGAATTCCAAATGGACTCCTGCCTATACAGAGGCATTTCATTGCAATAGTTTTTGCGTACTTGATTCAGTATTAATGACGATTATAAGAAAAGGCTCCTAACCCTGTCACTAAATGAGTTTATGAACCAATTTTTTGGTATAATAAATAAAGGTTTTTGATCTATTGTCACGGTGCGTGGAAATTACAACACCCTTCCTGAGTGTTCTCACATCTGTCCCACTGAGTATCAATTTTTTTTCAATCCATTTGAATTCCATCCATCATCTCTTCATGAATATATTATTGGGTGCCGAATCCGACTGAAGCTGCACTTCTCCATTCAATTTTTTTATTATCAACAGAATTCAGACAATGGAATACACAATCTTGGTTCCCAATGCTCTCAGGTTAACATATATTTTTTTTCCATTTTTAAGCCAGAATTGGATTCCCATCAAATGAAATCATTTTCTGGCGCGTAATTTTGTCCCAAACTTTTGTTAGCCTTATGCGTGAAACGTTTCTGTGAATTTCACCGAAAATCAGTGGAAATTTTCCATTTTTTTTTCTCTGTGGTAAATAACGTGGCTGAAATAGCATCGAATCCAAAATAATTCACCTGCAGTAATTTTCGTTCACACAAGAAGATACAGGAAGGCTTACTCACCCTTGATTCCATGTTTTTTTATTCCAAGGCGTCATTTTTACTAAAAATCATCTTCTCCTTCGGTGATCTCCTTCAGTCTAGCATATTAGATGACGCTTCATGGCTCCGGCATCGTTTCGTCACCACCAACAACCGACTGGGTCGCATTCATCTTCCATCGAAAGTGAAAACATTATTTCTGCATTCCTCGCAGAAGTTGGAAAGACTTTGAAAACCTTAAAGCTTGTCCTAAGTGCTCTTAGTCTTTCGAAATAACCCTTAAAACGTCGGATAAAACGACCCAAAGCCAGAGTTATCCTTCTACCCCCTCCATTCATTGAATCACGTGCTCAATGTCCTCCCCCCCGCCCACCGTCCCCGCCGATTTCCCCCCTCCCCCCCTCCCCCCCAGTATGCTACAATGCCTTCAGTCTCGTATCCGAGTCTCGACAACCACTTCGCTACGCCTTCCACCTTCCCGACCTCCCTCCCCCCCCCCCGACGTCAACCACCCTCCCCTTCCCCCTCAGACCCCCCCCCCGCACGACTACCCCCGCTCACACCACCACCCCTTAAACTTCCCCCCTCGCCCCCCCTTCCCCTCTCGACATCGTTCCCCCCTCCCCTGCGCCCTCACCCCCTTCCACGTATTCAGACTCGCATTCCCCCGCCACACTCGAACCATCTCCCCGCTCTCTACCGTCTACGAAACCAGATTTACAACTCTTACGATTCCTCCCCTCCACCCGTCCCTTCTCTCCCCCTCCTCGCGAAGGTCCGCTCATCTCCCTCCCGCCCCCGATTCTCCATCCTTACCCGTCTCCTTCCTTATTTAACCCTCTCAGATTCCGCTCCCCCTCCGCCCCTTCCAAGTCGTCCCCCCCCTCCCCTCCCACCACACGTACCCTCCTTCCCCATCCCTCCCCCTCTCACCTACTACCCTCTATTGTTTTCACGAATATTGTTTATATTATATTTGTGCTCATTCACTTTCGTGGAATGAGTGATTGGGGGATGGCGTTACTCCAGGGCGGAAGGGAAGGCCTCCCGCCCTCTCCCGAGACGAAAGGACTCGGGCCGAGAGTGGGGCTCTTTGAATTTCGCTCTCAAACCGCGAAAGGTTTAAGAGTAGTAGTTTTGAGGGGAGGCGACCGACAGCTAAGGTCATTTGCGCCATAGGGGAAGGACAGGAAAGGATGAAGGGTGGAGAGAAACCCGGCGTCGGCATTAGCCTACTCTTTACGAAAGGCGCCAAGGGGTCCGCGGCTTAACGTCCCATCCGACGGACGGCGTACTCACTCAAAGTGCCCTCCACAAAGCACCGCAAGTAGGGATCGAGATACCTCTGAAAAATATTCAACACCGCCGGGATTTGAACCCGCGCCCTCAGGGTGGGAAGCCAGTACGTTAGCCCCCGCACCATCTCGATCCCTCAAATAGTAAAAACCCACGCTTAAACCCACCCAAGGTTTAAGAGCATCAAAAGTTTATCGACAGGGTAGAACAACCGTATGAAATGTGAACCGTGGATTCCAGCGCGGATGGATTGAATGTTACCATTTCTTCATTCATCTGATTCGTGTTCACAGCAAAATCAATTTTACGCGCTCAATGAACGAATTTCCAAAAAATCATTTGACGACTGCCATCTATATGGCGCTCTTGCATATTAAGCTGGTTTTCCAACACCCCCCGCCACGCGCCTCCATGGAATGACTTAGAAATAATATTTTTATTTCGTATTAGCAGTGCTCAGGTCTAACAGAATACACATTTGTCTCGGCCGATGAGAGTGTTCAGTTATCTTCATCCCCACTTCACCCTTCACCCTCGAATTATCCACACAGCGATTTTGCCGGCGTAGAAATCTTTCTTGATTGAGCGCTTCCATGAATACATTTTGTCACTATGCTTGCATTTAAATACGAAGGAATAATTTGAAAAACGATGTTGAAGACGTTAATCGATTACGATACCCGTCGAAAATAATAGCCTGGTTTCTTTTCTGTAAATTTATTCAGGGTCGTCAAATCACAATATGCTCCTCAAAGAAATAGACTTGATTGTATTTTATCGGCGTGAGCAGACCACTTGGCCATTGGAAGGAGGAGGGCTCCGGGTCTACATTCTGGTGATGGCATCGGATACTCCAAGGAACGAAAGCTGCGTGAATTTCACGGTTCCCAGTCTCCCTGGGGAACCGCAGGTGCGACAGGAAAAGAACGCAGCCCATTGCCCAAATGTGTGTTTGTGTTTGTGTGTGTGTGTGTGTGTATATATATCACTTGCCGTTTGGTTTTGTACGAGGGGAGCTCTACCTCTCTAAACCTGTAAGATCACTGAGTGTTCTTGTATTCTAAATTGGGAACTTCGTTTAAATAAAGGAATATGATTTGAAATCGAAATTTTGAGCCCGAAAAATTCAATTCCCCACCCCTTCGTCCGCAATGAAGCTGTTGGTCCGTTTTTGGCGCTTTCGTTGGTGCCGTGTCTCTGTAGTAGTGGTGGTAGTATGAGGAGGAGGGTGGGAGAAGACTCTCATTCAACCTTTTTCCTCATTCGTCATAGCTCCCACCCCCCCCTCTCTCTCTCTCTCCTGCCCTTCACTAGCGTTCCCATATCCGGGCGCACTCATTCAACCCCCCCCCCTCCCCCCCCTGTCGTCTCTCCTCCACACCTCCCTATCTCGTTTCACGTGCATTCCTCTCTCCTCAAGGAATTTCCACGCCCCCTTCCGCTCCCGTCTTATTTCGGACCGGGAGGAGAGGGTTTTACGACAGTCGGCAGTTGTCGCATGGCCGGGGCACTGTCCACTTTCCACCCCGACCGTGCCGTCGACTCTCGCGCGAACACTCGACGTCGTCGGCACATCCACCCACGCCATCCCACTGCCCCCCGGTGACCTTTCACGGTTAACAAATGCGCCACTCCACTACCGAGCTCCCTTATCCTTTCAATGAGTTGGATGTTGTACATTTTTCCTTCACAGAGAAATACGTACATTTAAATTGCTTATTTTATATTTGATAAATGATTTTTTTTGCTAGGGAATAGAAAATAAGTCGATGTAATCCTTATTAGGAGAGATGATATAAAATGTATATCAATTGCGGACTATGTGCAAATTATCTTATTAACTGCAAATATGATGATGTTGTTATAACACGAGACGATTCCTTATGTGTCTCATATGCTAGCATTGGGTGTTTCCCTACTTTTTTCACTCAAAAGAATCCGTTCCCATGTACTACGTGTTGAATTTGTTCCCCTGAATAGATTCTAATGGAATTAAATGCGTGCAAATCGGGTTTCATCTCTGATTTTGCAGTCGTATTTTTGGTAGCAAGTCAATCCTAATCAGCGATGCAATTTACTTACGAACCTACATCTACATCTACTCAATACCCCGCAAGCCGCCGCAAGGGCGTGTGGCGGGGGGTGTTAGGACACCACCCGTAATTTAGAAAAGAAAAAGAGAAAAAAAAACCGCATGCAACCACAAAATCATATATCCACAAAAAAAACATGGCATACATTCATGCATGAACACTTATACCCCATTCACATGCAAACACTCAATCTACATCTTACATACACATGCACCTGAAAGTATACCTAACAGCTTTGCAGTGTTTAACTTTGCTCCGACTTGTAAATTCAATGTTTTCAATATTTCTAAAGTTACTTCGGTTTCTTACTATTATGATTTCTGATAAACGAATGAATATCTACGTTTTCAGTTATCAGTAAGACTGGGGTGACTTCATATGAAATCATATTAAGTCCGTAAATATTGCGCAGTCGTGTATTAATTTGATTATTTTTACTAAAACAAATTAGGAAAATATTGAAATACGGGTAAAACGGTATGCTTTTCCTATTTTCGATGCATGCAATGTTGCAAACGAGAGCATTGACGCAATATTTAGACAATTTATCTATGTTTATAGCTGTAAATATTTTTTTTAATTTCTCTGTGACTTAGAGCATATAATTATGAATTATTTCATATACATTCCACAAGAGGAAGGGAATGAATGATGCGCCGGGCGCAGGACCTCAGGCAACACAGAAATACTAGTATATAACATCAACCAGAGAGCGAAATCTATTGACGGCAAGGAGTCCCACCAGTTTTTCGAAGGGATGCGTTAAGGATTCAAGTCATCAGGGGCTCCGGGTTTTTTCCAGCGCGTCACACCCCCCGACCTTTGACCCCAATCGTAATGAGTCGCCTCGTCGGATTGGGAGCGCGAGTCGTCATCAAGGGTCGACAAAGGCTCTCGGGTAGGGGGAAGGGGGCGAGAGCGGCCGGCAGATGCCGTGTCCCCCTTTGGACTGCCCGGATCGAGGGGGACACTCATCCCGCTTCCCACCACCTTGTCCACCGCCGCCGGGCCACTCGAGCGCATTTGGACGGGGTCGATGCAAGTATAAGACTGTATCGCCGCGCCGTTTCCAGACTGCAAACTGCTTTGCATCAGAAAGGAGAAGTGAGACAGGAAATGCCCCACTCCCACTAATCTCCGCTCGCCCCTCATCATGCCGCCGCCACCGCTTTTCTTTTTCCCCTTTAACCCCGCCCTCCGCATCCATCTCTCCCGACTATCTCCCCGACCCTCCCTCCCCTTCCCCCTCCTCCTCCCTCCATCTTTTCAACATCCATACTTAGGCCCTTTTGTTTAGCGGGGCCCAGCGGCCGGTCGCAGGGGAGCAGGAAACGATTCCCGAGTAGCGAAGCCCATTTCCCTATACACGTGGAGGTTACCTGTGAGCACTTTTTTTTATTTTCTGCTTTTTTTGTTTCAAAAGGGTACGTGAAAAGGGTCTTCTTTGCGATGGTTGTCGCGGAGGGAGGGAAGAGGTGAGTGCGTAGTGGGAATGGTTTTGTGAACATCTTTGGAGGGGCTGGAGGAAATGAGTTGATGGACGCTAGGACCAGTTTCGGAGAGAATGAGAGTGGGGGACGTCTTGTTTTTTTTCTCCTCCTCTATCCTGCCCCTCACCCCCTCCCCCCTTGCTACCCGTTAATTTCTTTTGTCGCCGAAACCGGTGTTGTCCTCACTCCGTTCTCGGCTTCTCTCTTTTAAAACACCCCCCCCCCCCCCCCGACGCTCCCTATCTTAGCTCAGTCTCTCTCGTCTCTAACCATTTTTCATTATTTATTATTCGTCATTACATTGTCTGCTTCCTCGTTATATGGTGGCCATTGGTCGACGTACTATTCCCGCTGATTCCGCGAGAGACGTCAGGGAGGTGAGAAACAACTATGTGGATCAATCCAACTTCATTTTAAATGATGAGACCAAGAACCTACGTTCTGCTAAGGTTACTTCAAAAATCATTTAGCATCCGTGCAAAGACTGTTTAACGCATCTTATGATTCGTTTGCATAGCAGTCGCACCTTCAGAGGACATTGTTTTTAGATCTCTCTCTCTCTCTCTCTATATATATATATATATATATATATATATATATATATATATATATATATATATCGCTGATTAGGATTGACTGAACATAAATGAAGATTGATCGAATATATAAGCGAAACAAATTCTATGCTCTTTGTTTGACAAAATGGACAAGGGAGAAACTCCAGAAGTATTTTGTTTATCAAAATATTTATTTACCAATTTGGAAAATACTCATTTAGGTATACTACCTTGATCAAAAAGTTCCCGGAATAACCACCGTGTGGCGCTCCCATCGTTCCGATTTGAGTTCTGTTTTTTTTTGTTAAATTGGTACATCTGTTGTTGATATTCCCTTTAAATCTTAGTGCCATAACTTGACATTTGCAAAAGTTACGTAGCCAAGAGTACATCTATCTCTGTGTGTGTTGGCGATTTTTTACAATTGCAGAAATGGATTTAAATTTGCAACAACGAACTTGTATTAAATTTTGCGTAAAAAACGGATTTAGTGGCGCACGGACGTTGGAAATGTTGGAAAAGTGTTTCGGCAACGATTCTCTAAAAAAAACGGTCGTTTACCAGTGGCACGAGCGGTTCAGAAGTGGTCGTGAGTCAATCGAAGATGATGAACGCAGTGGCAGACCATCGACATCGAAAGTCGGTGAAAAAATTGATAAAGTAAAAGAAATGTTGGTCAATAACCGCAAATTAACCATCAGAGAAATAGCGGAGGACTTGAACATTGCCTATGGATCCGCCCAAGACATTGTGGTTAATGATTTGGGTTTCCGTCGTGTAGCAGCAAAGTTGGTGCCGAAAGACCACAATTTCATGCAAAAAAGAGACCGTGTTGACGTCGCAAAAGACATGATTTGCGAGGCTGAATCCGATCCCACATTCATCAAAAGGATCATTACTGGAGACGAGACGTGGGTTTATGAGTACGACACGCAATCCAGACATCAGGCAAGTGAATGGCGTTCACCAAATGAGCCGAGACCAAAAAAACCACGTCGTTTTCAGTCAAAAAAGAAGGCAATGCTGACGGTTTTCATGGATTACAACGGTGTATTGCATCATGAATTTTTGCCAGAAGGCCAGACAGTAAACAAAGAGTATTATTTGGGCGTTATGAGACGTTTGCGTGAAGCAATTCGCCGAAAGAGACCAGAAATGTGGGCAGAAAACTCGTGGATTTTGCACCATGATAACGCACCGTCGCACAGTGCTATCATTATTCGTAATTTTTTGACGAAAAATGCAACAAATACCATCCAACAGCCACCGAATTCACCTGATTTGGCTCCCTGTGACTTCTTTCTGTTCAATCGAGTTAAAAAACCATTACGGGGAACGCGTTTTAGCAGCCGAGAGGAAGTAATGGAAAAATCGCAGGAAGCACTGATGGACATACCGAAAACCGACCGTAACTTTTGCAAATGTCAAGTTATGACACTAAGATTTAAAGGGAATATCAACAACAGATGTACCAATTTAACAAAAAAAACAGAACTCAAATCGGAACGATGGGAGCGCCACACGGTGGTTATTCCGGGAACGTTTTGATCAAGGTAGTATTTTGAATGGAATGCTCGGGAGCGAGAAAGGGAATAGGCCTGGTAGACAGCATGAAGGACGTCAGATATTATGAAGGTCTGAGGAAGGCAATGAAAAAAAATAATCGTTTTGTTCCTAAATATTTAAGAAGTCATAAAAAAGGTGACTGAGTGTTTAGGGAGTCTCCGATGCCTACTATAACGCGGCGGGTCCTAGGATTAAAAAATATAGTTCGATATGGTGGATTTTAACCCAGGGTGATCTCTAAGTAATGGGCTATGAAATGTAATTAGCGCTCATTTCATTCCCGGCCCAGGAGCGTGGACCACTTTTATTGCGACGTTATGAAGACCGCGCCTCATTGTCTCTTGGTCCCCTTAGTAAATGAAATTTAAGCTCTCACTTTGGAGTATTCCTTTTCGAATGTTCTCCGCTTCATTGCTATCGAATAGCCATTTCCCTACTTGATTTAAAGGGGTTTATCTGCCTTCTGATCGCACTGTCTTGATGTCTGTTGCAGATTGCTTGCAAATAGATAAAACGAGTGGCAGTAAACTCTCTTCGATATTTTTCCTTCCCTTTTTTGAATTATATTTTTCCGATTATTTCCTAGTTTGTGTAGCTTGTTTACATCCTCTTGTGTATGTCTAATTTAACGTGAAATTTGTTGCATGATGATTCTAGAGCCGTAGTTAACCGGTAATCGGATGTTGGCTATATTTTATCTCAGAATTGCGAAAGAAAAAACGATGCGAGTGATGGGCTGAGAGAGAGAGAGAGAAGCAGCTGACTTTCTCTCAAATTTGGTCCTTATTCGGTTCTTTCACTCAATATCACCAAATTTATTGGAAACTTCTGTACTAATGTTTGTGAGAAATTTTTGAAATTATGCTATTTTATTTGATGACATCATAGCAACTACATTTTGTTTATCATAAATATCCATTTAATCACCAACGAGCATCACCACGCTAATTTTAAATGCTGCAAAGTTAATTTTCAAATCGCGTGTCTAGGGTTTCACATTTAAAAAGCGATTTAATTTTCAAGATTGACGCAATGACCCCCTTGGACATAATGGTTCGAATATTTGAAATTCCTCCGCGATACGAATGTGCTACATTTAAGGTATTAAAAATAATGTTTGTTTTGCATAAAGTCGAAAAAAAGCAAGTGAAAGATAGGAAACATAAGGGCACCCAACAGATCATATGGGTCAAATAAAAAAAAAATTGGGAAAAAGAATTCCCAAGGAAATATTTTGGACTCGAAACCCGATGGGGAAATGACGGAGGGTGCGATGGGAAGTGTACAGAGAGAGCAGGACTTCTATTCGAGTTGGACGGCGGGGATGATTAGAGACGCAGACGGGAGAGTGGACCTTTGAAGTGCGGCTCAAGTGGGGAGAATGCGCGGGTTGATGCGAGGGAGAGAGAGGAGAGGAGAGGGAGGGAGGGAGGGAGGAAAGGATCCGAAACCAGAGCTGTGATTGGTCAGTCCTCCTCGGACACGATCACGATAATGAGTGCTTGCTGCCCGGTGTGTGAGCCTGCGTATGTATATGTCGCCCCCCTCCCCTCCACCCCTCTCTCTCTACCCCCTCCCCCTGCCACCCTCCCATTGAAAGGTAACACCCCTTCACTTACAGATTGATGCTGCACTCACACTCCCCTCCTTCCTCCCCCTCCCCCCACCCGCTAAGCTGTCCGTACACAACCCCCCCGTCCACCACCGCCTCCCTCCCACCCACCCCCCTCCGACCTCCGCAGTCCACTTTTGCACATCCCAAATAATCTCCTAACCCTCCCTCCATTCACCCCCCGCCCTTCGCCTTACCCTCCCCTCCTCCATCCCCCTCCACCCGAAATCCTCCTCCCAGCATTTCCAATAGCATCCCGCCATCAACCCCGCCAACGATTCTGCGTAATTAATTCTTCCTCTTCTGCACGCTGTACTATCCCCCATCGCGCCTCCCCTCCCCCTTCCACGCTTCCCCTCTCGTCGCCTTCCAGCATCCACCCGTGCGTCTTTCCTTTGCCATCCGCTCCTCGCGTCTCCTCCGGACCTCGTGCCATTCCGGAACCGCTGCCCGTGCCACACCGTCCTTTCCTTCCCAGGGTGCTTCCCAGATTGTTTTTCTCCCTTTTACGCCTCCATCTTGATTTAGCTTTAACCCGCCGTCTCCCACTCCCCCTCAACCTTTTCGCTATTTGTACGCTCATTTCGTCTCGTTCTCCATTCCTATCTTTCGGGAAAACTAATATCCATTTCAGTTAAGGAAGAGATCTTTCCCAGAACATTTCCTTGCGCGTTCATTTTTCTGCATACTTCTCATATTCTATTGCGTCACTGCCATTTGGCCCTCTTTTCTCCACCCTTCTTTCCGATCTTCACTTTGGGTCGTTTTTATTCAAATGATATGATGCATCCTCAAGTTGTATTACTTTCTCTCCGGAGAGCGGAGCACTAATCCCGTCATCCCCCCCCCTCGTCCCTCCCCCGCCCCCCTCACCTTCCACCGTGCCCGGCGTCCGTTTTCCCTCCCTCTCCCCTTCTCCTCCCTTTCACGCGACCACCCTCCCTCCCCCTTGCTCTTTTCCCGTTCATGAGGCCACCCCTCCGCGGGCACTGCCTCCCAACCCTCCCTCCCCCCACCCACCCCTCTCCTCCCGCACCACTCTAATTTAGTGCCGAGCGTAGGAGTGTACCCTCCTATTAGATGCACGCCCCGCAGGTGGAGGGAGAGGGGAGAGCTGGTGGAGGTGACTGAAAGGGTTATAGGGATAGGGGTAGGTAGGTGGCGGGGGGGGGGGGAGGAGGGAGGAGCTGCCCGGTTTCCGAGAGAGAGAGGGGTTATGTGGAATATCAGACCTGATTAAAAAAAAACCACCTAGGGTCGAGGCGGTACAAACACTAACACCACGACACATCTTTTTAACCTCCCTTTGCCGGCGCTGTACATAATCTCTTTTCCGCCCTCCGTCCGTCCCCGGGAGGGGGAGAGAGACAGACCTCTTCCCCACACCCGATGCACGCAGAGGGTTTTAGTGTGCTTGGAGTTGCGGGTGCGATACGACCCTCCAACAAAACACACACACACGTACCACACACGTGCGCGCTCTCACATATACGCGGGGAAACACCGACACATTCCCCGAGCCGCAGTTGACGCGGCCTCCCCGAAGTCGGGAGGGAGCATCGCATGTGAGCGAGTCGGTCGGTCAGTTCATCTCCCCACCGCCGAACGGACCAGAGCTCTCCCGACGTTTGCGCGTCACCTCCCGCGGGAGCCGGCTCAGGTGATCGCCGGCGAAGCGGAGCACACGTCTCCCGTGCTTTTTATTCGCGATGACGTCGCGAAAGTATCTGTCGCCAACCTCCACGGCGTTTCTGCTGACGCTCGGTCGCACTGACCAGAGTATTTGGGGATTGTGCTCTGACCAATGAAAAGTCTCCATCTTTTAATCGAACAATTTTGTGATATTGTCCGATTTTGTTCCTTGGCGAGCGTGTGTTCTATGGTCTAAATTGAGGAGGAAATTGGAATCTTTAAGAAGGAGCGCGGTGGTGAAGGGCGATTTGCGTGGTAAGGAGAGGGGTGGGTGGAAAAGAGTGGAGAGGGAGACCCGAACTCGAAGGAAGAAAAAAATTGGATTGAAACATCTGAGTATCGTGGAGCGTCTTCTTTCGGCCGCTTCATCCATTCGCACTTCCTTGTTTGAGGGCCTCGTTTTGGTGAAATTTGTGGAACTTCACTTTTTCGCCAGTATTTTTCCAAATGAAGTAGAAGACAAAGTGACTCCACCCAAAACTACATTGCAGTCAAGGTGCTATAGTCATTCCTGACTATCCTTATGATTTCCAATTGATATTGTAAATAATTCAGTAATGAATAATTTACCATAAAACATGCATAAAAATATTGTCATACGGCCCCAAATAGGATACAAGTTCGGTCAGTGACTGCTGAAACAATACACAATTGAAATATAAGGTGAAAACCTATGTCAAAGTGAGCAACAGTGTGTGTTTTTCATTTCCTCAGTTTTCCACTCAATCTGGACTGGGGAGGTGTACATTTGTTTGGATTATTTTGCCGTTTTGGAGGGCAGGAAAAACGACCTCGTGTACATTTAGGTCCAGTGAATGTGTTGGAGGCCGCGAAGGACTTTTGGAACTTGTTCACGGACAGCGAAACCCTCTGACGTCGATCACGGTCTGTGAGAATAGAACTCCCAATCGCCCATCGCCACAAACGTTCTTTGACATTTTGGCGTGTGCGAATGTCCATTTTCGCCCTCCCTGGTCATTCATTGTGACTACTGCGAATGACCCTCGCTCGGTGGACGCCCCCGTTCCAGTGTGTTGGCGGTCGCCGCTCGGCGTCCAGCTTGTTGTAAGCGGCCGTGATTGAGCGCGGCCCACCTCATCCGTCGCCGGGCCCGTCTCGCCCTCCGTGATCACTGATTTCGCTCCTCGTGCACCGCCCGCCTCCTCCTCCGTGATTTCCGGTCGCCCAGCGGCCGTTTCCGGAGAAGAGCAAGACCTTTGTCCCACGCCCCCTCCCATCCGCGCCAACCGAACCACCTACGACACCAACAGTGCACCGCTTTTCGCCCTGTACACCGCTGCGTCGGAGCACCACGTGGCTTGTGTTCACGCACGTCTGAGTGCGAACTCGTGCGTGGCCTGGGCTGCAGAGGCTTGCGGTGAATAAGACTTGATCCTCAGGGTTTCTTCCTGGAACTTCCCATCATCTTGCAAGGTATGAGGAAACTACGTCTTCCTAAGGGTCACATCCACGTCGAAGATGCCAGGCTATTGCGTTTCTAATCTATGCACTGGAGGGGGTGGCGTTTCCATAGATATCTTTGCAGTAATGCTATGCATACCGTTTGAGCAAGGTTGTTTTACTGCCCATTATTCTGTCCATGCAATCAATATCATGCAGATTACATTTGTGTTTTGCATGCTTTTGTTTTATTTGTGAGAAATAATACAATAACTATAACTGTCGCTTCAATCCCTCGGCTCATTTTTACAACTCTCTCATATGTTTCTGTTGGAAATTGTTTCACTGGTTTCATTTCAACATTTATCAATTGTAACAGAAATTTCTAATCTGAGGTAAATGGTTTTCTTTCAATAGCAGGAATTAGTTAGAACCTTACAGGGAAAAAGAAGCATTCATTGAACATGCGAGAAAATCTGTTATGCATCATGTTCAAAATTACTTGATTGGCATATATAGTTTAAAGCCATGTCTTAATATTTCTATATTTTAATGATTAACGCCAGAAGTAGTTACATGCATTGTATCAACAGCCGTTTTGTGAGATCTCTATTATTTATCTGAATCCCTAAGTATGTTCTTCGTTGCTAAATGTCGAAAGACATGCCAGTGGGGTGAGATGTGGTTGATTTTCAGTAAATATTTTTAGACTTTCTTTTTTCAGAGTTCTATTGTTCTGCTTAAGATGAAGTGAAAGATAAAATAAGATCTTATAGATTGACTGTTGAAGTATACAATGCGTGGTAAGGAGAGTTTTTTGCCATTTCTATGCGTATCAGAAGATGAAGAACAAATTTGAAACCTCACTTTTGATTTTCACTTGAACCATATTTACCAATGGCTACATGTGCTTGATTAAGATGGAGGTTTTCACTCCATAGCTTTGATGTACAGTGTAATCATGAATCTATTGATTTTCTATTTCATCCAGTTTCTTAAATCGTGCCAGTTGGGGAATTCCAACCAAGCTCTCATTCACATAATTTCACGTACTTCAGTTTTTTACTGAGTTTCTTACTGTTTTACATGCCCAGCAATATCAACTACATGCTCTCCTCTTGCGTTATCATTTCACGGTGTAAAAATCGACTCATTGCGGGGCGGATTAGCGATCCTTAGAGAAACTCTACCCGTGGGCCTTCCTGTCTCCACTATTGACTTGATTTTGTTACACTATTGGCATTACCTCTCATGGTATAAAAATTGTACGTCGTTCTTTTTGCGAGTGTATCGAAATTTATCCTTATTTTGCATGCCATCCGTAGTTCGATCCGTGTCGTATGCGGAGGTACTCACTCTCTTTCATCACTTGCTGACACTGGTTGGATATGCAAAATGGACATACTATTGGGTAGAAACTCCATGGGCCTCAAAAAGCATTGGTCCCCAAAATGGATGCGTCGAGTGGATTCGTTTTTAGCGTTGTACTGAGAGGTGAGGTAACCCCTTTAATTCCACTCTTAACGAGGCAAAATAACGAAGCAATGAATTAAACACAAGTAAAATTTACCCAATGAAGTAATGCATAAAATGACCAAGCTAGCAACATTCCGGGTACTTATACCTTTAGATATGCTGTCCCCACGCCGAGAAAAAAATCCACCTCTTTCGTGATTTCGCCGTCACTTAATCTCTGTCCGTGGTCTCACTTCGCCCCCACGGGTTTTTCCTCTGCCGAGGCATCCTTCAAAAAATACCTTCCACATCTCTTCCCGCCATTTTTTGTGGAGGGCCCTTCCCCTTCGCCCCACGCTCCGAAGAAAGGAATACCTGTTAAACCTAACCCATAACAGCAACCTTGTCCTCCCTTCTCCTCAGTAGCGCGCAAGAATATTTCCGTCCGATACCTCCCCTCCCTCCTCCCGCTTTTCTTTTCGACTCCCTCCATCACCAACACGTGTCTGCCCACCCCAACCCCCTCGCCGCCCACCTCCCGTGGCCGCCGCCCCCCGCCCACCCGCCATCCTCCAGGACCCAGCATCGCAGACGGACGGCCTCCCGAGCCCATAAAACCCGCCCTGCCCACCGCCCCTCGGCCCTGCCCCCCAACCCCGGGCGGCGCCATCTCATCCGCGGACACGCTTGTCGCCGATGGATGAGACTTTCTTCGTTCTCGGAATGAACTCCTCATTTCGTGGATTTCGAGAAGGCGTTCAAAGGCTCCACGGCACCGCTGCTTCGGATCCAAAACAATATCAGTCAGGTCCTTGTTTTGGTGATGTCATTTCTCATTTCGACAGGCTCATTTTGGTTAGTTTTTGCCGACAGTAGCAGATTTATGATGAACAGGTTTCATTTCATCTGTCAATTCGTAGATTTTGGTAATATTGCCGTATTGGTGAATATACGTGTAATATATATTAAAAATAATTTGGCGAATGCGGCGAAAGACGAAATTTGGCGAATAATTTTTCATTAAATACATTATAATTATTATATATTTCTTCATATACATCATACATATATTCAGTTATAGTACATCATACATATATTCAGTATATACAACATATATTCAGTTTTTATCCAAGATAAAAATTTTGCTCCAATTCTGGCGTATGACATCCCTGACGCGTTTTGATCCTCCTAATTAGCTCGGAAGTATTCGTTAGGGATCCCGTCTTTGCCTGTTTCCTTTGCGGGTGAACTCGAAAAAGAAACTTGTGTTCACAGTTACGGATTTTTTATGTTGAAATTTTTGTCGAATATTGCCCAAAAAATATGGACACATAATAGCTTAGACGCGATGGTCTTGAGAAAGGAAAACTTATTATTGCTTTTTTATGCATTGTTTTTCACAAAGATTTGTCTGACAAGAGTGTCTCCCAAGACATCGTCAACACACATTATGGAGGCGACTTAATGGACCATAATTCACCTTCCACTCCTTCAGGTGGAAGCGTCACCCGACCGTTCAGCATTGAGATGCTAAAAACAATTGAAAGGATAGTCTTTAAATTTGCAGGCCCGCCTACGATATGGCCTCGCAGGGTCATAAGCGCCAAGGAGTCAGCGACGCCCGTCTTAAGAGACGTATTTTTGCGATATAATCTCTCCTTAGTGACTCTCCCGGATTGTTCCGCAGGACTCCCGAGACTGTTTTGGCAACACCGCGTCGAAAGCACTCCCATCCGAAAAAGAACGCTCCCCTTAGCAACGACCCCGTGACCCACACCGGGAAGGTCGTGGTCCCCCGCCCGCCTAGCCACGCCGTCAGATTTGCCACCACACCGTCGGTCGCCCCCGTAAGCCTCAGCACACGTCAAACCTCTCTGCCCTCTTCCACATAACTGTCCAACTCCATTAATTCCCCTATCCAATGAAACGGAACCTCTCGCTTCGGCTATTTTTTATGTGCTTTGGAAAATATTTAGTGTACTCGATTTGTCACGTGCATGACATATTTGAGGCGAACAGATTGGTTAAAAACTCCTCTATTCGTTCATATTTTGTAGTGCTCACAAAAATTTGAAAAGATGCCATTACTGGTGTTAGTAAAAATGTAAATTATATTTAGGTCAACATCGGTGTCTAATGCAATAGTCCCACTGATCATTGTTAGTGTTCCCGTTGATGATATACATACCTCAGTATTCAAAATGATTACTGGTGGAAGAATTCATGAGAATTGGTGTTTTGTAGAATACGTGATATGTGAAATGCCACACTTTGGCCTCTAATACTACTTCGAAATAAATTAAATTAATGTGAACAAATTTGTCAGCGGATCAGCAAAATTGTTTGAGCAAAAGATTTACGTTAATTCAACACTGCCATGGCTCTATATACATGCATAATAACGGTGGGATGGAAGACAATGAGGGCAATTGCTTCAGCGTTAATATTTGAAAAATGTTAGGAGAGTTTAAAAACTCCTCATCGATGTGACGTTTGCCAGAATGTCTAATGCTGAGTGATTCAGTTGCATTTGCATATTTTTACGTCGAGAAAAAAATTGTCGCACTTTACTTGTATATTGTGAGAACATGTTAAAATTGGGTTCTCGAGCACTTATTTGCCGACAATTTCCGTGTACATTGCGCCTCAGTTCCGAGGACCCGAGTGCGGAAACACCGAAGAGCGAAAAGTCTCGCGGGAATAAATAAATCCACCCTTTTTATATTTATATATATAAATATTTTTTCCCCTCTTTTTTTTTGTTCGAAAACCGATATCCGATACACATCCGATGCCCGCATTTTCACTCCCCACACATTCGCAGCCGATACATTCGATCATTCGCCTTCGCCTCTCTCGCAACCCCCCTCCCCCAATCGATCCAGTCGTCCAGACCCCCCCCCCCCTTTATCCTTCCTCGATCTTCGATCGATACGCTCGCTTTATCCTGCCTAGGGCATAAGGATAGGTGTGCGCCTTCCGCGTGCCCTCAAGTTTTTTTTGTTTCCGAGCTTAGGAAAGAGAGCAGCGAAGCGGGCGTCCGGCTCACTTAACGTCGGCTTGCGATTCCATCGTTTAGTGCGACGCCGCCGACGCCTGTACCCTCCTACCCCTTCCCCCTCCCCCGCCACCCCCCTTCCTCCTTCAACGCACCCTCCCCTTCCGCCCTCCCCCCACTCCTCTCCCCCCTCCTTCCCCCACGCCGCTCCGAATCCGCTGGCAGCGGAGAGAGGGAGAGAGAGAGAGATCCAACGGGGAAGAGCGTGTTTTTGCTACGCGAAGCCTGCAGTGCGCTCCAGACGCCCCAGCTGACCGCCTGACTCTTCGCAGCCGTCCCTTGGATCGGACCGGCGCTCTGCTTCCCTCGCGCGCTCGGGGTACGCCCGCAGACTCGCCGCGCTCTTCGCCTGGCTATTTAAAATATTTCTCATCGAAATAAAAGGTCTAGGAGTGTACGCGGGATTTTTCGTCTGTGAGACAATTTTTTTTTCGAGAAATAATATTACATAAGCCACCCCCCCCCCCTCCTTCATGGTTGGATATGGTCGCATGAGAACCCATCTTGACCGGTCGTGATTTCTTAGTCTTGGGAGGAGAGAGAAGGAAGAAGGGGTGTGTGTGTGCCCCCCCCGCCTACCCACGTCGTCCGTCCATCTCGGGCGTCGTCTTGCGTGGAGTCCAGCGGATCTCCGAGGAGAGACAAAAGAGGGGAGCCGCGGGTGACACGTGACCGTTTCCTCGGGAGGTGTGATGTGTCCGGATGCGTGTCATCTCATCCCCCGGCGGGGGAAGCGTGCGCGCAGATCGTTCACCCTCCTCCGCCCTCCCGCCTCCGTCCGCTGCTGAGGCGCGTGTCGTCTATGCTCGAGGACACGGACGGGCAAAAACTCGGAAAGAATCCTGCTTTCCCTCGTCCGTTTCCATTCCCCCCCCCTCCCCTCCCCGGGTGCCGTGTGTCAGCTGTTTTTCTCTCCTATCCCCCCTCACCCCCCCCCCCCCTTGGACTACCTGTGTGTTTTTCGCCCGAAATTCTGTCCTGATTTCCCCGGTTGGTGTTTCAACCCCGCGATTCCTTCGATTCCTACGTCGACGGAAGTACCCAAACTGGAGTACACGCTGGTGAACTCTTCATACGCAATGAATTTTTGATTTGACAGCTGTTCACTGGATTAGAAGAATGTTGTGTTTAAGATGACACAAGGTTTCAATCCGACGTCGAGGAACGCTGAGTTGTTCTCAGACATCAGTGGGGTTTACTTCGATAGGTGACTTTCTTCGTTTGAAAACTACAAGTGAAAACAAACAGCCATTTTTATCTTGTGCAATTTCCATAATGTGTAGTTGAGACAAATAATAATTGTAGGTGAAGTAATTAATTCTTTAGGATATTAGTGGTTTAGTGACAATAAGTGTTCCGGTGTGTCCTCGTCTTGTCTTATCCTTCTAATGCTTCAGACATGCTGACTAATCGTCTCTCGCTTCGGGAAAATTGAAAATGATCACATTTTCATGATCAACACGTGGAGGACAACGTAGTTGCTGGTTTAAATCTGCGAATATGTGAGTCTTCAGTGCAGTGTGCATCGAGTCGTGGTACAGTTCCCCTTCCAAGGATTGTGTATGTATGCGAAATATATATTTTTTCTTGCCCTATTTTTTTCCCAAACCTAAACATCCGGTGTGAAGCAGGGTGCGAGGGTGAGTGGGGGGGGTGGGAGGTGGAGAGTGGAATGAGAGGAGACAGGATGTTTTTTTTTATTTGAGGAGTAGGGGAGGAGTTAGCTGAAGAGGCGGAGAATCTACGAGTACGGCTCCAATTGTTCTCGAATGAGGAATCGGCTCCATGCTTTCGGCCGTATGTCGGCGTCCATTGACTGCTAAGCGGGATATTCGGATTGAAAAGTCCGCGAAAGACTTTCGCGTGAGCAAGCTTGGAAACTAACTATGTTGCGTTTGGTTCATAACCATCGCGTGAAACAGGTCCTTCAAAGTTCATTTCAGCTAGCCACGAGGATGACGGCGAGCCCTTAGCTTCACGAATCCCGATTTGTTAGCAATTGGATAGGTTTACTCTTGCCCATTTTTTTTAAATTAGTGATGAATTCATATGCCTGTAACGGAGGAGCGTTTCCAATTTGACAACTAACTTGTAGCATTTTTGGTGAAATATGGCGCAATGCTTATTCCAAGAGGATTAGACTTCAGTCATGAATGACTTTACCCTGCTTTTTCAGTGTCATATCAGTTTTTTTTGTGAGATTACGCATGAATCTCACGGAAAGCTGAAATTTTCAAAATCCTAACCTGATACACGGGCATCCAAAAATTGGTAGCTGTATTGTTTATTATTATTACAGTAATATTTGAGAAGTAGAGATTTTTATTGTTGTGTAAATTTGCGTATTATTTTAACCCTGCCTTACAAGCCAACACCCAAATATTTCTCTTGACAACGGATATTAATACTTGTTTTAATGAGCCTTATGCTTTTGGAAAAGAGTTGGCCAAAGTTTTCCCAACATTTCATATCTTAGAGCAGTGGAATTTTCTCGCATCTCTCGACCTTATATTCCTTGTAGTTACGGAATGTATTTCAAGGAATTTCGAAAATTGTTAAAACTTCACGGCTGATAGTCAATCATTATCTGATTGGCATTCTCTTCGGTACTTTGGAGTCTTAACATAGCCAGTTAGGCCAGAACCGCTACTTCTTGGCATGCCCGCGCGATTTTAATCTAGAGTAAACAGTCACCCCTTATTTTACACTTAACGTGCAAGGCAAGAGTTCATCCTTTCTGATGAAGCCGAAGAGTGCCTATTATTAGAGAGATTAAAAGAAATTCGCCTGAGATCAACGTAATTCGTAATGGCATTTATGCAAGAATGCCACGGGTTGCTTCTCTCAATAATGGAGGCTCAAAGTTACTACTTAATTTCAAAGTTCCTTAAATCTGCCACAAGCTGAATTCAACATTTTAATGCATATCCTACGAGAAAAGCACATGCAATAAAATTTGATGAAAATGTGCTTATAGGCGAGCCAACATTTGAGCTATTAGTGCCAGAGTAAAAGTTGTAACGCATGCATTGCCATTAGAAGGTCACGCTTGAGGGAAGTACAATCAGTTGTAATTTGACTTGTAGCTTTGGGAAACTGAATTGATGAAGCATCATTACTGAATCTTTAGAATGCCTCTGTTCAACTTTTTCTTGCCGTCTAGTTTGATCATAAACGGTTGATTAATGTGACAACGAGAGAGTTAAGCCTGGTGAATTTTACGCTGCATTCCACTCCTGATTAGAAGTCGCGCACTAAGTTACTTATTTTCCAAATTAGTTTCATGAATTATATGAGCCAAGTGATTCTCGCTTTTGAGAACAAAACCTGTAAACGAAGAAATCATTTGCCTTCATTGTTATTCATTTAATATTTCCATTCTCGCAAGGAAATCAAAGGACGTTGAAAAGTTTAATTGCCACTATTCGTTCTTCTTACGTCCAAAGCACAAATGTCCTACTTCGCCCTTCCTTCCATCAGAAAGTTTCTCCATTAAGAAAAATATAGCTTATTCCTATAAAAAGATAGGTGTTATATTTATGGCTATTTTGTCGCATATCTGTTGGGCCTGTACCTTATCTGTACAGTGAAAGTAATTCTAGCGTAATTTCCATTGAACACTTTGTTATATCTTCAATTATTTATCATTTTCATAGCTTTTACAGGATTCGTCGTGGAAAAAAATCCTCAGGAACGAAGTTATCTGGTACGTCTTTACAATCCGAACTGAATTAACCAAGATTTAATCTCGTGATAATATTATTAATTAGGGAATACCACAATGCTTGAGTTATTTATTTAGGTTAAGGTCGCAATCATATTAAGTGTGGAAAAGCCGAAAAACAACAGACATCCGCTCGCTCAGTGTTTTACAGTGTCCAAAATTCAATTTGTGGTATCTCTCAATAATTCCTGTCGTAATAATACAGCCTTTAGCACGTTGGTTATAAATGATCAGCGTGATATAATCACTTCGCCATCCAAGGAACAGTGGATATTTTAACTTATTTGGTGTTCGGTTTGGAGGACACTGCAGGCACGCAATTCCCTGATAGAAATGTGAATCCCAACTTGTTACTGGAGATTTGTTGTAGTTGATCATTCCCCATTGATTAGTCGCTCTTGAACAGGTTGGGTTTCATATTCATCGAAGTTATTACTAAATTGTTGACGTTGCACATGAAATCTCTCTGCTGCCGTTCGGTGACAGGGCAACAGCTACCGATGGTTTATGCTCGTAGCTGTACGCATGGGCATTATGTAAATAAGGTATTTTCTCGCCTGTGACATCAACTCACATTTTCATCCCAAGTAATAGCATAAGCTTGGCTATGCAGCAAACAAAACAGCATAGAAACTTAAATACATATATACAATCAAACCCACCCTTCTTCATTCAGTTCCCTTACGATAAAGTCTCTTTCGAGAAAAGCACGCTCTAAGGTGAGAGGAAACCTTTTAATTAATTTCTTCCCTAGTGATTTATTCATACACACTTATTCCGCCTCTTTCGAATTCAAGCATGTTTCATACGTGGTCTTATATTGCTGAGACTCCTAAATAGTCCGTTTTCTGCCGCCTCTTGGACCACAGTCACCCAAGACGGTCGGTCTCAAACTACCCCTTCCTCTCAAATCAATTCACCTTCCTCTCCTATATCTGTTTCCGATGATTCGCCTTCTCGTCGATTAAAACTTCTTTTCAGTGCCCAATCCACATTCTTCCTTGACCTGCTCATTCCTCCTCCCGGTCTGCCTCCTTTATTTGTCCGCCAAACTCTCCATTAGTAAGTACTCGAACGAAGCCCGCCGCGTGTCCTCTAGACTCGTGCTAATCCTGTCTGTCGCACCCGAGCCTCAATTGCTTGCCATTGAGTGGGAAGGAGAACACTTTCGCACTACCAGTTTTGCTGCCTTAGACTGCATTCTCGTTGTTATGTAATCCACCGTCTACTTACACCCTTCATGCCGTCCGTTCCAGTCTACTCATCCGTCATCCGTGAACATCTGCAACACCATCCTCTCCTTAAATGATTTTACTGCCCTCACACACTTTGAAATCGCTCCTCCCACTCCATCTCATCAGGCAACACTACTTTTGGGTGCATTCGAATTCCATTTTATTCTCTCCCTCACCTCACTCTCCGCGGCCCTCGGCACGCACACCTTGTGGGCCCTCGGTCACCAGCATTCCTGCATCACCGGTGTGTGGCGCTCGTTGACATTTTCAATCAATACCCACCTTATCCTTACATTCTTCCCTCTTGGTGGCATCCATAAAAAAAATGGAACAGCAATGGTGACATTGTATGACCTTGTTTATCGCTCTCATTCTTTATTTCAAATCGATGTCTCAGGTGTCCCGACGTCTCAGGTGTCAAACCAATTAATCTCGTCGTATCCGGTCAATTCTCATAAAAGTCATTGTTGTTATTCAAGTGGTGTATCTGTCAAGAAAGGTTTTTGATGGTCAGTGATACAAAAAAGTGCTACATTTCTAATCCCCGCCCAACACCACTCTTACATCCTTGATTACAATATACTGTTTTTACACCAAATATCTATATTTTTTCGCATCACCGCGTGAGTTGTAAGTGAAGTCATAGGGGTTGATAAACACCCATTCCAATAGTAACTTAACTCCTTATTTTATCTGATTTTAACTCCGGTTGCAATAAACAGGATCCGAATCTTTTGTTTATCAGAAATATGTTTTTGTTATATTTCGTATTTTCGAATTCGTCCTCGGCTACCTAATTCTGCTGAATTAAATGAAGTCTTGGCTCAAAACACGCCTCATTTTTTTCTTTCCCGCTCAATTTCAGACCACAACGAAACCATGGCTAAGTAACCAAATAACCGTGAAGCGTTCCCTACGACGAGCATTATATTCTTCCAAATTTACGCGAGGGATTGCGACATAACAACCCCTGCCGGGCACCCCTTTGACGGCTTATATGGGATACCATAGACGTAGGTAGACGTGTGGGTTCGTGGGAGTCAGTGTATCCAGGGAAATATACCCTTCTAGCCAAACTATCTCTCACGGATTTAGAAAATATTTCCTGCTGCCGGTAGACTTGCCGCCTAATGTCAGGGGTCCACTGTGACAATTCATGGGTGTCCGGCCGAGTGTCTATATCCGAGTAACACAACTTCGGCGGTCACCAATGCGAGACAAAAAGTCTTCGGCCATCTTTTCAACCTCCTTGTTCCATTAGGTTGCCGCCTTCTGTTTGTTTGTTTATTTTTTCCCGAAGTCATTTCTCTCGTGTCTCTCCGCATGACACCCCACAATGCTCCGTCCCATTCCGCGGCTTCGTTCTTCGGCACCCCTGGTCACAGCGCCCTCCTGAAAAACCAGCCTCCGCCCATCACGTCATATTACACCTTTAATTAAGATCTTTCCCTACTTTTGATGACTTGAGCTTTTCCAGCAGTCACCCGCCTCGCTAATCCCTCATCGCCCCTTTCCGACGGTCTACCTCCGCGTCGGAGTCACCCCCGTCCCCCTCCCCAACCCCCCCTCATCTCCTCCTTCCCGTTTTTTCGCCTTCCCCATCGCCGGTGCTCTCTTCCGGCGATCCCTTAACCCGCCTCCGGTCTGAGGGAGACTAAACTCCCCCATCGATCGGTGGTCCCCCCCCCTGTCCACGCGCCCTCTCCTATCAGGCCACACAAACACTCGCCCGCCTCACTCACACTGGACACGTACACCACATTAAGGAACACACCGTGACCGACAAGCTTGACCGTTCTTCAGTCAGTTGCCCACTTCCTCCCCGCCCCCTCCACCCCCCCCCCCTCTCCGTCCAACCCCTTTTGATTTTTCCCTCTCACCACCTCCGTCTTCTACTATCGCCCATCAACCAATCCCCCCCCCCACTCACCCACCCACCCACCTCCGTGGGGATGGCGCCAAATTGCTGCGTGCATTCCCGCGAGCTCGGGAGATGCCTCTCCTCAACGATGTGGGAAGGAGCGTTGTGCAGGTGCCGCTCCCTGGCCGCTGCGCTCACCCGCGGCGGCGGGATTTCGAATTCGTCGGGTGGGGAGAGGCGTTTTTGAGCTTTTGGGTAGGAGTCCGGCCGAGAAGAGATTACAAATCCCAGCGACGAAAGGTGGGAGGGCTTAGCTCTCAAGTGATTACGTCGTTTTAAGGTTTTTAGGCATTTATTTGTATTTCTGCCTGTAAATACCTGGAGAGCGTTTGCTATTTGGTCATTCTTTGAATTTAATTCATTAATAGAGAGAGAGAGCTTGGGCTCTAAGACTTGGGAAATATCTATCCGATATCTTGCTGCCTTCCTGCCCGCCTGTTGGAAGGCAACCAGTTGCCGCTTTGTGCTTGATTTTGTCCGACCGTCTAGAAGATGATTCTTTCGGTTTTAAGAGTTTTGAATGGGTGATTCAATCGTCCCAGCTTGAGGTTATTTTTTGTTCGCGTACACTTTTGTCCATTTGGATCCATTCGAATACAGCGTTCATTTATCACCGAACTTTCCTCATCTATTTCCAATTTCAGTCATCCATAGTGGATGATGCATTTGAGAGTCAAGTTGTTTCACTTGTATGAAATAAGAAGTAACTTTTTAGAGAAATGTTCATCATTAGTGTTATGCAATTGTGTTGTTCGTGTGGAATAAGTTCACTGATGTTTGTGCAGTTTATTACCACACCCTCAGATTCTTAAAAAAAACCGTATTTCATACATGACACACTTTCAGAGCAAAGTAAGTCACTGCATTAATCGATAGAGCAACTCCATTTCGGTATGTATCTATTCGTCTGGTATTGAGGGTCTTAAATGAGCAAGGAGAACTGTTACGTGTCACCGTAACTTTTTGATGTCCCATTTTCCAAATATGCTCTAGGTGAATTTTTTTATATTGGTTCTAAAAGGGAAATAATCTGTTGTTCGCAATTTTGTTTTTTTTTTTGCATTTTGAAGGGAGAATGTTGAAAGACTCCGAATCTCTACCGTTGAGTTGCCTCTCTTTTCATTTTTAACTGCTCTACAATTTCTCGGTCGTCACAAAGATGGAAGTCGGATGAGGGAAAACGAGCGAATTCGGCTCTTCATAATTGCCAGGGCGCAGGTGTACTTTGCCGGGAATGCAGCATGACTTCCTCCTCCCTCCCTTCCTTCTCAATTCGCCCCTCATCTCCGGACATGCATGCATGTGGGAAAATGTGCAGCGGTCATAATGATTTGGAATAATACATGACAATTGGATTGATATTTTTCAATCAGTCAATAATCATACCCAATGGCAGTGCCTAGTACTAACCATTACAAAGAAGCTATGGTAAATTTTTTTTTTCCTATTTTGAGAACTTTTCTCAACAGTTTCCATTGGATTTCACGAGAATGAGAGGTAAACAAAAGTATCGCGTTCTCATAAATCAAACGAATGAGAGATTAGTAAACTGAAAGGGGTAGATTTACGAGTTTTTTTCACTCCTTTGAGAGGCGAATATGCAAAATGGTAGCTGAATACTTGTGTTTATATGCAAAAGGAGGGAATTCCTGGAAAGGAATAAGGAAAGCTAGTAGCGTGCATTCCGTGGAATGGGTAACCTAGGAATAAAGAGAGTCCAGCAGATGTTCCATTCCATCGCTTCGTTTTAGATGTCAATGTGTAAGGTGTTAATTATTAATCTCTTGCGCTAAGTCGCGCTAATATAGGTTTTGTGAACTTTGAGATCAACCGAGAGAGTGTTTCTTAGCTTTTATCTGAAAACGAATTAAAAAACGAAACGAATAGGCATTGCTAATTTTTTCTCTCATTGGTTTGTGAATGTATATTATCACATATTACGCAGATAAATTAAATCTTCAATTATTTAATAGCGGATACATTTGTGCCCTTGTTGTATGGAAATAAGCTTTAAGACACTGATGAATCGTATGCAAGAGTGCTCCAGAATTCACCTCTAAGTATCATCAAGTACGCGGTGAAATAAAAGACGACATACAACGAATTATTATTATTAGATTGATTATAAGTCTGCGGATGTAAATTCCAAATACGATAAAAGGATGGACCGTTGTCGATTATCAAAGCTATCGTGTACTTAGTTTATCAATATTGCCGCATTGCATAATATAAATAATTGAGGCATATATTTTTTATATTTGCAAAATAGGTTGTGTTTCATTTTTATCATACTCAAACTTGAATTTTTGATAAAGTTTTGTTAAAAAATAGCATGTTAATTGTTTAGTCTAACATTTGAAATATCATGCGTCAAATGTCGCAGAGGTTGTGCAGTGAAAGTTATTTTCTATGTTCACTTTTCCGGTAACGATGAAAATTTCCCCGGCGTAAGTGTAAAATTCCAATTTTAGTACCCATCTGTTTCAGGGTAGGACATAACCATCTCGAATTGGAAGTAGACAGGTTTTTCATTTCTGCCTTCTGGATAGTTTCTCTGTTAAATCCAGTGCATTTCCCGGCGAGTACACTCCCACCTTATTGAGCGAACTTCAAAGTAGCAGCTAAAGGCTTTAGTCACCATGGGAACCTATTTGAAGTTCCTCGGGATTCTACTTAAACTTGCTCCTTTCCTTTTTTTTATGGTGGTCCATTGTGCCGCCTTGCGAAATGTCCCACTGTTATGCTGCACTCTGATGGGTCTTTTATGTCCCCAGAAAGACAACATTCTATCTAACCCTATCCCTCTTTCTTCTTCTTCTATAAAATAAAAATAATAATCGCCCCCCTCCGAGAGGAACGCAAATCGAGAGCTCGACGACCTCCTGATCACACGAGAAATCGTGCACCATAGCCGAGGAGTTTATACGGTTTCTTAACCGATGAATGGCACGGATGAACTCGCCCTTTCCTCCTCCTTCGCGGATTTTTCTTTCCCTCTTCGCTCCAAGCGCCTGGTGGAGAAAGTTCGACACCCAAGACATTGCCTTCCAATTTAAATATCTTTTTTTTTTAACTCCTTTTTCCCTCCGTTTCCCGTCCACTTTGTGTCATCGTAGAATTTATGCTTATTATACTCTCACGGCATTCGTCCCTCTTCCTTTTTCCGTGCTTGCTTGCTATCTCATTCTTGCTTTTTTTGCGCATTTACCTTTATGATCTGCTCTTGCGAAAATGGGGAAGGGAGGGGGGGGGAAAGACTTCTCCATTCCTTCCTCAATCCACTTCCTTTTGCTTCTTTTATCTCGTATTTCATTTCGAAAAAATGTGTCTCTTTCTCTTCAACGCCTCGGGGTGACCTTCCCCTCGTAAAAACGCGTTCTGTTTTATTAATTAGTATCGAAATCGGCCGGTCAGGTCCAGGCCGAAGGAGTCTCGGCCCAATCGAGTCTTTCCATCTCTTCGCGAGGAGGAAAAAATGCAATAATGTTAATTCTTGCCTACATCTCGTTTTCCGGTCTGGTGAGCCGGAATGGCTTTTGGCCATCATCACCACCAGGTCGCCTCTTCCTTCTCCGTTCCTTTGCCCTCACCCCACCTCCGCGACTTCACTCACTTCCTCTGCCACTCAAATGCACATCTCTCGGCGTGCCTCTTTGATACGGCCTGCTCGTCCCCGGCGTTTGGTACGTGATGACGTCCCCAGATTATATTACCCCATTGTTATCATCCTAATTATTTTCGTGCCATTGCGCGGGGTGATTTATTTCCTTTCTTGGGCACAGCGAGAGACATGACGCATTTATTTTAGCTCCCCATAGTAAATAACCAAAGCACTTGGTTTTAATTTCCGAACGGCCATCGTAATTGCTTTGCCATTCATGCTGCATTTTTTGGCGAGCCTCAGGATATTTTTAATAACTTAAATATAAAATTCGTATTATCGTAACCATTGCGATTGAGATAGTCTGTTTTTTTTAATCTCAACGGTTAGCCTATTGTTTTTCGATACACATTTAAATATATTGTGACAATAATTGAAATAATTTCATTTCGCTGTGTATTATAACTTTTATTGTATGAGGAGAAGTCAAATGAAAACCCGACGGACGCACACACTAGACCAGTCCACGCACCAACGTCGCTATGCACTGCTCTTACCACAGCGATGGCAGTATCGATACGTAATAACAGTGTTACCACCTTTTGCGCGAACTGTGTGTGTGTGAGTCAGGTATGGCGGGTGTTCGGTTTTCATTTGACTGCCCCTTGTAATTATTGACTTCTCTCCTAATGTTTCAAAGTATCTAGGCATTCTGTGTTGAAATATGCTCAGAGGTTGATTGCTTCCGGTAATTATTTTACTTTGAACTGCCAACCAAACGCATGATGGCTTCTGGCACCTGATTACTCGACTGCTTCAGGCGAGATTACATTTATTCGGAATTTTTGCCCAACCGAAGCAATCAATATTCGTATCAATTTTCAGTTATGTCTGAAGGGTGGTAAAATCTCGTGCGATGCGTGCACGTGTTTACGTTCGAACGTCAAGTCTCTCTCGGGAGGCTTCCAAACGCTCTCGTGCAATCCTTGTCAAATACCGTCGTCTACGCCGTGCCTCAAAGCCTTTGATTCAGTGCATTCAGTCAGGTGCACGCGTTCACGTTCATACGCATTATGTGACCAAAATCGAATTGGTATAATCGAGAACACGTTTTTCTACTCCGGTGCACAAGAGTTGGCTAAAATTTGGGTCATGAAGTGGTGAAATGTTCATTCAGAGACAGTGAGAGAGACAGAGGGAGAGAGATAGGGGGGGGGGCGTAGAAAATTGAGGTGAAAGGGGGGTGAGGGGGAGTGAGTGGAAAGATTGGTGGGAGAGCGAGAGGGGTCCAGCGGAAACAATGGAGAGATGGGTAGGGACGCGTGGTCATTCACCCGTCCCCCAAATCACTGGCCTCCTTCCCGCATGCATCGCAGGTCGCGCCTCTCGAGTTTAAATATAAATTGTGTCGTTGCCGCACTTTGGTCACTGCTCGAAGGGAGGCAGACGTGGGTAGGCGTCGCCCCCGCACCCCCCCCCCCCCCGTTTATTTATTCTCACCTCCCACTCGCGAAGCACACCTTTTTTAAACCCCCGTCGATCTCATTTCTCCCACTCTTGATATTTTTAATGACCCCCACGGAGCGTCGGGGAGGGAGGGAGGGATCCGATGTGTTCGGTGACCCCTGATTTCTTAAGCGTAATTTATGTCTCCCCTCTTGTACGTGGACGCGAGCGTCGCAATCAATTATTCCGCAATGGAGATCCGCGAGTGTCGAGGGGAGTGGGCGGGGTCAGGGGGGGCGGGGTGACCGGGAGGAGGCTATTTAAAGCGTTTGTTAACTTTGGAGGGTTTTATTTCTTCTGCTCCGATGCCACTTCTCATTGAGGCTTAGCATTGCATCCTGGCGGCCCGTGCGCCTCGCCCCTGGAGGTTTTTGCTTGATGGATGGTCGCCTTGCGACGAAAATAACTTCCACTCCGAAAAGAAACGAAGCCGGCCGACCTCTTCACCCCGTCTGCTCGCCGCCTTTATCGCACGGAAGATTTTTGTTTTCTCTCGGAGAGGGAAATTAATTTTTGCATGGAGCCATCCATGTAGTCAGATCTGGCTTGCGGGGCAGAACGACAGCTACTTCGGATAGCCGTCTTTCGGTGCAGGCTAAGGATCTTTTCCTTGGGTAAAAATTTCGTGACCGATTTTTATCAGAATTGTGATTGTTTAGTGTATTTTCGCTTTTTCAAAGTTTAAATCGATTAGCTAAATGAGTTAATATTATATTGTAAATTGAGCTAAGTTAAAAAATTGATTTTTTTTTGTTTTTCTTTTCAAGCCATGAAAGCAATAGAAGTGAGAGAATGTACTGTAAATTGGTATCCATAGCGAATTATGAAGGAGATATCTATGCATAAGTCATGTACACTAGTCTCACCGTTCGCGCCTGTATTCGTATATGAGTCTTTGGTATTTCTAAAATATGTTCATTTCTGATGTTGCGATTTCTTCGAAAGTGGGCAGTTCGTGCGTACGAGCTCGAATAGTTTTTGTAAATAGTAGTCAGAGGCTACTTAATTAAAATATGTTACAGTTTCTTTCGCACCAAAGAATAGACAAAAGTCAGGCAATTTTTCAAGTAACCAATTTTTTCCCTGCTGCTTCTTAAGTGTGCAAGAGTCATTGACGCGTAAATTTAGAAGGAGAAAGCGAAATGTTTGCTCTGATCATTCAGACTCTCGATGGAGCGGGCTTTTTCTTGAGAGGCCAACTGTAATAGCAATTTCAGTGTCGTAATATTACTTTACAATTTTAAATATTCAATTACGCATGTTACTTGTGAAAATTCATGTTAGATGGAATAGATAAATAATAATCTTCTCTGGACCGAAAACATGCTCATTTATTATTATTTGCTAGAAGCGTAACCACGTCTAGATATAATGAGATCTGTCGGCAAGTCACTTTGATGAAGCTGAACAATCATGTTTGGTGGCAAATACCTTGGGGTTAATATCATTGTGGCCTAATTATTCAGAAATGCCCGTCGTGGAGACATAGAAAGTAGTGGTGCAATTGAGGTTATTTATGGTCTCTGCGTTGCCACTTGTGTGTTGACTGGCTGAAAATTAGACGTTGACTTTAATGAGATGCTGAGATGTGGATAATAAATTTCAACTTTATTATTCTCAGCTCTCTTTTGCAAAATTTTAAAAACGGTTACTGGGGGAGTCTCGCAGACTGGTATTTACGTATAATGTAACAAACCTTTGAATGAACTTCCATGTGGCATCAATAAAATGCGCTAACAATATTTATTATTGCCTCAAACAATTTTTTCATGGTTTTTAAATACTTAACTGCTATTTATCAATCTGATTCTGCACACGATGGTTGGTAATACTATTCTTGGTTCACAAGTAAACTCCGCTTAGCTGTAAAATATGTCTGAAAAGTCTGTTATTGCTGGCAGTTACTCGAGTAAGCGTCTCTGTTTTTCATCGACGTGTGTAAGTGTAAATTATTGTACTTCCTGAATGCTATTAGAACTGATAAACTTACTCCTAGTGAAATATTAAGCGCCGAAATTCGCTTTCCCCAGGTTCTCTTTTACCTTCCCATTACGAACAGAGCGCCAAATACTATACTTATAACATATACTTATTTTAATATTAGTTCTCAAAGATATAATTGAAAATTCATTCAATTTTAATTTAAACTTTATACCTATGTGTTTATCAAATAAATACCCTTAAGTCCCTTTTTGATCGCACAGAAAAATGTTTTTCCCTTTCACTCCAAAAGCAAAAAAATACATGATTTTTTTATCTTTATTAATTTAACTGTGATGTATACCACTCATTAAATATACCTATGTGCATTTTAATTCCTGGAGACCAGACGATAAGCGTCACTAGTGGAGCGAGCTATTTATAAGCATCCATTTCCCAAGCAACCTATTTGCTAAGTCTTATTGTAATGGACACGTGAAAAAAATGCAATGAAAAAACGAGAAAAGTCGATGAACCGATGTTTTCTCTACGTGTAAGTGAAATATTTATAAGGTCCTTAAAAATGTAAGACAAGGATCTATGCTCTGGGGGAATGAGACCAGTTTGTGCATAAAAAAAATGACTTTCCCACTCCATCTGAGTGGACTTTTGCCATTTCGACGGGGGAATTTGTGACTAAAATAATAATAATAATAACGATTTTCAAAAATTCCTTTTCTAAAAGAAACTGAAAGAATCTTCTCCAATCACTTTAGATAGGTGACGCAGGATAAAAGTTTGAGTCGTTAAGAGCCGGGATAATCAACGCCAACATTACTCTGCGCGTTGGTCGTAACCCTACTAGTGTGCTTTTATAAGACCTTCGACTTGAGGGAGTTAGTTACATTGGAGGCGCCCACCCATTCTCCCCGCTGCACATAATCCTCCCTTTTCCTCTCCACATTCCCCTTCTCTTCTACCTCTCCCCCACCCCTCTCTTTCTTTCCCTCTCTCTCTCTCTCAAAAGGCACCCTTTCCGTCCCCATCTCCACTACTCCCCCTCTCACGCGTATCACTTACTCCTCTCCCTTATATTCTCCATCCTTGGGCTCTTCCAACTCGCCCTGCACATCCCTTCATCGCCTTGCCTCTCCATGGCTCCTCTCCCTCCTTCCCCCCGCCCCTCCCCTTGCTGCTACGCCTGATCTCGACAACCAACCAATGCCTCGGATATTTGGGCAAATTGATTAGGCCGTCTGGAAACTCCTATTAATCGGAAGTTTTCATTTAAAAAAAAATGGAAGGCCTTCTGTCTGGCTGAAGAAAAATATGTCAAATTAAAGTCAATATTTTAATTGTATGTTATCCTAAATTTCTTGCCATTCTCTGATACTGTAACCTTTTGCTAAAAATGTTACGCTTACTACGTTTTCATATAACTATGAAAAACATTTGAACACTTTTCCATTTTGCTTTCATTATTTTCTAACCTATTATGTACTTTAATATTTGCTTAACTTGCTTTCTCTCTCTCCTTAAGATTTACCCCGTTCTTAAAATGTTAATGAGATTTTAAATACATTTTCTCTTCATAGAGCAATGCAATTAACGTTTGATAACTTTCGCGAGCATTCTTTGCTTCACCGCGTTGAATATTTTTCAGAGGTATCTCGATCCCTACTTGAGGTGCTTTGTGGAGGGCACTTTGAGTGAGTACGCCGTCCGTCGGATGGGACGTTAAACTGCGGACCCCTTGGCGCCTTTCGTAAAGAGCAGGCTAATGCCGACGCCGGGTTTCTCTCCACCCTTCATCCTTTCCTGTCCATCCCCTATGGCGCAAATGACCTTAGCTGTCGGTCGCCTCCCCTTAAAACTACTACTACTCTTTGCTTCACCGCCATTCACGTAATGACGTTCGTTGTTTTCCTTTCCATAATTTGTAATGCATACGGCTGTTGGTGTTTCGCAAGAAAAATATGACCACTGCTTATAAGTTGTGCAATTAACTTAAAATGTGATTGAATAGCTCAAGTGCTAATGGAGCTATTAATGAAACTACATCGTCGGAAGTACCCAATCTGCTGTCTCGCCCGCAAGCAGACGATCTGCCCAAAAATGTCTTCGCATCTTCCCTTCGTCTGTCGAGCAATCGGCAACATTTACTCTGTATCTTCAGCCAACCCTCTCGTGTGAACCTTCTGTCTTCATCCGAGCATTTTTCTTTTTCTCATTTCTGCTCGTCCTTCTCGGCTTCCCTCGGCCCTTTCAAGTCACCTTCAGCAGCTTTCACACTCCCTTATACTTCTAATGCTTCTTTTTCTTGTTGTGGTCTAGCCCCAAAGGAATTGGCAAAGAGGGGAAAATGGATAGTCCTCGCTCACCACACCCCACTTAACCCCATATGCAGATTGAAACTATCAAGGGAGTGCACCCCAATCTTGCTTAAGTAAGTCTCGGCGCTCGCTTAAATTCTGGAAGTTTTGTGAGTCGTTGAAAATAAGCCTTGAAATGGAATATTGTGCTCAGAAGATGCATCTCTTACGATTCGGAAGAAGTTCCCCATTTCGGTGTCTGTGATCGAATCTAGGTTTCTAATGTCATTGTTTTTCTTTGTCAGACTCGAGACATGTCTTCACGTTTCTTATGTTTTCTCCTCAGCATTACGGTTTGAGAATCCGTCGTACGTTTGTGCTCCTAACTGGTGAAATATTCCATATATTATGTGATTGCATCGTGGCGATCGTTAAATATAATCGCTACAAACAGGAGGAAATGGGAAGCTAATTTTTTCCAACCTCATTCGTCAAGTGCGAAAATGCCAAATCAAGAATCGGTCGAGAGTAAGGACCTGCATGGCGTGAAAATAAATGGTTGCATTAGATTCCAATGATTCTTTTTCCTCGATCTTCTGATTTGATTAATGCAGCGCGGCATTTATCGCGAGTTGAGCTTGTTAAATATATGTGGCCATGACGGGAAGCGGTTTCACCCTCTTAGCGGTTTGCTGAACTGGAGGACTCGCAGGACCCACGTTTAACGACTCTATATAACTTGGGAATAGTATATTGAAATCTTGCTGGTGTGCTCATGAGTGGCAGCTTAAAATTGCTTCAAGCCGTCCACATTTTGCAAATTCTTGCTTCTCAAACTCCTTAATTGGTCTCGCCGTTCGCGTATTTCTTAATACGCGAAAAAAAATGAAAGACGGAAAAGTTACACTCGTAGAAATCAGGTGACTTCTTGAATTCTTCACTTATTTAACTGTCAAGTCAAACTGAAATAAAATACTTCCGAGATCTTTGGCATTAAAACCATCACCATTCCGCCGAGGAATCCAATTTAGCGAATCAATTCCGCTAGCTTTAAAAACTTTCCTTGGGACTTTGAGAGCTCTCCTCTCTCTCTCTATCTTAATCCCAGTCTCTTTCATAATTTTATCAAATCTTCCATGTAAAACCTGAATATGTTTTTTCACTCTTAACCGTTAATACGTGAATGTTAAAGAAGAGGTATTTTTTTCCTCCACACTCTCTCAGTCTATCTTTCCACTTCCCCCCCCCATCGCTTCCCTCGACTTCCCTCTCACTCTCTCTCTCACTCTCTCTCTCACTCTCTCTCTCTCTCTGGGGAAGATATAAATCCGACTATATTCTCCGCTGCTTGGAAACCTAGTCCATTAGTCTGATTGGCTTGGAGGAATTTGCTCGCGTGTGACAGTAGTCATGGAGTAACGCGGTCTTGGGTGGTTGCTGTGGAGAGAGGGAGGGGGGTTGAGGCGAGGGGGACGGGCGAGGGGATCGGCCACCCGTTTCTTCGCAATGCCTACTCATTTCTTGAGATTCGCAGCCACCATTTCCCCTCCCCATTAACCAACCCCCACCCCCCCCCCCCTCCTCCCCCTTCCTCCGTCCCCCTCCGTGTCTCCTCTCCGCTGCCGTGGCTACCTATTCATCAGTTTCCCCTGGTCCCCCCTGTGTTTTCTTCATCTTCTGCCCAAGAGAACGATATAAGACTGGAATAATGTTTAAAAAATAACCGAAATTCATTTTGAAAAAAAAAACAGTAATCTGACCGAAGGCTCATTTAATATACTTTTGAAAACTTTTTAAAATTTGGACGTTGCAGCAGTTTGAAGAAATGTTATTCGAGGTTATGTAGAACTCGTAGTTTAGGGCGATGCCAGTTAAGCCAAGAGGCGTTCCATGAACAACTCATGCAATTAGGTTAATTTTACGGGGAATTCAAATCAAATATAATTTTCCTGATAGTCTCCAAGTTAAACTTTAAAAAGAAACTGTTACCACTGGACTTCTAAATAAACAGTAACAACGTACAACCTATAATTTAGGAAATTTAGCGAAAGTAATTGGTCCCAAAATAACAAATTCCAAAAATTGTGTTTACTGGAAAGGGAATTCAATTTCATATTCTCAATGGTCGATAAAGGTTTCCATGCGTGAAAATACTCTGTATATCATCTGGTTCTAATCTGCTTCCATTCTGCAGTTCTCGCTTAACGAGGCAACACGCTACGACTCTCTTGGCGTCCACTGAATGCCTTGGTACAGGCAGGCCTCCCTCAAAAGCAGTTTATGGACTCGCCGGTAATTAAAAAGTGATAATTGGGTTGCTCTTTTCGCCACTTCATTTAACACTGCTTAAGGGTAGGAAATCCCTACTCTTTCGTCAGAGCAGCTTTGACCAATGATTGAGCTCAAACACCCAGGCCCATTTTAGTCAAATATGAGTCAAAGGAGTGTTGGTTCAACGGAGAGTAATCTCATTAAAAGGCTGACTGGGTTATAATGATAGGTTGAGCTGAAGATATATAATTTCGTATAATAAGAAGAAGTGATACTTTTTGTATTTTCTCTTCAAGTTAAAATATAAGACAATATATTGAAGGCAGGATTCGAAATTTCATTTCTTACGTTGTAATTAAGAAAAATTCCTGATATCGCAATTAGGAAATATGTTTAACACTCCCTCCCTTCAAGTTGATATTCTCTTGAAGTATGATTGCAAGTGTATGACGCATTTCTCCTTCTTCGCTAAACTAATGCTGATAAGTGTGTGTTCCTATGTAGGCGTAAGCATTGTATGGCGCGGTGGGCGCGATGACCATTGGGATACTTTTTTCCAAGTATATTTCCTTCTTTTTATAATATACTGAACATTCTAAATGTTTCGTAATTGGCTTCTTCACTTTGGAAGCTATCATCTCAACAAGTAGGTGTTGTAGAAAACGACTGTTAGAGAGGAGTTCCATGGAACACGCTTCTGCTAGTGAGAGGGAAGCATGTGCCTGTCCTTTTTACGGCGTGCCTATCTATACTATATGGATGGACGAGAAAATGTCCTCGGCTAAGTTAAGATATGCACACGACGACGCTGTGATGAATCCATCGCATGGGTTTGACTCCCGACACAAGGGAAGCGCCCTCCGCTACGCTCCACCGTCGCGCAATTTAATGTAATCAAATGCACCGATTTAACGGATCGTAAAATACGTCCGCTATTCAGCTCGACTTATTCGTTTCGCCTTTTGGTTCTCCCCGCGTCAAAATGTTAGCTCCGGAGCGCGAAGTGTTGGAGATAGGCTCACTAATTAAATCCTGTTAATTATGAAAACGCGAGAGGCGGTGGTGGTGGCGGCAACGATGGCCGAGGCTTGTTAAAGGGTCGAGTGGGAGAGGGAGGGAGGGAGCCTGGGAGGGAGAGTTATTCAGTGATTTGCCCTTGGTTTTCCCGCGCGCGCAGGTAATGAATATAAAATCAACAAGAGTAATGAGGGATGTGCCAGCTGGGTTGATTTCGGCCGGTCAGCCAGCCGGCGTGTTCTCGCGTGTGCATAACCCCCAGTGTCTGGTCATTTAGGTTCCGCTTTAATTCTCCCCTCGCGACCAACAATTAAACAGATGGGCGTCTCATTTCATCCGTCCCGTGCTTCAGACTAGAGGTGTGGTCTGAAATGTATCTGAATATTAACGAAAAAAACAACCTCCATGCAATAGTTGGAAGCGTAAAAAGTACATCGCGTAATGTTAGGAATGATAAATGGTTTGTTTTTGGAGGGGAGATTGAGAATAAATTAATCCCTCACTCCATCTAATCCTTGATGAAACTTTCAAGCACTCACTCGAATAGATCGTTTGTGTATTGTATTAATATTACGACAATATTTTGCTAAACTGTTGAAATGTATGTTTTAATTAGAAATAGGTTTACGTTCGTACCAAGAACGAAGTTTACTAGACATCTAAGACGGATAACCAGTTTGCAGGAAGGCATGCATACGGGAAGGGTAAATAAAATCTCGTTAGTTTTATAGGATTAAAGAACTCTAAAGCGAAACAAAAATCCATGAATGTCTGAATGGCATTCTTAATGGTGAATAATAAATAAATGGGGAACTTTTTACCTCAAGGATCTCCTGTGGTTAGTGTCTCATTTTTCAACATAGCTCCTTCTGCATAAAGCGTTATGTGGCATCGAATCGACGACAAATGATCTCAGAACCCTGGCCAGCGTTCAAACCGAAGCCCAAAAAGACTAACTGACAAGTGAAATTCCCAGCATCTGGCGCGGTATCGGAAAATCATGGAGAACGGTAATATCTCTATGCGAGCCATTTGCGTTGGCTATGCACTATTTCCCAAATCACGATTGCATTGATTTTGTAATTGATTCGTATCGCTGAAAATTTGAGTGAAAAATTCGGGATGCATTTATTTCCCGATCTTAACCAGGTGAGCAAATTAGTTGCCCCCTGTCTGTTGATGAGGTGCGTGCGATGATTGGTACGACTACTATTTTTAGGCAGTCAATCGAGTGCGGGCGGGCGGAGGGCAAAGGTCCCGGTCACCTGACAATGCACCCACCCACGGAAAGTGACCGGAGGCAGTTCCGTTCGTGGAAAATCATTGGATCCGGAGGCGGGAGAGGGTCTCCGTCGAGTCCCACACCTTCACAAAGAGTGCAGGGTGGATTGAGGAGCGCTAAACCTCTCACCTCCCCCTCCGCGAATGGGAAATTCAAGCAGTGAAATGCATTTGCGGGCGAAGTAATGTGTAAAAATCGCAATGTTGATAGTATTAATTCGCCATATCTCATCGTCTTTGTGCTTCTCCTAAGGCGGAAATGGTGTCCGCAATATCCCCCATTCAACTTTGATTCTTCATTCATAATTTTCCAGGCAATGAATTTTTTCTCAGTTGGCGTTTGCTTGATTCATTTCGAGTGAGATTCATAATTCTAATGAATTACGAGGGTAATTTATTAGAATTATGAATTATTCCAATGAATTACCCTCGTACTAATTAAAATTTAGGTTATTGAGAAATTTATGTGCTCAATACTTTTCAAATTCATTCATTTCTTCATTGGAATATAATTATTATCACTGGTAATCTACCGATTAATGTAGGTTTAGGATGGACGGAAGCTGCAAATTACATCTAGAATTCCCTTGTCTCTCTTCACAAAACAGAGCCCAACATCCAACACTGCAGTAAGTCCCTCTTCAACTGCACATACTTCCTTCCTCCCCTCATCCCGTCCAACATCCCTATCCTATTCCTGCCCGTCCCTCGCTTGCCTAACATTCTCCCATCAATTACAGTCTTCAAAATCCCATTGCCAATCAATACACCCTTGATCCATCTTCATTGGCACATATTTAGCAAATAATGACCGTACAGAGGTCAAACATTCATTCCGAAATCTACATTTCAAGCGAGTATTATTGTATTATCATGATGAACATATTAAGAAAAAGCATAAAGAAATTATAATCACGGTAAAAATTACCGAACGAAATATAGCATTTTATCTCATCACGAAGTATTTGTAAAAAAATGGAGATTTTTACTTTTCGGAGTTCGGCCTTGCGAAATCAAACAGCCAGGGAACGGGGTTATGATTACGTTAGGATTATAGGACTGCATGCCCTACCCCGTTATATAAATGTTGTAAATATTTAACTCCTCGTGAGGTAATTATATTCTTCAATATTGGTACAAATGCACGGGTAAGAGAATTTTGTAAAAATTACCCTGGTTCAATTATTATCTCTTGATATCAAAATAGTTGAAGAGGAATTTGGGTAATTCTTCGGCCAAGGATTTTAACTCTTAGAATACCATGCATTTTGATTTATAATACCGTCGTTCACAATTTTTTGACGCTTGGATATTTATCACATTTTTTATTTATTTAAATTCATCGTTTATTTACTTTGACGGTACGTCCTCGCGAATGTTGACATAAGCTTAATTAACTCTGCACGTAGCCGCTCTCCTCACTTCTCGATTGATTAAATATTTTTTCTTAAGTTACTAAAAGGGCTGAAGGGCACGTCAGCTACGGACCAATTCGTGACTCTACTTCTGTGAGCTTCTTCCGGATTCAAGTTGCCCGCTGGAACGCGAGAGAAACGTTATCGCCGCAGCATGCTCCTTTATTCTAAGTGAGGTATTAATTATTCTTAGTCTTCACTTTGACATTTCCTAAGGATACTATTTTCGTGCGAGCCAATCATTTAACTTTTCACGGAGAGCGTGGGCACCCTTCCCATCACTCTCCCCTTCGACTGCGGGTTTCTCGATCCTCCTTTTGTGCCGACCCGGCAGGGAGATGCAGGTCCTTATATACCCCGGGGGTTCCTTTCGTACCCACCCGCTCCCCCCGGAGCCTCAGGTCATGCGTCCCTTCCTCCGTTCGACACCCTTTCCCTTCGCCCGCAGCCAACCCTTTCCCTGGAGCCCGCACTTTCCTCCAACCCCGTCTCCCACCCCAGCAAACATTTAACACCCCCGCCCTGCTCAAGGCGGTATGACCTCCATGCGCAAGAAAACCCCTTTACCTTGCAGCACTGCCTTCCCTTCCCAAACCCCCACGACCAATCCTTAAACAGCAAATCGCGCGGGCGCCCCTTACATTCAACGGAGTACGCAATCGCAGAAATTATTCTCCCCCTCGCCCCCCACTCCACCCTCCTTACCTCTAACCCTTGCACCCCTCCCCTATCTTCCCTTCACCCCTTTCGTGGCTCCTTCCCCCCCGTCCCCCCCGTCCGGCCCCTCTCCTCCCTTTCGCCTCCATCTCATTAATTAACCCGCCTCTCCCTACCCAGACGCGCCTCCTCCGCTACCGCACCCGTCGCCGCATCTTTTGCTCTCTCGGAAACCCCTCCCTTGGTTCCTTCACGGGGGCACTCCACCCCCATTCCAACCCCCCCCCCCCCCATCCCGACCCCCCCGCACGCAAACACACGTGAACGGAGTACTCCGAATCGTAAACCAGCATGAATTTCACGCATCGAGGCCCTGGACACCTAGGCCTCACGTAGAGGCGCTAAAAAGAGACCATAGGAGGACATTAATTCCTTTGTGCTTTCCGTCGGCCCTTAAGGGGAACCCTTTTTGCGGATTTGGACACTCTTCTTTCCATAAGTGCCGCCCTTCGGCGCAAGCCTAATGTTTTCTTATGACGCGATTCTGGCCTGCAGGGAAGACGATCTGTAGGCTATGTTGACGCATTTCAAAGGAAGGCGTGTGATTTAAACTTAACTGATTACTAAGGTCAACCCGATTCATGAAATTAAACTCAAATTTAGAGAAAACGTCATGTACTACGTAACACCTGCATGAGGTTAGTTGAAGAAGTGACAGCTGCTATATCCGAGAGGAAATGACAACTCTCCTCCAATAATGTGTTTTAATAATGCGAGTCAATTAAAAAAAAACTGAATTTTAACACTCTTCATTTTGGAATCATCAGACATGAGGAGGCAAGAATGAAAAGGTCACTCTATCTTGGCTACTCGCATGGCCTAACGCCGATACAACACCCGCAAAACTGGACTATGTTTTATTAAAGCTCGAAGAAAGAATTTGTTTCCACTGGAGGGAATTTATTACTGTCGACTAGTTTCGCTAGCGAATAGCTCAGCGGCTTTAAGTCTAGAAGTGGCTGAAGAAATCATACTGACCCGTAGTTTGGGCAATAACCAGCAAAATTAGAGATACTAATAATAATAATTTCAAAAATTAGAGTGTAACAAGTGAAATATCACAGAAGGAAACAAAATAGTATGCATATATTTATTTATATATATACACACAAACACACACACATATATAATAAAGATTTTATTATATGTACATAATACTATATATATGTATATATATACATATATATATATCCCTCCTCGGACTACAACCTTGACGTGGTGGAAGGGCTTGTGCGTTCCGATGACCCCTAGAGCTGTGCTGGCGGGAGTAATAATTATTGCTCCTGGTAGGGTCACCCATGCCAGATAGGTCGAAGGTTAGGAGCCAGACGAAAGGTAGTCCACGCAGCGGCTGTTCCTCAGTGAGGCGGCTGCAATGGCGTCTGACCCCAGTGGGGCGGCCAGTAAGTGATGGTGTCACGTTAAAAACACTATTGAGGAAGGCAACGGGAAACCACCTCAATTATCATTCCCAAGATTAACATGATGGACTATACAGAGATTTTGAGTCTAGGCAACTACGGGGCTCGGCCCAACCGGCCGTGTGTCGTGCCCGGCAGCGGGGGAGGCAAGGCTTCCGCGGTCGTCATCCCACGAAACCCTTGCAAGGGAAAACCAGCAGCAGCAGGACAGAAGACGCAGGAGAAGAAGACCACATTAGTTAGAATAGGAACGTGGAATGTTAGGACAATGATGAGGACAGGGAAATTGGAGAATGTTAAGCGAGAGATGGAAAGGGGAAATATAGATATTTTAGGTCTATGCGAGGTGAGATGAAAGGATAGCGGGGATTAATGGAGTGATAATCATAGAATTATATACAGCGGCGGGGAAGAGAGCCAACAAGGGGTTGCCATAGAATTAAATGAAGGGGTAGGAAGAAGCGTGGTCAACATAGAGCAGGTAACGGATAGATTATTACTAATAGAAATAAAAGCAGAACCGACGGACTTGTTATTATTCAGGTATACATGCCACCGAGCAACCATAAGGAAGAAGAGGTCGATAGGATATACGATCAGTTAGAGGACATAATCGCGTGTGTTCCTGCAGGGAAACATTTGACAGAGATGGGGGATTGGAATGCGACGATAGGCGAAGGAAGAGATGGTGACGAGGTCGGGGACTACGGTTTAGGCACAAGGAATCACCACGGGGAGAAAGCAGTTGAGTTCTGCAGGAGACAGGGGCTAGTCATCACCAACACTTGGTTTAGACATCACAAAAGACGCAGGTATACATGGAAAATGCTCCCTTCATCCCGTCCAACAACCCTATCCTGTTCCATCTCTTTCCTCGTTTGCCTAACATTCTCCCCTCAATTACAGACTTCAACATCCCGCTGCCGGTCAATACCCCCTTCAGCCACTTTTTCTGCCTCCATAGGATTGCTCCCAACAAACCCCTTTCTTCGCCCACCATACCAAGTACTTCCTCGTTTGTTTTCTTCTCTGTCCATTTCACTTTCTCCATTCTTCTCCACACCCACATTTCAAAAGCCTCCAGTCTACGTCTATCCTCCTGCTTCAATGACCACGTTTCCGCGCCGTACATAGCTACGCTCCAAATTAAAGTTTTTACCAGTCTTTTCTTAATGTCCTTACTCAACGTCCCTGTCATCAACTCCCTCCTCCTTGTGAAAGCCTCTTTGCCTAGCGCAATTCTTCTCCTGACGTCCCTTCTACTTTCACCGTGTTGGTCCGAAACACTACCGAGATACGTAAACTGTTCTACCTGCTCTAGTTTTTGCCCTCCTATTCTAATGTTAAGCTTGGCCTTTTTCTTTCTAGAAAATCGCATAACCTTTGTTTTATTAATATTGATTCTCATCCCATACCTGTCGCACTGAATTTCCAATTCACTAAGCAATGCTTGCAGCCCCTTGGCTGACTGACAAACTAAAGCTTGGTCATCAGCAAACCTAACTGATTTTACGAATTCCCCGCCCACTTTCATTCCTACCTCGAGTTCTTCCCATGCCTCTTTAATCATTTCCTCTGCATACAGGTTGAACAGCAACGGTGATAATGGGCAACCCTGCCTTACACGTCTTCCTAACACTGCCCAACCGGACTCCCCGTTCCCCACTCGCACTTAAGCAGTCTGAGACATGTACAGGTTGCGGATTAGCCACCTTTCCCTCCAATCTATTCCTATTTTCTGCAGAATACTCATAAGTTTTTCCCAATTCACTCTATCAAACGCTTTATCGAAATCTACGAAACAGGCAAATACCTCCTGCTTGTGTTCTATATTCCTCTCGATTAATAATCTCATTACTGCAATTGCATCACGCGTACATCTCCCCTTCCTAAACCCAATCTGATCTTCCCCTAAGTAATCATTTGCCCTACTCTCTATCCTTTTGTTTATGAACCTGAGAACAACTTTAGCTGCGTGGGATATCAAACTTATCGTCCTGTAGTCCTCACATGATGTAGCCTTTACCTTTTTCGGAATAGGAACTAAAACCGAGATCACAAAGTTTTCCGGCCAGATTCCTGCCTCATAAATACTACGAGAATCAGCCCATATAGCCTCTTTCTCCCACATTTTCCTAAACATTTCAATAGCTCCGCGGGAATGTTATCCACCCCCACGACCTTATTTAGTTTCGGACCTAAGCTATCTTCCCCTACGTCTTGCTCCTTTTCTATGTCTAACTTTGTTGGTCTAAGCTCTTTACTATACTGTTCTTCTATATATTCCCTCCATCTCTCTTGGATCTTTCCTTTGTCAACTATTACCTTACCCGCCTTATCTCTAACTGCTATCGTGGATCTCCCTTTCTTACTTCCCGATAAAGATTTAACTTTGCTGTACAGCGCACCGATTTCACCCTTTCTGTGCAGACTTTCCATGTCCTCGCACTGCGTCTTCCACCATGCTTCCTTTGCTTTATTTGTTGCCCGCCTCAATTTATTGTTTAATTCTTTGTACTTCATTTTGCCTAATTCTGCATTTACATTCATCCATTTTCTCCGCTCATCCATCTTTGTAATCATCTCATCCGTGATCCTTGGTTTCCTAGTCCTTTTAGTGTTAACGGTTCCAATAGTGTCTTTTGCGGCTTTAGACAACCCTTTCTTGATACTTTCCCCATTTTTCTTCGATAGTACTTAGCTCTTTACCATTCCCCATGATTTCCTGTTTGTATTCCTTCCTTTTCAAACCATTTAATGCTTCTACATTCCATTTTCTGACTCGCCGCCCCTGCCTTATCTTTTTGAAACGTACGCTACATTTCATAACAACTAAATTGTGGTCTGAGTCCGCATCCGCTCCCGGGAAGCTGTGCGAATTCTTCAGACTGTTCCTAAACCTGTGTCTAACCAGGATATAATCTAGCTGATACCTTTCTGAGTCACCTGGCATTTTCCATGTATACATGCGTCTTTTGTGGTGTCTAAACCAAGTGTTGGTGATGACTAGCCCCTGTCTCCTGGAGAACTCAACTGCTTTCTCCCCGCGGTGATTCCTCGTGCCTAAACCGTAGTCCCCGACCTCGTCACCATCTCTTCCTTCGCCTACCGTCGCATTCCAATCCCCCATCACTATCAAATGTTTCCCTGCAGGAACACACGCGATTATGTCCTCTAACTGATCGTATATCCTATCGACCTCTTCTTCCTTATGTATGTGTATATATATATATATATATATATATATATATATATATATATATATATATATATATATATATAAAACACCTTGTGCCACACTGACAGAATGAAAGGTAATTGTAGAAATATGTTATGTAACTATGTCCATTGTCTAAGGCTAGATGTATTTCTTGACTCTCGGATTCGCAGGTTTCTTGAAGTCTCATATGTATCCGCAGATCGCCTATTTATTAGTCCAAAGAGATTTTGGCATGACTTTGTCCTGTGTTGAGGAGAAATCTCACTTGGAATTGACTCTCCACCGGGAGAGCCAATTACCTGACTTGTGAGTGAGTGATCCGACATCTGTAAGTAAAATATCTTTGACTGATAAAATTAAGTTCTTTTCAGTTAGATTTTTCAGTGTCAAATTTCAACTTGCTATGGCATACAAATTCCATTTATGGGTCACATACAGGGCTTCGGTTTGTCCGTAATTAACCAAGGTGATTTTTATCATGAGGAGTTTCTTTTTATATTAACATTTTGATTTGTCATTGTTATAAAACATTTTATTTGTTCAAAATTTATTATATTAATTCAGAATTGGGAGATATAATCACCTATAAACCATTATTAAGAAGTATGCGTCTATTTGCTGCTTGTTCTATTTATTTCTTGAAATTGTCATTCACATTAAATTGAGAACCTTTAACTCGATTTTCACTGAGTAGCACTTAGTTAGTGAAAAACGCCTTTGGCTAGATAGATGTATATAATAACTGCTGAAGAATGTCACCATTGATGCAAAGTATAGGTGCTTTGTTGATGATTTTTTTAAATAGTTTAACTTACTCAAAGTGTAATTGCAATGCAATTAATTCTCGGGTCACGTCTGAGAAGTTTGGATATCCGTTGTAGCGGATGTAAATCTTTTTTTGTATTTGAGGCGCGTAATTATTCCTTCACAGCCATTCCAAACTGTTTTTCTCCCGTGGTTCGTCTTAAGCACGCTTTAATTTTCCATCTCATTAACATCCTCCTTCACCTCCCATCCCTCTTCCCAAAAGCGAAACAGTGACGGAGGTGCCATCTCTTGGCCAGTTCCCAACCTGCCGCGGCCTCCCAATTTCCCACCGGATTCGCGTAATTAAGTTTCTTTCGAAATTAGAAGCCCCCGCCAATTCTGGGTGGCCCTGTACTTGTTTGCACTAATCCCCCTCCCGGCGCGGGCCCCTCTCGCCACCCACCCCCTCTCCGTCCGCGCCCCACCCCCACGCCCATTCCTTCTACTCACCTCTCACTGATCCCCCCTCCACCCCCCCTCCAACCACCCCTTCCTCCCTCCGCCCACCCCCCCAGCCCACCCTCAACCCTCCCCTCATGCATCGCGAGTTTTCCACACTCAACCCTCCCCAGTCCCGCACAAGCTCCATCCTACCCCTACTAGCTCTTCTTCACCAAAAGCTGGCTCAACCGTTCGCCAAAGACCATGGGCACACACACACACACGCACATACGTCGTGGAAAAATGTTGGCATGCGATCGTGAAAGGACCGTCCTCTGCACGGACGGTTGTTTCTTTCGTTATTTTAATGTGTGTGTATCAAGTGACGCGGAATAGGCATTAATCATTCGGCCCTCGGCGCAAGTGTTTTCCACGCTTGTTAAAGCCCGCTAATGTTAGCTCTTCCTCGGGATTGAATACCATGTTCATCATTGATCCAAACGGCCACGGTCTTCGATGCATTTTCCTTTACTTCAAAAAAGGTTCACGAAAACAAATCCGAGGCAATATTTCGCCGGAATAAAATGCTATATTACTGTCGTCCAATCATTCGCTCTAGGCAAGAATAAAACACGCGCCGTTTAGAAAACCGAAGTTATAAAGTTAATGCCATTGAGAGTTGATGTAGTAGCAATCGGCATAGCAGTGAGAGTAAGTCCAGCAAAGGATGTAATTTATTCGATTTTTATAGTCTCGAATGTCGCCATACAGCGATTTTACACATTGAGAAAATTGTTCATCTACGTCTACATCTACTCAATACCCCGCAAGCCGCCGAAAGGGCGTGTGGCGGGGGGTGTTAGGACACCGCCCGTAATTAAGGAAGAAAAAAAACCGCATGCAAAATCCACAAATTTATAATATCTACAAACAAAACATGGCATACATTCATGCATGAACACTTACACCCCACACACATGCAAAAACTCAATCTACATCTTACATACAGATGCACCTGAAAGTATACGTAACAGCTTTGCAGTGTTTAACTTTGCTCCGACTTGTAATTGCAATGTGTTTCATATTTCTAAAGTGACTTCGGATTCTTAATATTATGATTTCTGATTGTTCGGGGAAAGAATGAGTTTATGTACCTATCTCTCCTGGAATCTATCTCCCTTATTTTATCTCTGTGGTCTGATCTACCTAAGTAGTGTGGGGCCATTATAATTCCTTCAGTGTCATAGTTAAACTCGTTTGTTCTGAACCTTTCTAAAAGTCTGTCTTGCTTGTTCTCTTCGTATCTCAAGTGGCTCCCAGCCTAAATCCCCTAAGGGACCTGTCACACTTGTGTTTTTATTATAACATTTACATAATTCATCGTGAGAAAAGGTTTTTAAATGTCGGTTAAGCTCATAAAAAATTAGTCCAGGGTCTACATATATAACGAATGATTGACCCGGAAGCCAGTAATTTGTCAGTAAGTTTGTACTACTCGATCAGGATTTAAGTCTGATGAAAATATATTTTCTGGTACAATTTTCATCACGTCGTAAATGTTTGGATTTCCCAAACTCAAACGGTTGTTAATTCAAGGGTCACGGGATCGAGTACTGCCTCGGGGCCAGGTTGGTGGCGTGTACGCCAGTGCTTCGCCTTCCGCGGACACGCGGTGATGGACCCGAAGACTCTCATCGACCTCTGCAGGGTTCATGACAAGCGGCGCCCAATGAGAGTGTTAGCATCGTGTTTCACTTGATCAGAGCAGCCGTTGAGCGATTCAAATGATATGCTTAATGTTGAATTTCTGGCTCCTAATCCTCTTCTAGACGGTTGAGGAGTGACTTTCGACGTGCACTTAGAGGTGCAAGGTTGGACTCCTTTGAGCAGAAACTCCTTAATCCTTACCTTTGACCCACAAGCATACACACACGTGCGCACACACGCGTGTTTACATAAACGTAGGGGGGGGGGGGTCGAGGTAGAGTCCGTAGGTAGACCGCTGGGCTACTTACCCGAGAGCCTGGGTTCCATTTCCGGGAGTTATACACACGTATGCACACACATTGTTTTAATGGAAGGGAAACATTTGCTCATAACAATCATAGTTTTTTTGTACTTATGTCACTTTCATAATAAAAGCTCCAATATTTGAAGCCGTATGAAGCCCATCAGCAAATCGTTCTTTAATTTTTGTTGACCCTAAATATGGCTAAACCTTTCTGAATGCCCTTGAGGACAAACATTAGGGACCTAATGCTTAGATGTCTCGTCTTAGTGATATTAATTTGTTTTCTATCCTGCTCGAGAATCCTGCTGTTCATTAAGGGATGAATTTCAATATTATTCACTTAAAACTAATTAGTATTCCCCAAATTTAAATACTCGCGATTTTCCTCAATTCATTAATTTTCTTGCTCCACCCTCGAGCAAAACACATTAATTTCAATTAAATACTGGAACATGTTGAAGCGTTTTTGCTGCACTGGAGTTACGGCATCGGTTTGAAATATATCCCGCGGTAATTTAGTGCGAGAATGCCGCGAGGTGAGGAGGGGGTGGGGGGGTGAGAGGGGTCCGTCCCCGTGTGTGGTCCGCGAGTTAATGGGTCGGGTGCCAGGCGTGCGCGCGCTCGCCGACGCGCAACCAGCACACGGGCGTTCCGTTCGGCTCCATCTCGATTCTGGGGTTGGGGGAAGGCACTCCGGCTCGCACATAATTACTCAATCCCTCACATCCTAAATTCGTCTCAATCCAAAACAATCTTGACTAATTAGGGAGCAGCCAAGGGCTTTTCTCACTGAAGAAGCTTCAGCAGCAATCCCTCAAGGGGAACATGTATTTTTTTCCTCTCCTCCTTCCAGAGTACATGCGGAGATATTTCAACCTTTCCTCTTCTTTATCTCTTGGCACTCCGTTTGTTAATAACCCTTCATCTAACCAACCCCCGATTCCCCCCCCCCTTCGCCACCCACCCCGGGAGACGGTCCTCCCTCGGATCTCATCGCCCACCCAGCACCAAATCCTTCCGCGCCCGGCCCCACCCTCCCTCCCTCCATCTCTCTCTCGAACTCCCGCCTCACCTCCGAATGCAAATTTCCTCGCCCTTAAGAGGGAATTAGGAAGTGCCGGGGGGAGAGGCACGAGTGGGTAGGTCTTAGGTGGTGGAGGCGCCGGGGGATGAAGTCTCGGAGCGAAGAAGGTGGGGTCGGAGTCGAGAGCTCCCTCCCTCCCTCTCACTTATTTACACGCCGCCACAATACCTCTCTCCCTTTCGATTACTTCTCGAAGCGTTTTTCAAAAATCCAATACACCACATTCTTCTTCCCGAAAGGAAAACGTGAGTGTATATGTGTATATATATATATATATATATATATATATATATATATATATATATATATATATATATATATATATATATATAAATATACAAACACACACACACATATATATAGATCATTTCGTCGAAGTAACACGGAAGAAAAATAAAATTGAATAAAAAACTTGGACAGCAACAAAAAATATAAGAACACATAAAAAGAACAAACACGTTATTTCTTGATTATTTCGACGGAATTTAGCTCCGTCTTCTGAGGAATTCCGTCGAAATTATTATCAAGAAATAACGTGTGAGTGTTCTTTTTATGCTCTTATATATTGTTTATTGCTATCCAAGTTATATATATATATATATATATATATATATACATACATATATATATATATATATATATATATATATATATATATATATATATATATATATATATATATATATATATATATAATTTATGTATGTGTGTGTGGAAACGCAGGAAGTAAATGTGTATGGATCTAACCGCCATTCTGCTCTTGAACTTGTGATTTTTTTCGTCTCGTACTTCGTCGGGGGAAACCCCGACGCATCCTTTTTTCGGTCCTCTTTTATCTCTTCCCCTCCATCTTCGGTCTCATGCTTTTTTTTGTTGCAATCTCAGAGTGCGCACTTTCTCTTTCCGCCGCTGCTTTGTTTTATTGTTGGGCAACTTTAAAGCATCCCTCCTTTCGATCCATCTTCTTTATCAGGTCTTCTCATTCCATCTCGAAGATTTTTGAGCGACGCGGCTCGTGCTCAAGGCTCTCTCTCTCTCTCTTTCGCCGTGAAACTTTTAAGAGGTCCGCTTTGCGTTAGTCGCATCAGCAATCGATTCGATTGTTCGTTGGCTTTTGTGTTTCCCACAATTGTAGTTTGCCGTCATGTATGGATTCATGTTCCCTTTCTTTTCCACCTACCAGCGTCCCCCACCCAAAATGCACGTTCATTACTTCTGACATCGGCGTAAATACTCCGCGATCCGCCAGAAAAGTGTGTGGCAGGGGGTGAAAGCACCAGGTGGGAAGGGTGAGTGATGGCGGAGGATGTGGAAGAGGAAGGGATAAGGGGAAAATATTCTGCAGAAAAACCTTCAATTAACGTGTAAATTTGTAAACACGGTGGAGGAAGACTTAATTCAAAACTAGGATTAATTAACTTAATAAATTAAATAATTTTTAAGCGAAAAATGAACCAAAACAATTTATACGACGGACCATCTTGACAAGACAGGTTATGCAGAATTGAAAGGTAAGAAGGGGAAATTGCAATATTGCATAGTCAATTTGCTAGTTATCTTTACCATTGACCTTATTTCCTTTTCGTCATTTTTGTTCATGCAGTTGTTGCCACCGATTTTTATTTGTCGTCTCTATTCGCGTAGCAGACATAGAGTGACACACCGAGAGATAGGAACGCGTGTTTTGGCAAAACCTTCCATTCGTTTTTCCATCTGCCGTTTTAGTTTACATCTTCCCTCATTGCCCCTACTTTGGCGGTTTCATTCGATGGGTAATTGCTCAGTGAAATAAGTCGTGCTTAGGTAGTGTATTGTCTTGTGGCGGATTGTTTTATGAAATGTATTACGCAGGAATTGGCAAAACGTACTTCACTTGTTACCTGATTCAGACGTGCATTTTTAATGCGAAACATTGTAGCGTGTGCACCCGAAATCGATGAGTCCTCCCCGGCGGTCGACTGCTAATTCTGAGAAACGTCGTCGGAAGGTCAGTGGAGGAATCGGGGGTGGTTTGGTGGATGGCTGGCACCCCCAAAGGCGTGTGTGTGCCCCCGGAGGAGAGGGTCGCAACCGTTGGTGCCTCTCACGAGTAGGGGCTGGTGTTCCACGTGGATTCGATGTATTTGGTGCGTGTGGTGTCGACTGTATGGTTGGGGCTGTCGGAGGAGACCCCTCGTGCGGGGCGGCCGGCCACTTCTTCCCGGACCGTTGCAGTGTCTCCGCTTCTCGCGTTAACGGAGGTTACTGTCGTATATACTCCGCTTACATTCAGAGATTCGCACGCCTTTGGGCTTGGACTTAGGAAAAAAGCACAAAGGAAGAAAAACGCGGGAAGACTACAGCGTCTTGGTATCTGCAGTGAATAAAATCTTTTCCCATTATGTTCCCTTTCTTCACTGCTGTTTGCTATCACACTAGAACACTGGTGTTACATTTTATAGTTGGCCATATAATACCTTTCGAACACAGTACATAAAATATATTATGTTATTTTTTGTTTCAGGGAAAATATTTTGTTTTTTCGAATTTTTAAATTTAACTTTTTTGTGATTTATAGAAGCGAATAAACTTTTGCAATATTATTGCCTTCAAAATGGTTATAATGATTTTGGACGCCGGTCTTGATTCATCACGATGAATTCTAACAATTCTAGAAGATATTGTCTAATCTTTCGAAAAATTAGAACCATGTGCTTTAAATTCCCTATCGTAGCAAACGTGGCAATTGAGCAAAGGGGAATTGAAATTTAAAAGTGATTTCAGGGATTGCATGACTTTAATTAACCCCTTTTAGATCGAATTTTTCAGTAAACCTTTCTGCTACGGTTTTTCTGAAGAAGCTCTCACGCAGAAAGTTCATGAGAGCCAAGGGAATGGATAAAAATGAGAATTTTTCTGAAGTAGACGAATCATAAGCTTTCTCTCTTTCCAGTCAACTTCCGCTCTCTGTCTTTCACTCGGCCATTAATCCGTCGTCACTTCCGGCGCCACTCGAACGCCCCTCCCAGTCCCTCCCCCTCGGAATGGACCATATAGCATCTCAAATGAGACCACCACCACGAAGAGGTGAGAGATATGTTTTGGTCCAATCTCTCACGCAAAAACTCGGAAAACAAATTCAAGGGAATGTGTTTTTCCCCGATAGCATTTCCTCGGTCGCAAAAATCGATCCCGTCTCCAACGTTACTTACATCTGAACGCTGGCGATTTTTGGCGAGTAGGCCGTAGTTTCAAATTATCGCTCTCGATCCTATTCATTTTACATATTTGATAATTTTATCAAACTCTATGTGTTTAATCAAATGCGAAAAATGGTGAAGTATATGAATTCAAAATTTTAGTACCTCTTTCATTTCATAGAATTTGTCCCAATACATAGAATTATAAAATATTTATAAAATATATTGGAAGGAACTAATAGGTCTGCGTCAATTCTTTTACTTAAGGTAATTATTTCCAAGTTTTTCTTGAAAATTTGATGAATGATCTTTGCATACATATATGAAATTGCTTAATCCATCATCTCAAATAATTTGTTGTCTCTGGCGTAACTTTATGTAATTTACTCCACGTATCGAAATGAAATGAGTAACTAAGTAATTCCGCGCATACTGGAATGTGTGGAATTACAAAGTTACCTATTTCATTTCAATATCTCAAATAATGCCCAATGAGCTCAATGGGCGCCATTTTATCCATCTTTTAGTCCTTTAATGAGTGTCACACTTTTCAGGCGTAACATGGCGGAAATCATTCACGATGAAAGAAGACAAGACCTGAGGATGTTACGCTGAAACGTAACCTAGGTCGTGATAAAAAAAAATCTACGCGGAAAAGCAAAGTCTGTGCCTTCATCGTTTTGGTCCTTTTTTGAAAATTCCGAAATGTTCATGGCAAAAAAGGATTTTTTTTTCATTTTTGCTTTATTTATTTTCTTCCTTGAGCCAGTGTACCAAACACTAATTTCATATTTTTGGATCAAAACCAAGATAAGTATCATGGAAGGGATTGTGGAACTCTTACTTTGGAACGTTATGTTGCTAATAGAAAAACCTAATTGTATGGGTTTGACCTTTGCCGTACAGCAAATCTTAGGCACTGAAAAAGATGTAGATATAGGGTAAAATTTGTTTGAAAGAGTTTCGTTATTCCATTAATTGTTGTTTTAGAATATATATGATGTTGGAAGTTCGGAGGTAATTTACAAGGAAGGCGTTTTTTACGCCCTTGCCTTTTTAATGTACCTTCACTGGATAATACTTTATTAGAATATTTTTCTCATGTACGCCACCGAATTTCATACTTTTTATCAAAGGGAAAAACAATAGTTGGAGAGTCTTCGAATTTGAAGAATTACCACTAAATGATGCTCAAGCGAATATTGAAAGATTGAAATGATTCCTCGTATAATGTAATGCATTTATTTTTGCATTGCTCGTATTTACGATTATTTTCAATACTGCAATTACTAAATATTAAGCATCATGAAAGTATTGTTTTGTTTTCATAGCATTTTCTTTTACTAACGAAACTATTGCGTTAAAATGAACCCAACAGTCAGATGTTCTCTTGGCCATGATATTAACTATTTTGTTGCACCCCCTAATTTCAAGCAATAGTTGTTTGATGAGTATGACCGTATTCGAGAAGTTAATATTAGCCTTTGCATATAGATCACGGCATTAGTTACCTCTGGGGCGTCCTTTTCTATTAACGGCCGCTTTATTCCGTTTTGTTCCTTAATTCTTAGAGTTGTATGCAAACGATTGGACAGCTGCGCAAAGATTAGCGGAAGAAGTACATTGCGGAAATTGTTGTCCAGCGATTTGATTCATCTTTCCGTCTCAGGTCCTGATTGTTGCGCACATGCCTTAGGAATAGGTCAGTGGTTATACTGTGTGATTTCGGTCAACTTAATCGTCGAGGGAATATCACGCAGTGCATACATGCATCGCGTTCTGCATCCGCACTCCCCTCAGTAAATCCGCCAATCGCTCACTCATTTGTAGCCTCACTATTTGTTTATTGAGGATTTGCGCGGACTAGTAGGGTCGAATTCGAAAACCTCTCAGGGCTTGATGCGAATGCCTCGCGGGGCAATCTGCGCGCGGAGGCATTACTGAAAGCGTGGCCCCATGCCATTCGGTTCAAATGGTTCTACAAGTGCTTACCTGCTCGCCGCCCCCGCTTATTTATCCTCCGCGGGGTTAGAACAGGTCTAGCCAGTGCCGCTGCTGGCGAGAGCAGCAGGGTGACGCCCTCACGCGCGGCAGAAATTAGCTCACAGACTCCAACCGCAATGCTAAGTCTAATGCAATTACTGCCCGTAGGCAGTGCGGTGCGAATTTGTAGGTCCTCCTCCCTCCAGAGCCCTCCCCTCTCCCTGTCCCCCCGCCCCCTTTCAGGAATGAATCCAATCCACTCCCCTCTCCACTCCAATCCTCCTCCACCCATAATCCACTCTATCCTATTTTTGAATCCTCTTCTTTTTCCCTGCGCCCTCTCGCCTCGATGTCAACCCTTGCCTTCCACCCCACCCCACCCCCCCTCTCCGCTCTTGGCAGCAATTATTTCCCCTTTTGACCAGTCACCTCGTGCTTTACTATTCCAACGCCAAACTCGCTCATCGCCTAGCCTTGTTGCTCCTGGTTTCTACTTGTACAGCTTTAAATGTGGGTATTCTTCTAAAATTCCCGTTTGAACGTCAAGGGGTTAAGTAAGCTCTTCCATTTAATTGTTTTTCGTCACTCATTCGGAGAATTAGGTCTATGAAAATTTAATTAATGCGTTCCACTTAGGATCACGGCAACTACTTTGAGTAATACTAAAAATCTTTTTTCTCTAGCTGCGAATTTTCTCAGCATAACTTATTCCCTTGCTTTTCTCTTTCTTTGCCTCCACTAATTCATTTTTCAGGATTCCCATTTTGTAACTCCCTTCTCCGAAATATCCCGACTGTCTGCCGTTTATCGCGATAGTCCTTCGCGGAAGGCAAGTGTCGCTAGCATTCGACCCAAATCTTTGAGCTCCAAATCAGTATTCATACCGTCCAATATTAGCTAACGTAAATGTTCACGAGAATCAGACGAACCGTACTCAGCGTTGTTCGCTATTATAACCCTTTTGCCACAAAATATTTAATACTCTCGTTTTAACCATTCCGACCCCACCTTTGGATGACATATTAAAAAGTACGTTTTAATGTATTCTGCACTGTAAATTAATTTAGCTGTGTTTTTATAGCAGTCCATGATGCTTATTTTAATTGTTCGTATCCCCTCAGCTCTGCCCCTGTCGTGCTTAACCATCCATCCACCTTCCAGGGAATAAGTCTGTCCCCAACCCACCCCGTTCCCTTTTCTCTCGCCCCGTCGTTTTAAACTTAGTTTTCCTCCTTCCTCTATGTTCATTTTATGTTTCCTCCTCAAGGATAAACTTTGAAGGGCAGTTCGGTCAGCTGATTCTTACTGTAAGAACTTAATTTTTCCACTTTAGGTAAGGTTGATAAGATAAGGAGGAAATTCCTCTTGTATGAATTTTTAAATACAATAATTAATTAGCATTATGAAGTTGTCCGGTAAATTTAATTTCTGGTTTCACCGGGTTTTGAAAACGTTTAATCGGATTATTTAATGCTGATCCGTAGATTTCCGTGCGTGAGGGCATTTACAGGAAGTGAATCGATGGCGCAGACGTTTTCTCTAATTTTACATTTCGCTTTTGCCACTCAGGACGCAAAACCTCGAATGTTAACAGTAATTATCCGAGTGTCATTGCCGTCAGTGTCGTAAAGGAACGGGTAGAGTTTTACTTGAAACCGTCGGTTCGGATTTTATCCGAATAAAATGGTCGTATTCTACTATGAGCCAATAGTGCGGGTGATGAACATTTTTCGACTCCGCCGAGTTGCTGATGGAAAACCGGTGTTCTCTGTAGTTATTTCTCCAATTGCGATGTCCCTCATTTCCATCCATTTTCACTTCCTTCTGGACCCCACCTCTCCTCCGCTTGAGGACCCCTCCCCTCGGTAGATCAGCCGCCTGGAGAACTCCCTCGCCCCGCACCCTCCCCGCAACCGCCCGCCAACCAACTCCCTGCTCGGCTTCGTTCGTTACCGGGAGCACGGGAGGAGAGCTCCTCGGCAGATGCGCCAGATATCCGCCGGGATACGCTCCACTTTGCAGCCCCGCGTCCTCCGGAGCGTCTCTGGGGGGACGACGGGCAGCAAGCGCCCTTGCAAGCATTCCCATCGAAACTATTTCTAATAGGATAGTATATAACATTATTTCTAATAGGTATCGATCGCATTTATATATTTATTTTGTAGGATAGGTATGTGCCGTGGAAAAGGATCGGTTGCATGATACCTGGATCTTAACAAAGTGTGAATGAAATAGGAATTTGCTGACTTACAGTAAAACATACATGCTCGTAAAGTAACGGACAACCTGAGATGTAATGTTTATCGTCAGAGAATGATTTCAGAATAGAATTCCGTCCCTCTGGAAGCGAAGGAAGAAAAAGTATAGTGAGAAACATCTTTAGATAGAAACGTCTTTCGAAATCATTCCTAATCGTATATACACGGAGATGTCTTGGACCACAAGAATGTGTCTTTGTCCCTTCCCTAATACGTAGCTGTTCTAATCAGCATTTCTCTTTAAATAGATGATAAGGTGATGAATACCAGATACCTCTAAATGCGTCTGATGTGTAGATTCTATTAATTCCATCACTTTAGTGTTTTTGTCAAGAATTAGTCATGAACCCACGCACCTAAATAAAAATCCGCCAGGTTCCAAAGAGGTGTGTTGTAGTAGTTTGGTGAACCAATGATTTTTTCGTCGTAATTCTTTTATTTTCGTTTCCTTTTCGGTCTGTTGCTCTCCCAATTTCTTCAGCCCAGTTATGGCTAGCTTCAACAAATGATCCGTCAATGTATGGTAAATAATCCTTTGCTCTATAACATCTAAATTAAGTATATTTTTCAAATTCATTGAAAAAACCACTTTCTGAAAACCATGGACCTTTATAAAGGTTTAATGAAAATGCGGAATATTCGCATAAATTTTATCGCAAAATAATATTCATATAGCCGATGCCATTTAATATGCACTCAAATAGATTGAACTCTTTTTCCTGATTCCCTAAATGTTAATGTGAGAACATATTATGTAACACTTAAAACAGTATCTATGTGCGGTATTTATCTCTTGTTAATAAAATTTTAAGTGTATTTCACTAATGTAAATACACGTTTCATGATTCATTCAACCGCGGAGGTTGTGGTTGTGTGTGGTTGGACGGATCCGCCGCCAGGCATCTTTTGAAAGAGGATTCCCATTGATTTTCAGTTAGATGTCTCCGAAACATTTCTCGTTTCAGTTCTGGGCTCTCCTAACCTCTCGATGGGTGTCAATTTAGCATGCGAAACATTCGCTCGCTCCCATTTGTGGCTGTGCGGTTTTTAATGAACGCTTGCTGTATCGTTAAGGAGAGCTCAGGTCTGTGTTGGAACCCTTGGTAGTTCGGATCCTGTCAGCGGCAATCGACTATTGCCAAACCATGACATCGTTCGGGGAATCAAAAGCATTTTTGAACTGTTAGTTTGCAATTGTACGAACTAGAGCAGTGTTTTAGAAGTGAGTTTTGAGATCATATCACTCCTTTTATTTGGAAATTTTGTTCTTAATTTGTTTGAGTTTGTTTTAGAAACGATGCATTTATGGAATTAATATTTACGTATATATACATGGTACCCTGAAAGCTACCTCTATAGGTGTGTGGCGGGGGGTGATGGCACACCAGACTACTTTTGACAAAGGTGGTAATTTTATTGAAGAGGTAATTAAATGCGGACGATCAAATGCGGAGAGGATTAAATGCGGATTCATGCGGATTAAGAGATGATTAAATGCGGATTCATGTTGCCTGATGACGTATGACGTCATCAGTCACCCTAAGTTGAGGTCATGAAAATATTTAATTTTATTAAGGTCAAATTTACTGAAATCTTCAAGTAGATATTTTAAAATGCGTTTGAATTTAGTGCCTACGCACTGTTTAGTTCATAGCGACGAAACACATATGATTAAGTTCATTTCATCGGCAATTGGTCGCACCAAAAAGTTTGTTATTAATTATAACGGGCAGGAAATAATCGATCGGCAACTGAAAGAAACGATTCCTGTGGAAACGACCTGCGTGTCGGAGATGCTGGCACAGATAGCTTTAGCCGAGTCAACGATAGGTCGTTATTAATTGAGTGTCATGTGGAGACGAATGTCTGCTCTATATTTTTCCCTGTGTGCTCAGTACCGGTACTAACCATGAAGTTGTTTCAATAAAGCTTTTGCCAACCCAATTGTGTCAGCCTCACTTCCCTGCGACTAATGACACTCGGTGATTATATCTCAACTCTTTCGAATTAGTAGATTCGGAACTTATCGTTCTTTTATTTTGCATCATGAAAACTCAAGGAGGCTAGGGTTCCCTGAACGAGTGGAAATACATAAGCCTTCTCTGAGACAATGGCAATTGAATCTATAAATAAAGTAATTTTTGGAATATTCAACGATCAGTAATAAAAATAAAATTTTATATTTTTTTCTCGTCAAACGTTTAAATATACCTCGATTGATTAATTAGTTTGAAGATTTTGACATTAATGCATGCAACCTTTAATCTTTATGGAATTACGCGCCTTAAATACATAACATGTGTTTTTCATTTAAACATACATGCTGAGGTAAAAGCAATGGGTAACGAGGGTCGCTGCATCCATCCTAATGACGGATATTGAAAGTAGTTTTTCGCCCGATGAAAGACTTTCAAATTACCACGAGTTTCGTTAAATTAAGTTTGGTGTTTTCTCCGATCCCTTCCCTAATTATCATGTTATTATTTTTTTTTCGTTTTGGTGCTAAACATACTATATGATTCATTTTACCCGGTATCATCTCTTCGTAAGACATTAACTGATTCGTTCCTTGCTTTTATCTTCGTAATAATCAGCTGTAATTTACTAAATTCTAATATTTGACCAAATTCATGCATCAATTCTCTTCTCTTATAGAACTTATTTCTTTTATTATCTCTAGCCTTTAATCTCTTATTTATCGTTTCATACTTTGTTAATCAATCTGTTTCTGACATCGGTTTTCTAATTGGGGTGTAAGCTGAAGGGTAAAGTAGAATGTCACCATTGATATTAAGCGCGCATGAATATATGCTTTCTACATATCAACATTGAAATATGTCAATTTATTTGTCTTTGAATTGACGATGCTGTGTACTTTGCAGGGGTATAAACAAATACCGCAAGGATTGTTTTAATTGCTGGTTTTACATGCCAACCAATCAGCCTGCTGAGGACCTATTCAGTTTGCCACGGAAGTCAGCTTCGATTCCAAGGAAACTATTGGGCATGCAACATTCATTTCGCCGTTTCTTGCGAGCCGATCATCTGTAAGTTAAAAAACAATCCGCTCGCCCCGGGGCACGGAGGAAATGGCTAGGGCGAACCTATTGGCTTTCGAGTTTCGGTGGCATTTTTATGAGCGATAAGCGGCACGTGGTCGGCCTCCCTTAGGCTTCCGGGGACTCGTCGAACAAATCAGCAATCCAGGCGGAAAAAAGGTTTATCCCCGATCGCTGTCCGACTGCATTCTTCCCTCCGTTCGCTCGCCTTCCAATCGATATTCCTCCGACAAGGCGTCGCTTTGGCTCATTCTTCTAAAACACACTTCCCAGCGATTAATCTCCTAATCCCAGCGCGCCACGTATTTCTGGGGTTGGCAACTGCAACAACACTTATCCACAACACGAGTTCCTCTCTCCACTATCTTCAAGCTCATCTCCCCCTCCCTCTCTCTCCTCGCATCATATTGCTTCTTCCACTCTGAAACTCCGAGCCTTAGGACTACAGTTCAGTGAAAATACTCCTGTGGGTCAGAAGGACTGAATGGGTCATCCCGTCGGTCTGGACCTCCCCAGCATCCTGTCAAATCTCCTCCCAAACATAATGTAAACGACTGCGAGAAGGACGTTGAATTGAATGATGGCTAAATGTTGAATAATTGACAATTGACTCGGCTCCGTGGGCGTTCTCAATTCACCCAGACATTAACTGGACGTGAAAAGAAATATTCTAAAAGCCACCGACGGGTATGCCGAAACGTAGAGAAGTTAAATGTTGTCGCGGGAGTCATGCACGCGCTTCAATTGGGGTGCAACATCCGAGAATTTCGATTCGTCTTTGAAACAGATAACATCTGAAACGGGAAAAAAATAAATGAGTAAATAAGCTCTAATTCTTCCCAATACCGTATTTTCCCATCGATAAAGCGCACCTTATGTATAACATGCACCCAGAACTTTGTAGTTATTTGTCATGATAATTTGTATGGATACCGCGCGCCCAGGGCTTCATAGTTATCTTGAACGTGTATAGATGCCGCGCATCTGTATAAACATATATATATATATATATTATTTATATATGTATATATATATATGTATATATATATATATATATATATATATATGTATATATATATATATATATATATATATATATATATATGTATATATATACGTGTGTGTATATATATTTATATATATATATATGTGTGTGTGTATATATATATATATATATAACGATTGTACGGAAAAACTCACACGAGCGGCACAATAATGGGCTGACACAATATAACACAAATAGAAAAGAATAGACACATTTAAAAGAACACTCACGGTTCGAGCTTTCGGCCCTCTCAGAGGCCTTCAAGCTCGAACAATTTACCGTGTGAGTGTTCTTTTAAATGTGTCTATTCTTTTCTATTTGTGTTATATTTTGTCAGCCCATTATTTTATATATATATATATATATATATATATATATATATATATATATATATATATGGGCGTCAAAATTATATATAGTGTGTGTAAAATTATGTCTATATCGGATGTGTATGTGTGTAAAAATACATCTATGTTAGGATTTTTTCAATTTTCATTACATAACGCCATCGTCATTTTTTCGATCATCTGATTTTAGTATACATAAAGAGCGCGTTATCGATGGGAGAATACGGTAATTGAAGCCTGCGATTCAACGAATCGCCATTAGGTAATATTGAAGGGTACAACCGCTAGATTCCAGATGGGGGAGTGAAGTTCTTATTTTATTTGGATGCTAGCAATACTAATTCTCTTCGAGTGGGGTACCCTCGTCAATAGCTTTGGCAAAGTATTCATGGAGGAAAGCGGATATGCCGCTGCCAAGTGTCCTCATTACTTTTTATCCCATGTTCATCAGTTCGCAGCGTGAAGCCACGCCTTTGCATACTTAAAACTTCTCTGGAAGTCAAACCATGTCTCTTGCAAAGTCGATTCTCTCCCGCAGTGTTTAGCTTTTATCGTAAAAAGCTATATCCGGCTAACTTCATTCAATGCGGTTCAGCATGACCAGTGGAGCTAAATAGCGCATGCAGTGACGAATTGGATACCTAAGGAAAAAGAAATTCCAAACCCATTCTATGAATTCAGAGTAATTCAGGGAAATATTTCTGCAAAGTACGACTAGAATTAAACTTTTAAAATTATCGATGAATGTGAGATAATATTTGAAACGGAGAAAAATCAGCGTAGTGTTACGAAATCAAAGATTTCCAATAGGAAGCCTACATCTGTGTATATCGTATATCCTACTGAAACATAGCAAGCCTATCAGTTGGTCATTCCCAAACTGGTTTGAGAGTGGGCATGCCTCGCGATCTGTCTCGCGGATCTCAATAAATTCATCGTCTGCCTATTCTGAGAATCCCAACTGGTATTCGATGTTTCCCACCCCCGAATGAATTTAGCAACTCGGCGGGAAAGTGTGCTGGTAAAATAATATGCACCTGACGACAAAATACCGAGAGAACGAACGCTGATCGACAAAAATAAAATTTTTGAATCAAAATTTCATTCCCCCGTATGAAATCTGTCGTGACTCACCGATTTCCGCCAAAATAAACTCCGGGGACAAGCGGCAACCCCCTCTCTCTATCCACCCCCCCCCGCTCCCACCTCCCACCCCCCGCCACACACTTCTGCCTCACATTCACGCACACGCTCACACACTCGGCCACACATCACACGCCGAGGGATGCACACATCGCTATGGAAACCGCACACCAACCACTCACTCCATCCGACCCCTAGCGCGCCGTCGAGGAAGAGCTGGCGCAAAACAAAACGGGAGGAGGGGGGAACAAAAGGGTTCGGTTGAACGCATCGAAAGCGGGAAGGAAGTGGATAGGAGGGGGTAGGAGGGGTTGAAGCGCGTGGGTGGGTGGAGGGGGGTGGCGGAGGTGTGCTGGCTGCGGTTAAGGAGCAGCTTGCTCGACGGCGAATAGTAGTGAGCGCGACTCGCCCCGTCCCGTCTACGCTCCGCCCCCTCCGCGCGGCGGAACAAGGGGTCGAGGGGCCGGAGGGGGCCGCCAACCACCCCGATCACCACTCACGAACACAGACACCCTGCCTCCGTGGAGGGGCCACAATGCAACCAACTCCTCGCAGCCTCCGCAGCGCCGTTCCCCCCCCCCCTTTTACAGCTCCTTCTAAACATCTCTCCCCCCCCCCATTAAAAACATCCCCCTCCCAGCCCACCCCCCCGCTCCCTCTCACACCGTCCTCGGCCGTCTCACCCTCGCCGCTCCTATATACGGGGTGGTCGATTTCCTCCCGCCGGTCGGGGGTGGATTTTTATATTTTTTTTCGTCGTTTGTTTTGTCCTTTCATTCGTCCTCCCTCGTCCCTTTGGGACAATGCTCGTGGTCGGTGGGGGGGAGGGGGGGAGGTGGGAGAGAGTGTCGAGATCCATTTAAGTGACGTTTTGTTCTTGTCGTGAGGACACACATATCGCCGTGAAATCACGCTGAATACGCCCGCGACGTTTAAGGTCAGCGTAATGAATCGTCGGTGGGGTTAAGGGGCGGTTGGGGTAGGATGGAGGCCGCGGATTTGCGTCGCCTCGGTTCCAGGAAGGAGAATGATGTTGGATGGGTCTTTGCCCGGCGATAAAATTTGGAGCTTTCACGACACTAGTCGTAACTAGTTTGTAGTAGTTGGTGTAGCCGGATGGGAAATTAAATAACACACCGACAGATATTAAATTTAACTTTCGTAAGAGTGAACTGCAACTTTCATTTCATGCTAACAACTATTTAAATTAGGAGTATTTACTTCGTAGGAAGCCCCGTGCAATTGATAGCATTGATCATATGAATAATTTTATTGATAGCAAGAAAAAAACCAACGGCCTAAGGAAATATTATTTAATATAGTCAGTGTAAAGCAAATGAGGTGAATTTCGAAGACTCGATTTTAGAACTATCAAATCCCAGAAAAATAAAGCAAGGAAAGATTGACGGCACTTTTCACGTCGTACTTGTGTCGTATGACTTTCCGGAATTGCAAAATGCAGTCTATCATGAGGTGCACTTTTCCGTTGAGGAATGAGATGCGCTTGATGGGTGTCCCGGCAAACGATGGTGATTCCGGACCGCGACTAATCACTTGGGTTCACACTGACGCGACATGGACCCGAGCGATCTCCGGGGGGTTTAGATTCGCTGTTCCATTCCCCTTTTTCAAATCTTCGTCCACACAATCCGACGAATGCAGGAGTTAATCCTGGGTTGATGTTGTAGAAGGCAGTTTGGAGAGGAGGTCTGTCCATTTTGTTTTTGTCTTTGCAAAACTAATTGCTTAAGTTGTGTGTGTTCATCAGGGAATGGATGTGGTTACCAACATTTTATTTCTCATTTACATCGTTTCAGGTGTAGAAACAGACGTCCATTTGAATTAACACGGCTTGCTCATTCGAAAGTTTTGCCAATAATATTATAGTTCGGATCTGTTCACATTATTCTGAACAAATTTTGACTTTTGTAATGTATTCGATGTTTTAATCCACTCAATATTTGGAGAAGACGAGCCGCTGCAGCCAAAATTTCAGGTTTTTTTTCAAAAATTAAATGTTCACCGTTTATTTTACTCTTGAGCGCATAGTTGATGGAGAGTTGCCATGTTTGTAACCTATTATATTTATATTGATTGCCACCCTCAAAATGCCATTTCATTTCGGTCAGACATTTGTGTTAAACGTCAAAATGGTACTTCAAGTAGTCTGCATTTTGAAGAGGCTACTTCGCCCAAAGATGAAACACGTTTTTTTCTGGATAAATACTATTTTATTTAAAATTTGACTATCATTACAGAACGTTCCATGAATTCCCAGGACCAAGTAATCGTGTATTTGAATTTAGAAGTTCATTACGTTTAATGTTCCACCTTTGGTGGTTTTGAACAGTGTAAAACCATTGCCGACGATTTTACGTCTTTGCGGTTGAGCGTTTGTTTACCTCGTCAGGAGACATCATCTAATTAACGTTTTACAGCATTGAGGCTGAGGAAAACGCTGCCAAACAGTGCAATAACGGAAAGCGACCCAAGTTTTGGATGGCGCACAATCCGAGCGATGGACATTAGTGGAATTCTCCTTCTCCCATCTCCTTCGTCTCCCTTTAACGATGAAAAGCACTTTATCGAAAAAGTTTTTAGAAGATAAGGTTCTCTCAAATTCCCTTTCTTGTATGTCCTTCTAACGGTTGTTAAAATAACTTTTCGTGGTCTCTGCCCAAAGGAGGCTAAATGGTGGCCATTCTGTGGAAGGCCTTCGATTCCTCCGAGGCAGCTCTCCCCCCAAACTTGCAATGACAAAGCCATGAAAGATAAGGCCGCAGGCATAAAAGTGAATTGGTTATTTTCCATGTTCCTCTCATCTTCGCTCTCTCTCTCTCCCTCTCTCTTGAGAGAGAGAGAGAGGGAGAGAGAGCGTGACATTCTCTTGTCACTGTCGACTTTGTCGCTATTACCTTTCCCTTTTTGACAGAATGTATGATAGTTACACTCGTATTTTGAGGAGAAATGTTTTCAGAATGCTTCATTTGAGAGATAAAAATCATGTTTCGAGAGTAACCGATTTCATTTGAATGTTACGTTTTTCCTTGTTAAATTGACATTTCCACAATCATTCCAGCGATATTAGCAGCTCTCTTTCCCGTACTCGGTGTCGCCATGGCTTGCAGTCCGAGATTTCGTACGCACTCATAAAAATATTTTCTCAAATTCCAAATGTTGCCTATCTTCGCTTATTGTGCGGTTCAGATCGCATATCTCCCTGGATGTCGGTATAAATTTAGTGAATGATTTTGCCCAATAGAGTGCGAGCAGTTACTATTTTTTTTCTCGCAAAAGTTTTCAAACATTTCAGTCATTATTTGGAATAATGTTTGCATATTTTTAGTTGCGATTATTTTCAGCCTTTTTTGATGTAACTTTTTTTCTATTTGGATAACAGTTGCAAATCGCCGAATATTTTTTTCTGATTCACTTAATATCTTTCATACGAATGAAAAAAGTATTCAAAGCAACCAAATTGGAGAAATTTAGGAATACTTCTCATCAAATCAGGACCTTCTACCAGGATGGTCCAAGTTTAAAGGATCCAAAGTCGTCACCATTATACTTGTGGTTATTCATTGTCCAGATTTTTAAATGCCGTATATTGTGAACCAATAACGGTCTCCAGCATTGAGAAAAAATTAGATAATTGTGAGCCTCTCGATAGGAGGCTGCTCATGCGGCCAGCAACCTCCCTAGAACTGCTTACGTGACTCCTCAGCTCTTTCGGCTCTAATCTACGGAGTACCCTCAATCAATGGATGCATAATTTATTGGTGTTGTGTATCCAAACTAAATAGAAAGACTTGTACTTTTCCACGGATTTTATTATATAGTACAACGCGTTTCACCGACTTGAGGCATCATCATGTACCTGATGATGCCTCAAGTCGGTGAAACGCGTTGTACCATATAATAAAATCTGTGGAAAAGTACAAGTCTTTCTATTTAGTATGGATATTAAATACTTCCACGAAGTGAAGCCTGAAACAATAGAATATATGGTGATGTGTATGTATATCACGGGAGAAGCGTATACACTTGGCGTCGCGCACTCTAATCGTTCTGGTGAGGTTATTTCTTTTTTTAGCAGAATATTTATTTGATTCAAATAGAATTTGTAAACTTTATTTTTATCTAATTACGAATTTTTTGTAAACATGTTTAAATCCATTGTTACTTTCAATAAAATGGCTACCAGTCAACCAAACGGAGTCATTATAATTACAGCAATGAAAAATATACAATTATTGAATCTTGGGGTTTCAGACGCAGGAAATCATGAAGAATTTGTTTGAAACATAAAAATTAAATTCTTTTTGCCGTTGCTGTAAGTCTTCGAGAGTAGGAAAATTAAAAATTCATATAGAAAACTGTTAGAACGAAAGTATTCGGCATGGTATCGCAATTTTAGAGGTTTGTTTCTCTCGAGTCGTAGTCTTTTGCGAAGATTACCTTATAAATGCTACGTAGACCTCGCCAAAGGTTAAAATATACTAAAGGAGTACGCACTTGTGTCATTTAATTCTTTATAATTTCATTTTTCATCCTTCTTTGAGACTGCGGGCATTACAATCCGTGACGATTTACATTTTTACATGGAAGTTATTTCATAATTGCATTATTATCCGGGAGAAGAACTACTTTGTATGTCAGCGAGAATAGATTAACATAGAGGTGGTAGTCGATGAAAGGGACCTTGAGTAAATAATAAATGAATAGTTAAATTTGTAATGGAAATTGGTCGTTGTGGAGAATTTTGAAGTTGTAGACTCTATAGTTGTGGTTGGAGTAAAAAGGTGAAAATAAAATGTAAGGAAAGAAGAGAAACGAATAAACGCCAGGTGAGGTTGTTGAAACAATTTGAAGCCAGAAAGAGAATTAGATGGAAGAGAAATTGCAAGGGAATGACTTGTTGAAGGTGTAAGGAAGAATGTTAGAGCTCCGGGGTCGAGGAAAGGAAGAAAGAGAATAATTGACATAGGAAAGAGTAAGATATGTTAAGTATGTGGAATTCAAAATTATTTATTATATTGGATATGCTTCTTGGTTTTCAGAGCTTATGGGAGTATCTTTGGCCGGCAAACCATTTTTAATCAGGTAAATAAGAATTATTATTTGGAATATCGGTATCTCACAGCGTTTATTTAATCATTATTTAATACTGATAATAAAGAGTGGGCTTATTTATGTCATCCAATGGTACTTATTTTATTTTTTTACTATTCCTCATTAAAAATCCGACGTCATTTACATCCCTATAGTTACTTTCAGGGAAAGGTAGTCTGCCCAGCGTCTGCTCCTCAGTGAGGTGGCAGCAAAGGCATCTGACCCCAGGGGGGCTGCCATCGAGTGATGGTGTCATTTTAAAAACGCTAATGAGGAAGGCAATGGGAAACCACCGCAATTGATTATCCCGCGAAACTATGATTGACTTAGATCCCAATTTGAGTCCTGAATACTACGGGACTCGGCCCACTAGAACGTGCGTCGCGCCAGGCAGTGGGAAAGGCAAGGCTTCCTCGGTCGTCATGTCACGAAATCTTTGTGTAACTCTCTTAAATCGAATCACAGACCTCATGCAAGAAATTACGGTTTATTCGGTCGCAATGTCGCATTTCACCTGAATGGCACGAGGTAGGAGTGCCTTAAAACTTTCAAAATAAATGGCCTTTCGTAGCCGCATTGGTGTTAGGGCCAGTGACAGGAGTCTGGCAAACTGTGTGTATACTTTCGTGCACCTGCACATCACGTGATCAGCCCACGTGCTTCATCCCCTCAAAGAGCAGCGTCCGTGATCGCCAGGCGTCCTTCACCCACATACCCGCCCCTTGGCCCAGTCGCTTGTCCGTCCACGCCCCTGGATCTCCACCTACGCCGCAACCCTTCCCACCCGCACTGTAATCGACTGCTTCCCGTCCCCTCCCTCGCGAGCTTCCGTGGAGCCAAGGAGAGGGAAACTTTCTCGTTGTCTCCCGACTAAGGTACACTCGAGATCACCAGGTCGATCACACCTCTTCTCTTAATCTTCTCCTCGGCCTCTTAAAGTCGCCTGAGGTCTATTCAGGCCCATCGTGCCTTCGGCGTGCCGTGGATGAAACGCATTCGTTTTGCTGGACAATGGCCATCGGGCCAATACCACAGCTTGAATTACTTTGCAAAAAAAAAATAACTCACATATGTGCCCTTCCACCAGGCAAGCGTTGGCAACGTTTTGTTGTCGAACGATGGTAGGAATGAGACTAAAGCTTATACTATTACGTGCATGCGATTCAATATTTGGTGGTAATAAAAATTTCTCGCAGAATATCGAAAATCACTATAAATAATCATTAGCTACGAAATCATATCGACACTTTGATACACACTGCTAATTTGAAATTTCCCTTATTGGTTTTTAATTGGGAATAATTCCAATGAGAATGATTGTCTGAGTGATCAAACACAAGTTTATAATGCTATCTGTTCAATGTCTTTTAATGATATCCATTCGGTTACACTGCTTTAAACCAAGCCGTCCCTCGAGCAGTGGATCTAATTTTCCAGATGGATGTGCGAGTAAACCAAGAAGTGTTAGAGTGTGCAATACGATATGTATTTGGCCGTCGCAAGCGTGGGTGCTGGAGTTGAAATTGGAGAAAAATGTGTCTGCGGTCGTGCTCTCCGCATTTCAATTACCCGTGCAATACTAAGGACATAATGAAGTTACTGCAACCAGGTTTCACTCTTGCACCACTCGTCTGAGGAGGATGACCTGCCCACAATCCCTAGCGATTGTAAATGGATTTTATCTTAGACTACTCTGGCGTCTTTTAATGGATGGACCAGGTTCCATTCTTAATTCTCCCTTAAAAAAATCTCTTTTTCGTTGAGGAACCGTCAAAATCCGCGATTCTTTTCTGGATAGCTCACAGATCTATTGCGATTCTCACTCGATTCCTCTCCTGTTTGTTTCGACTTTTCAAACCAAATCCTAAAATGGTGCCATTTTTTTCCTACTCGTAATAAATTCTCAGCTCTTTATCTCCCTCAGCCTAAGAGGCAGGGTATTAAGATGCTTTCTTTCCTCTGCAAGCATCCCAAGAGGGAGATCTTATCGTGGCCAGTAGAGGAAGTATTCCCACATCTTTCTTTCCCCAAACTTGGCAACCCCATTCGTACCGCCGCTTGCTTCAAGGCCCCCCAAAGCTTTCACTTCTTCTCCCCCTCCTTCTCTGCCTTCCACCCTCCCCCTCCCTACTTCCTCCCCGCCCCTTTCCTTCCATCATTGCTCTATTGTATAATAAAATATTTCCCAATTCCATAAAATAGTGGTATCCTTGCACTCTTCAGGATTGTTAGAGTCCTACAGTTTTAATAGTCAGGGAATTCCGATTATACTCCTGGAAAACATTGAAAGTCACGGGACTTCCCTGATAGACGGTGCTATGAAGGAATTCCGGGTGTCGAATTCTCTCGTAAAAGTTCCACTAATAAACTAATTATAAACTCAGATTTAGCTAAATTATTTCAAAATGACAAATCAGCATTTAGTTTACATACATGAAATAGCATGATTCCTTGACTTCTACAGAGAAATGAAGTAATGTTGTTTAAGTCCTTGTTCTGCGATTTTATAGAATAAGAGGGCGGAGCAAGTTGGAAGTTTGGGTAGCATTCATGGAATTTATTTTCGAGAATTAGTGAACATTATTTTTGCAATGGGTGGAGTCAAGGAAGCTCCCATTTCTAGACCGGACTCCACCTATTTTTAATTCATCTTTCAAAAATGGAAAGTTTAGAAAATTATGTTATTCTTCTAAAAAATAGAACAGAGGCCCGGTAGTAGAAAAAATGTTGCTCTTTAACCGTCTGGGTTTATATCCTGGAGTAATAAATCCTCACAGCGGGTGGAATAGATTACTTTTCCTCACAGGTGTCGTCTATCATAGAAATGGTAACCGTTCACAATAGCATGAAAATTGACACTTTAAGGGATATTTAAGTAGATTAAGATTTTGTAGCACTTATTTTATTTTCCTTATTATTTCTCATTAAGAAGCCGACATCATTTTACATCCCAATAGTTCCTCTCAGCGAAAGGTAGTCTGCCCATCATCTTCTCCTCAGTGAGGTGGCTGCAGAGGCGTCTGACCCCAGTGGGGTGGCCATAGAGTGATTGTGTCATGCTAAAAACGCTGTTAAGAAAGGCCACGAGAAACCACCTCAATTGATTATCCCGCGAAACTATGATTGACTTAGAGCCAAATCAGAGTCCTGAAAACTACGGGACTCGGTCCACTGGACCGTACAGAAATAGAAATAAAAGAGAAGAAATGGAAAGAGTACAATCAGGATGCATTTGTTCGCTTCGTAGATTTCTGTAAGGCGTTCGATTGAGTAAATTGTGTCGAATTAATGAATGTATTGCCGGAAATGAGAATAGATTGGAGGGGCAGGAGACTTATCCGCAACAGGCGCACGTCATAGACTGCTCTGTTGCGAATGGGGGTTGGGGATCCGGGATGGGCAGTGTTAGGAAGACGGTTACGAGAGGAATGTCCATTATCATCCGTGCTTTTCAGCATACACGTGGAGGAAATGGTAAAGTAGGAGTGGAAATAACTAGGGAAAGGAGTGAAAGTTGGTGGAATTTTCAAAAAATCAGATAGTTTTGGGGAAGGCCAAGCTTTATTTAGCCAGTCAACCAAGAGATTATTAGCGTTGTTGAGCGCATTGGAAAGTCATTTTGATATGTACGGGATAATAATCGGTGTAAAACAAGCAAATGTTATGTGATTGTCGAGAAAGTGGGATGCTAATTCAAAATTATAATAGCAGTTACTTAACTAGAGCTGGCTTAGTGGTGGCTTGCAGGTTACATTAATAAATAATAAGTTTCGATTAGTGCAGATTTACTGAATAAACTTTTGTATTAGTTCAAAACAATCCCTCCCGTAAATATTTATATCATGTGATGTTGACATATTTAAATGATTTACGGGAAAATATAGTATTGCATCCAATGGATCAGAAAACAATCGGTTCCCTCCTTCCTTTTAATGCACCGTGGTTCGTAGCGAAAATGATATGTGAATGTATTGAAGCGGGGTCATTAGACTTACTTAATTATTAAATTAAATTTTGATAAATTAATAGTTTAATCCGATTATGACAAGTAAGAATGTTGGAGCGTCTTTCTCAATAGTAAACCTGTTTCACAATTTTTTTCCCCAGCTTGGATGGAAATTAGGTATTCCGTTTGTCGTTGTAGCCTTCATAGCAGTGTGTGAGTGGGAAGGGAGGTAGCGGATTCGAAAGAGAACAGAGGAGAAGAGCTCTCAGATGGAGGAGGCATTATAGAATGCCACACCAATTATTCCAATAAAGCATCATTGTTTCGACAAGCGAAACCTCGAATTCTTGAGGTCAGCACCGATGGCGTATATGCATATGTTTTCACCGTGGAAAGTACTTCTGGTTTATCGAATATTTTCTCTTAAACAACGTGATCCTATTATGCGAATCTCGGTATGCTCAAAAATCAATGTTTCTCTTCGATGGCCAACTACCAATCCTCCCTTCCCCTCCCAGTCATCCTCTCGACGGCGTAAAGGGGGAATTCCCTCACCGTCGCCGGCACCCCCCCCTGCCACCCCTGCCCGCTCCGCTCACCAGCGCCTCAATCTCCCATTACAGCGCCCCGCGCCAACTCCCTCCCTCCTTGACCGCTAACCCCCAAGACCGCCTCTCTTCATCCGTTCCCTCCCTTCGGCAAAGCCCTTAACCTTACGCCCCCTTCCCTTCCTCCCTCCCCCCTCGCTCTTTCTAACCCCTCCCTCCCCAGACCCCTCACTGCCGGTCATCTATCCCCCGAAACCTCCCGTCCCCATCCCCGCACGATAAAAACAACTGGTCGACTACTCTAGGGGTAAAACACACGAGTCTCCGTGGGGAGTGTTGCCCCAACTCCTTCCTGCCGCCGCCGCACCCCCCCGCCCCCGTTCCACCCGCACGCCCACAACATAGCATCAAGACCCTCTTCCTCATCCCTCTCACTACATCCCTCCACTCCTTCCCGCCAAAGGGGCTGCGGCGGGCCCCTACTTCCTTTCTTCCCCCTTCCCTTTCCCTCTCTCTCTCTTCGCTTCCTTTCTCCACATCTTCTTCTCTCCCCTTCAACATATTGGTTCGTCCCTTTAACTCTGAGAGGGTGGCTGGGACTCTCCGCTACAGTCTTTTTGACCGTTAAAGGAGACATGTCTCTTCACGAGGGTCGTATTTTTGTGTGCTGGCTGCCGCTTTAAACGTGTACACGCTTCCATTCATTCATTCGTTCGTCCTCTTCCACATCCCGGCATTTCGCTTTCTTAGGGTCGGTCCACTCCGCGTCTTGATTCCTTCGCCGGACCAAATTTAAATGGAATCGTGCGCTTGCTCCTATTAATTTTTACGTCCATTTACTCCAGATATTAATGAAAAGGAAGTCTTTGATTCAAAAGTGCTCCGGAGAGTAAACTGGTGCAAGTATGGAGGATTTTTTTGACATTTTGACTCCTCGAGACAAGTTTATCCTTCCATTTAAGATGTTTGTCTGCTATTGTTAGAAAAGGTACTTATTAGCATTTAGTATTATCGTGCCAGTGTAAGAAATACGAGGGTCTGAAATTAATACAATGCATGGGATTTCCTGGACGGCATTCACTTCAAATTAAAATAATTCTGTGGACATGAAAGTGATATGTCTGTTAAACTATTATCTGTCCGCATGTCTTCTCATTCTCAGGCTAGATGCGAATTTTTCGATAATAGCAATGAACTTTGTCATTAAGTGAAAATTTTAAAGCTTTAATCCACTTATAGCATTATGAATACTGCACTCCTGTATTCTGCTGGGTCTTGAGGATTAAAACTGCACTTTTCAGGTGAAAAACTTTTAATCGGAACCTCATCCTTGCTACCCTTCAAGGCCCTGCGACAGGCCACTTATATTTCCGTCTAAACAAACTTTTCGGCCTAGTGCCTTCATAAATTGAAATTATTCCACAGTGCCACAATGTCTTCTTCCATTGAAAGGTATAATGGAACCATCGCTCATTGTTTTAATACATCCTTCAAAGGTGTATTACTTTAAGAAGGTACGTGAGTGGGCGTTTATTCTTAGTCGATGCTTCACAAATGGAAGCTTAATCGAATGTTTCATCGCTCCGATAATATTTTTTTAACGCCCTAATAATATGTGACCGGAAATCCTGACCTACATGATGCATGGGACCGCTGTTTCACTTTAAATGTTCGTTTGCTTCTCTCTCTCTCTTCCTCCTCACTCGGTTAAAGTTTTCCGATTGGCGCTGCAGTCGCCCCTCTACCTGCGTCTATTCGCGCACTTTTTGAAAATCACAACTCCTCCATTCCCCGAAATAGATTCCGTTTCCATACCCTTAAGTCCCGCCGGGAATGACAAATGATAAGTTTTTTGATTGCATTTCCGGACTTTTGCATGTGGAAACAAGTTACGGACTGTTGGGTCAGGGAAGTTGGCTGCCAACTAGACACCTGACGGAAGTAATAAATCATATTAGTATTGATTTCTCTAGTGTGTTAATGGAAGCACGTTGGCTGGGCGTGAAGGAGGTCAGATGTGCCATACTATAATAATTCAGCTGCATGTGTGCTCTTTTTTGTCCCTTGTGACCAACGTAAACTTTTCTGAAAAAAAGACTCCCAGGCATCAGTGGCGAAGTTGGAACAGGGTATGGGATTGCTTTTTGTAATGTCCATGTTAGTGGTTGTGAAAAGCATGCGTACATCTTGTTACAAAGTGTTCTTATGTTTCAAGGAAGGTTTACATTATAGTTCTTTTTAATAGGCATATGCTTACGCAAGGAATAATAAATTTTGCAATGGCGTTTAAATAAATTTTATCGATGGTTTTCTTAAACTTTTTAACCATTATTTTTTACAATTCCATTGACTTTACATTTTTCTGACTCCGCTGATCCTCTCTGCAGCTTAAAGATTTATATTGTCAACTCAATGGTTGATCATCGTTTCATCCATGCACTGGGATTCGAATGCTCAAGGTTTGTGTAAAAAGTATCCGGAAAAGTTTATGAAAAATTAATTTATTTCAGATATTGATGCAATGCCTCAAATGTCTTCAAAGTTGGCGGTCGACACGCACTTTTTCCAGCGGTTTTTCAACGACTCGAAGGCTCCCTGGTAGGCAGATTCCGGGAAGGTCCTCACAAGGGTATGCGTGCCAGCTTCTTAGACGGCACTTATGGTCCCAAGGTGGTGTCCTTTCCGGGAGGATTTCACTCTTGGGAATAGGAAACAGTTTGCTAGTGCCAAATCTGGAGTGTAATGGGGTTGGGGAATCGTCGCGATACCATCGCAGAAGGTCTTCGCAAGCAGACACTCGACTCTGATCTTGGTCGTTCGTTCAAACACTTTGGGGATGAGTTCAGCGCAGGTCTTTCGCATTGCCAAATTTTCAGTGATAATTGTGTGCAATACTAATACGATCTTCGATCATGCGCACCCGTAACCGACGGTCTGAATTCAGCTCTTCACGCACACGTCAGGATAAAAATTGTAACCGATACTTTTACTGCAAACCGTGTATATTTTATTCACTTCTGAATTGTCTGCTGCATAAAATCTGTTTTATGTGCAGCGTCCGTAAATCCATCTCCATCTAAAGTAATAATTTGGAGAACTAACTCCACCACTTAGCCTCACGTGTGACTAACACGTAAGCCCCTAACTTACCTGAATCTCACCGAGGGCTGCTTCGAGAAGTAAAGGAATGATATCTCTAATCATCATTAATTTATTTTCACATAGACTCAAATAAGTTTGAACATTGCAATTCAACAATTTCCATTATCTTCTTTCGAGGAATTTTGCTCCAGGAATAGGGCGCCCAAGCCTTCGCGTTCATTTTAGGCGCCAAGGTTGCTTACGAGATACTATTAAAAATGAGATCACCGGGTGTTGCTATGAACTCAGTGAGTATATCCCTCGTTTATTACGCACTGCTTGTTTTTTCTAATGAAAGCAAGTATGCCTATTCAGAAATGTCCAGGCATTCAACTTTCGTGGCTGTCATTCTTGAAACTGACACATTATATTTCTTTGTGTCAAAAGTTAATCTAAAACATTTTAGCCACATCATTTTGGAAATTCTTTAAATTAGTTTTCCTGCCATATCGCTGATTTTAATCTTCTCTCTCTCTCTCTCTCTCTCCCTCTCTCTAAAGAAGATTCAAAATCGTGACTACTCAAAGGAGATTCTTGTCTGTTTACCGAGCCGGCTCTTGGCCACTGAGTGTTCCCACGCATACTCACACATTCTCGTGAAGGTATCGCGTGTGATAATCATCTGAACCCGTCAGGCAACTTGACCCCTACAAATACCGATAGTCATATCAATCATTTCCTTTTGACTTTCTTTAAATTCTCGTGCTTATAATTCTCATTTTCAAATCGTTATTAGCCACGACCCTTCTCCTTTAGAACCACCGAAAAAAAGTGAAGAATGCCTACTGGGCGGGCATCCCTCCTGGATATTTGCTCTTCTCCTTCCCCTCCCCTTCGACCCCCTCCCTCCAGCCCAGAGAGGTAACCGACTCCCGGCGCATCCCAGCAGCCCTTTCAAGTGAAATCTCTCCGACTGGCCGGCCGCCTTCCCTTCTGATTGCATGCCCTAGCTTTAGTATTAAATCTATATGTTTAAGGGGATCGGGATGTTGCGTTGGTTGACGTCCTGGCTTCCCGCCGAGAGGGCTGAGTTCGAATCCTGGAGACGGCAGATATTTTTCAGTGGTATCTTGATCCCTACTTGCGGTGATTTGTGGAGAGGACTTCGAGTGAGTACGCCGTCCGTCGGATGGGACGTTAAACTGTGTGTGACCCCTTGGCGCCTTTCGTTATTAGAGTGGACTAATGCCGACGCCGGGTTTCTCGCCACCCTTCCTTCGTTCGCATGGCGCAAATGATATCAGCTGTCAGTCACCTCCCCCAAAAATAACTACTACTACCAATTTTTAAAATAACATAATGCGATTGCACCTTGAGCTACATTTACAACTGGTAACTTAAGGCGGTCTAAACATGTTACGTTTTTCCATTACATATGAAATTGAACTCTTAATGGTCATGGTTACTCGAAGCAATGCGGATGTTACTTGTCGACTAATATTTATTTTTTGAAATGATTCATAGACAGTCGAGAAATAGGCCGACTTATACGTATTAGTCGACGGGAAAATTATCACTATTCGTTTATTCCTCGTAGCTTTCGCAAGCGTGAATATTGAAGTAAGGTAGCAAGAAGAAAAGCAAAATGTAAGAAACTCTAAAGTGCAGATGGATATGTAAGGAAAATGTGACCTGAGACTTTAATGTTTCACATGAGGTTTAACCGTTCAAAATTTGTTTTTTGTTTGGTTTGGTGAAGAGGTTTAGATGGAAGTCGGTGGCTCTTGAGTGATGGAGAATGATGAAGACATTAGATCGCATTCAGGTAAAATTGGACGGGGGAAATACGAGCAAACTAGAAAAAGTGTAGTCAGATGCTGAAGGCTGTGTGAGAGAATTGACATTGGGATTGGATTTCTCAGTAGCATCCCTGTCTACTTGGTTACCGTGTGGTGGTTATGTAAGTCGGAGTACTGTCGGGCGGCAACTTCGCATTGTCACCCGTCGCTCCCTGTAAGTAAGAACCCGACGCCGAGTTTCTATCCGTCTTCCATTCGGGGAAATCCTACCTTCGCAAATTGATTAAATTTTTAAAAAAATATAAGGAATGAAGTAGCACATTTAAAAAGTAATGTATTGATGATAGATTTTATTGACACCATTCCTGCCAGTTGAGCAGTTTGGGAAATGAGTGATTCTGCCATTCAAATTGACACATTAAAAAAAAGCACTCCTATTTTCATCAGTTTTAATTATTACTATTCATTATTTTAGCGTAGTTTATATCATTTTAAATTCGGTGGATTTATTGATAACAATCCTTAAATTTGGTCATTGTGGCCTCATAATGTTTCTACCAACTTGCATCGAATAAGCGTGAGGATTTTATAATGCCTAAATTTAATTTTGAGGTTAATTCGATTCCTACGTAAAGTGAGGGGATACTAGAGAGTCTTTGAATGTTGCCCATATACAATGTGTAGTAGGTGACTGCATCGATAGATTTGCAAAAATTGTACTGCCAAATTTTCAGTAAGCAAATAGTAGGTATGATTAGACTCATTCGAACCCTGAGTTCGATCCTCCAAAGTACTCACTGTAAGCACCACATTATGACGTAGTTTTCGTTTATACGCAGCAAAAAACATTTGATGCACGAATATAGCATTTAAATTTCTCCAAGTGAATGTCTAAATTTTCCAATTAAAAGCACTCCTCGTCGGTGGCTGTAAATCTCAGAGATGGCTCGTAAATTACGACCGCATTCAAAACGTCGATTAAAAAGTAAGTGTTCATTCCGATATTCGTCTGGTTATTTATTTTTTACGGAATTTCCAAATCTGTTATCCTTGTTGCCATGCCGTTGGGCGTCCGGATCCGGCGCTAGGGACTCGATACTTTTTCATCCACCCTTGGAGGCGCGCTACGGCCCTTTTATTCCATAGCTCTCCTCATTAAGGATCTAGGGTTACGCTGCCAACCCTCTACCACCTCACTCCTAATTTTTTTTAATTCCTTTCCTGGTTCGCGATTCTCCCAAAAGAGGGCCGCCTTTTCCTCCGTAAATTGGATGGATCTCAACGACCCTCGCCGCTCATTATATTTCGCCGCAGAAGCCGAGCGCTCATCTATTCACAAATCCGTCTTCTCGATTCAGCGGATTTCTTTCGAAAGCCCGCTCATTTGCTAGTAGTAGGTACACTCGCCTCAGTCAGCTAACTTCTACCATTCCTTCCCTCTGTCTGCGATTTTTCATTCCTTTATATCTGTCTGTGTGTGAATGATTATACATGTGTCAGTGTGTGTGTATATATATATATATATACACACATATATATATATATATATATATATATATACACACATATATATATATATATATACACATATATATATATATATATATATATATATATATATATATATATACATATATATATATATATATATATATATATACATATATATATATATATATATATGAACACAGATGTAGATTTTTAGAATATAGAGACACAAAGAAAGGACACTCACAATTTGATTCTGAAGACGACAGCCGTGCTGTCGAAACGTCAAATAACAAATTGTGAGTGTCCTTTCTTTGTGTCTCTATATTCTAAAAATCTACATCTGTGTTTTTATATATTTGTGTGTCGCCGAAGAGCGTTCCATTTCGAAGATATTATATATATATATATATATATATATATATATATATATATATATATATATATATATATATATATATATGTACACGTGTGTTTGTGCGTGAATGTTTGTGTAAACCATCTACTGTTCACATTTTTTATTCCAAAATTTCGTGAGAAACTTTTTTTATCGGTTTGGCGGAGGCAGATTTTCCTGCGCCTAACCGGTTTTCATTCCCTAACCGATGCTACTCATTTCGCGGCTCTTTATTTTCTTACGCTCATATACCTAGGTACGTTATACAACCGAGATATAATTCCTCAAGCATTTATCTTCGTACGCTTTTTTATGGAGTATCTACCTGGAGTATCTATCCTGTATATTCTATTGACAATTAAGGCCATTGAAATTGTTTCCTTCTGCCATTGCTGGAAGGGTAATGTTCTGTTCAATGTACATAATGCTAATTTGATGTGTAGGTTTAATTTCATATTTTCAGTCTTAGCACGTGTACTAAGCCATGTGATATGGACTTGATATATTAATTACTGATAAAAATAGCACCAGAGTGCCTCATTCGAAACAAAATTCTATTTCATTAGGTAGTTATAAAATTTAACACAATGCCTTGTCGATTAACTTGATAGCTGTCGTATTCTATTAGTCGAATGCGGTTGTGGCAATTCTTATTCAACCTAGTTTTCTATTCAGGCTCGGTTATTAACTCAAGGAGATGAGGTTAATTAAGACACATTTCATTTTCATTGATGTTATTCTTATACAGGTTACTTTAAGAGAAAGGAAAATATATATTTTTTTTATATTTTCACTCTTGAGGTTGATGCTTTTGATAATGACACGGGTTATATTTATGCCGGTTTTTACGAATAATAGTCCTTCTATCTCTTTCCTCTGAGGCGCATGGCTCACTCAAAATCTCACTCCGGCCGTTTGCGATATCTCACCGACTTTTTATCGACCTATAACGCGCTCGGGAGAAAATTCGATTTTCCTCGGAAGCGGAAAGTGGGGGAGGTGAGATCAGTGGACTGAATAATTAGCTTGAGCGGTGAAAAAATGACGCATTCGAGTAGTGAGTTACAAAAGTAACGGGTATCAAAATGATCTGGATCTAAGAGCGTGACTTATCTTCGGGAAGTGTGAGGTTTGAGTAAGATCCTTGATTGAACGCAACAGATCTCAGGAATAAATTCAAACAACGTTCCTTTCAAAATTTTTGGAAAGTTTTTAAACATTCTTTGTTGCTTAGATATGAGATTAAATAGGGCGATATGTTCCATATTCCATTTTTATCTTTGACATGTCTCATTTTAATCCGTGAACAGCGGTTTAAAAATTGTCAAAATGACCGTTTAATCGCTAAACGTCATCATTATCGCCGCACTCTGCAATATAAGATTTGGTGAAATTATGTCTATTATGCTGTCCAGAAATAACCGACGATTTTGAAAGTAGAGGGAAAAAGAAGGGCCAAAGATAAAAGCGAACAAAATATTCGAGGCTATTAAAACGTCATTTGGAATACGGAAGCCGAACTTCAGTAATATATGTCACTTCTCATGACATGTAGTCGGTTAGAGAAAGAGTGATTGGATTTTTTTTTTTTGGTCTAGTCGGTTCTTTCCATTAAATGAACTTCTCTCTCTTGTGCGAATAAGCTTTTATTTTCTAGAGAAAGGAGGCCCTTAAGAGTTTCACTTGCTATTTCCGCGGACCTGAAGCTTGCGTGCTTATTGCGCCACCGTAAGGAAGGGAAGGGAACCTCCTACCTGAAGTGACGTAAGAGTAATTGAAATGTGGGGGTGGCTCCCTCTTTGGATGTCTCTATTTCTTCCTCGAGCACCCACCCTTTGGCCCGCGAGAGCGCTCGGACGTCGGCGTCTCCTGACAATGGCAACCGACAATACTTTCGCACGTCGGAGCCGGCCGATTCCCACGCCTCTCCCCCCCCTCTACTCCCCTCACCCCCTCTCCCTCCCTCTCATTCACCTCCCTTCCCGACTGACAATCCTGCGGTCAGCTCCGCTGGGTGACCATGCGGTGTTCACACTTTCTGCATTGGTGGCTTCGGTTCGCCGATTCCCTCCCGTCCACCTCCCTCCCCTCACCACTCCCTCTCCATCTGCCACCCTCTCCCCCTGCCTTTTGTCTCCCCATTCGCCCAACTAATCTCCAACCTATTTGCAGTGTGATAGATAACCACTCGGAATCCGATTTTTTACGACTTTTAGAACATAAAGTTGAATTTTATAATCACCATAATATGTGGTTATTCCACAAAATGAAATGCAAAGTTATGCTTCTTCCGTTGCTGTAGTACCTTGGCCACTTAGGTTCTCATGTTTAGTCTTAATTAAGTGTTACTGAGATAGAAAATAGATTCACCTTCACGTCACAGGGATTTTTAACCTCTCTCATGCTTTATTTCATTTTATATAAAATCATAATTGTTACCCTGAAAGATTCATGAATGAAAATGGTACATCATGATGCCATATTTTATGTGTAAGTACTCATTTGAAAATGAATTGTCTACGGTATAAAGGTCGGAAAGAGGCCAAAGTTGAGGGTATGGTATTTTTCCTCCAGACGCACATGATCACTCATAGTTCAACGCGCCAGCTACAGGAGGTTCAGTTGCAATGTTTAATAATCTGTAAATAAAATGGGGCCTTTAGACTAACTGAGGCGGATCGGGATTGGTGCGGTGGCTATCGTACTGGTTTCCCACCCGGAGGGCTCAGGTTCAAATCCCGGCGGTGTTGAATATTTTCAGAGGTATCTCGATCCCTACTTGAGGTGCTTTGTGAAGGGCACTTTGAGTGAGTACGCCGTCCGTCGGATGGGACGTTAAGCCGCGGACCCCTTGGCGCCTTTCGTAAAGAGTAGGCTAATGCCGACGCCGGGTTTCTCTCCACCCTTCATCCTTTCCTGTCCTTCCCCTATGGCGCAAATGACCTTAGCTGTCGGTCGCCTACCCTCAAGAACTAACTGTAATGGCACCTCCACCGAACATATCCCTGGTTGTATACCATATATTTCTTTGCAGGGCTTCCCATTCCCTGAATTAATCGTCGCAGCCAAAAATCAGATGCGCGACGTTATCTTTTCGGCCTCAAGTCGGACAGAGGGGCGTATCAGCTGGGCCCTGGTGGTGCCTCACCTCCATCGTCATGCTTATGCCGGCGATTGAGTCGAACATGCGACCACGTGGCGAATCGTTCGTCCTGCTGGCCACTCCGTTTTTCTAAAACAATGTCTCTCGCCGGAGATATGTTTTTTCACGATGCTCGCCAGAGCGCTCTGAGATACAGGTTCGTGGTCATGGCCTAATTGGTTCCTCCATCTAATTCTATCTAATATTTATGATAGCGGAAACGATACTACTCCTAATGTTTTCAGTACAAGTATCGTGCAGGTTTTAGTAAACGTGCTCAAAAAATCTGTGAATGTACTCAAATTTGAGCACTTAGATAGCCATGGTCATTGACGGGACAAAAACTCGAATCTGTCCATTATTTCGTTCAACGTGCAGGAACATTTTCAAAGGAGCCTAGATACTCTCAATTACTCCCAAGGATATGTATAGCTGATTTGATTTTTCCTCACGACAAGGTTCCGCTTCGAACACCCTTTCTATTCATGAATACTTTTTTCTTAGACATGTGTCGCACGCCACGCCCAGTCTCGCTATCGCTAATCAATCCTGAAGATAGAACATAAACGAAAAATTTGTGAGTTGAATATGCATGCGTAATTCTTGACAGTCCCGTTGGGAAACGTTAGGTGAAACCGGAAATCCGAGTGCCTCCCGAGTAAGATATGTCATGGTAAAATAAAACAATTAATGCGTTTAGGAACTTTCGTTTTCAATTTTTCATATTTTCTCTTATTTTGAGACCATCAACGATGCTAAGTAAAATATTCAGGCGTTGTACGAGGGTCATCCGGAAAGTAGTACCCGTTCGTGCCGCATGAAGTGCTGACGACGCGAGTAGCCGCTGGACGAGGTCAGATAGCTTCAGTGGCTTGTCTGCCTTCTCTGAGCCAAGTTGCGTGACGCTAGCATTGCCTGTGTTGTTTCTGTGATTGTTTACAATGTTTAAAAAAATTGAGAACGCCGCCAGTTGTGAAGTGAGGGCAGTGATTAAATTCCTCAATGCAAGAAACGTTCGCCCATGTGATATTCATCGCCAATTAAAGGAGGTGTATGGAGACAATGTAATGGACGAGTCGTCTGTTCGGCGGTGGTGTCGCAACTTCAACATGGGGAGGGGGAACACACACGACGATGAGCGTTCGGGGAGACCGTCTGTCATTACAGACCAACTGGTGAGCTCAGTTGACGAATTCGTGAGGAACGATCGGCGCGTCACAATTGATGACATCTGTGAGCATTTTCCCAATGTTTCTCGAACAATTGTTCATGAAATTGTTAAACACCATCTGCATTATGCAAAAATTTGTGCAAGATGGGTCCCTCGCGTATCTCAATGAGCTGGCGGCGAAGGACTATGCAGCAGGAATACAGAAACTTGTCACACGTTATGACAAATGCCTTAATTTGCTTGGAGATTATGTTGAGAAGTAGTTTAAAGTATCCTCTTTCAAATAAAATTTTTTATGTTTGTTAATATTTACTTTTGTGTCTTTATTTCACGAACGGGTACTACTTTCCGGATGAACCTCGTAGTAAATAAGAGAATGTGTATCAAGTAGTTTCTTTTGATAAATACTAATATTAATCTTAAAATAATGCATATAATATCAGAAAACATTCTGTCAGTTTAAACTCGTATTCATGTTTTAAGAAATTATACCACAATATAGGCGTTATACTGCCAGATATTTTAGTGGATTTAATCATATTTGGTTCCATATGTGTTTAAAATATATTTTGAAGACAAATGATATTAAATTTGATTGCCAATATCTTCGATTTCGCGTCTGGAATATAAGTTAATGTGGAATCACGGGAAAGGCGGGTTTGGTGAGGTAGAGGATGAATCTGGGGATTGGAAGTCGATGGAGAGGCAATTGTAAGGAAGTTTTTGTCATAGTTGTGCTGAATGAATCTGGTAGGTATACTGAGGGTTACTTTGACCGAGCTCATGTGTGTAGAACATATGCCTTTTCCCAGAGACTTGCTAAAATCAAGGTTTTAAGGAATGGAATATTTATGCGTAACCGAGAGTCTTTGTTTTCATTGAGCGTAATTACCCATTTATCTGTGGATTGGACGTAAAGCAGATCTAGAAACACCGTTTGCGAATCATTCACGTGGGGATGCACAGACGCTTCGCGTAAATAGCAATAAAATCCGTGGTAGGTTTACGAGTTTCTCAATATTTTGAAGCCAGAAGCAGTCGCTTTTTCATCTTCTTTGTAAGGTTTTGCGAAACAGCGGCGGCACCGAAGGACGGTAAAAGTTGGAAAACGGACGAAAACGGAAATATGTTTTCAACTGCATGCCATTGTAATCGGCGTAGACTCTTGTTATGTTACAAGCGCATTACTAGCCTTTCTTTGCCATCGCCAAGTCTTCAATTTCCACAATTTAACAGATGAGGCAATGTGCTATAATTTTAATAATTCGAGACGTTTCTGTGATTTCTTACGTGTTTTGAAATGCATGAAAAATAGTTTCGTAATTCTTAAAAATATCTTACTTTCTTAGAAAATATAACAAAGAAAACACAATCATCATTACTGGTACTGGTGTGGATTTATGGATGACAAAGTATTTGGGTAAGGGCACGGTGGATTTCAAAATGTTTGACAAATTGGCGGGTGGTAAAAAAATGACGGAGGGTAATTTACGTAATATGTTTGCCATTGTGTTTTTTGGTAGTCAGAATGGGGAAGAGGCCTTCGAGAATATGTCTGAGGGACTTGAATTCCTGAGAAGAATGTTGTGCAAATGGAGAGGGTGTGCGAGTTGGCGTCTTGGGAAGGTTTGGGCGGTTGAAAGTGTCGAATGATTAGAGAAGGGACTCAGGATGCACGCGGTGGAGGAGAGCCTTCTGTGGATTTTGGAGGAATGTGTCGAGGGAGTGATTGCAGATAAGATGACCGCGGGAGGTACGTGTGTGTTTAGAAGAGAGCGTTTATTGTGCGATGGGTGGCAGCACTGTAGTGGAGGTATTGCTGTTCGTTGATGGTCTAAATGTGGACAGATATTTGGGATTTTTGAGATATAAATTGCATATGAAATAATTAGATTTTATAATTAAAACAATTGACATTGAAAAATCTGCAGTTCCATTGAGAACGAAATAAATGACAATATTCACCATTTCAAAATAAACGAAGGCTCCTATATAGAAAACGGAATACTTTTATTAGAAGTTCATATTTGGTTTTAATTCTTCCATTTCGCTATTTTCGTAATCAAATCAACTTCCTACTTAATCTGCTGCGTTTTAGACGCGTGCATGAGATGGATGCGGCACTGCGTTCTCCGTGTGCCCACACGCGTGGGGCTCGCCCGCCCTTCTCGGTTCCCTTCGCCCGTCAACGGTTTCCACGCGTCCTCTCCTCGGCTCGTTCTCCTCCTTGGACTCCGCGACTTCTCTCATCTCACCCCAATTTTATCACCTCTTTGTTTACTCCCCCAACATTTTCCTACCACCCCTTCACCCCCCATCACCCCCAACCCCACACCCGCACCTCGACACTACAACCCAACTGCCCCTTTCCACTCCCGCCCCCGTTTCCCGGCGCCGCTTCCTCCCCCGCTACCGCCCACCCACCTTTTCTCCCCCAAAAGCCTGCCCATCCCAACGCTTTTTTTCGCCCGTTGTATTGATTTTTATATAATGAATTCCGTCGGTGGGGCGGCTATAAGGGCGGCGGGTGGGGGTTGGGTGGGAGGCAGTGTAGGGGGAGGGAGGTTGCAGTGCAGGCTGGCTCGAGGAATGAGAGAAGCGGGCGGGGGAGATGGTTTTGGGGTGGGTGGGGGAGGATTTTTCGGGTGAGTGGCGCCAGGGAGAGAGGGATGACGGAGAGGTTGGGGAGGCTTGGGGGGTGGGAGGGGGATGGGGTGGGTGAGGGGGGAAGGAGCTGTGAAGGGAGGAGGGGGCGGAACAGAAAATGCAATAAGGAGAAGACGAGGAAATGAGAGCTGAATTTTTCTCAGGTTATCTTTTTTCGTTAAGATTCGTTAAAATGGAACGGGGGGAGGCGGGGGTAAGGGTGGGGGGGGGGGGTTGGGGGGTGAGATTGAATATGAGAATGACGATGGGGAAGGCGGTATAAGGAGGCAGGCGGAGGAGCGGGGAGAGTGAGAGGGGGGATGGAGGGGCAGGTTTAGACTGTATTTACTCTCATAATAGCCGCACCCTTCGTGATCGCCGAATCTACATTGAAGGTCGGGGAATTTGGACATTTTTTTTGTCCCACCCTCCTCAAAACGTCGAGTCTCCACTTCCCCGCACAATAGTCGCATCTATATTCCTTTATTTTTTATCCGAACCGAATAAAATTGCGGCATTTAAAAGGGTAAATATGAAAAAAATCTGAGGAGAGTACGTCGGACGGAGGGGGTGTGTGGGGGGGGGGTTGGGCAAAAACAGGGAATGTGGTCCAGAGCGAGATGGGAGCGGACGGGATAGGCGCGGAGGGGTGGGGGAGGAGTGGGGGAGGGGGTTGGGAGGGACGAGCTGGCGAGAGATCCGCTAGGGAGCGAAGCGCAGGAAACATATTTCTCCCGCATCGAGAATTTCGCGACTTTCTGTGTGCCACTAAACGATTCCATGTCCGTTTCATAAATCCTGTTTCGTGGATGAAATCTGTAAAAATATCCGGCAAGGGTATGTCTACCAGCTTACCAATGATGGTTGGGAGTTTTTCATGGCTTTCCCCGAGTTGTTGTGTATGCTTGCTATCTCTTCGCCAAAATCAAGATATGTACGCGATAATTCAATATGTATTGAAGTGACGCATTGATTTTGGTCCTAGGTGTCATTTCTTGTGAGGTTAAAAGTCGGCGTTAAAATATAAAGGCTTGGTGTTGGCAGTTTTCCGTAGTTTCAGGTGCGATTTAGATGCGGCCATTACCAGTTTACTTACTTGATTTTACGGACTAATTACTGGTTTTTCATATTAAAATATGCTGAGAAACTAAAAAAAATGGCTATAAAATATGTTACCAGCCGTTCATAGTCCCGCCGATTGGTTTTTTCAAAAATTAGCCAAATACTAAGATCATTAACCACTTTTTCAGAGACGTTCTGGTTTTTTGGTGAAGATTTTGCCATTCGGTCTCTGAGGTTCCTTATGTATTAATTTATCATTGTCATGACTAAACTAAATAAGATCCTTAGAAGATAGTATGCGGAATATCATCGCTGGTTACTCAGATAATGCATAGGTGGAAGTAATGTTTTCGATAATTGCTTATATTTTACATATTTAGGTGAAACAATGTGAATTTTAATTTAATCTCACTTCTAATTTTGAATCATTGGATGTCAATTATTTGTCAGTGGTTGAAAAAACTCAAAACCAGTTTCTATCCTCGAAATGGAGTCTCGGGTGCAGAAAATTGCACGCCATTTTTTCTTAGTTGATTTATGTTGTTTAAAGGAATTTTATTGATATTTTAAGAGATTGTGTTATGTTGTTAACAATCGTTATTATGAAACAGGAGAAATTTTATGAGCAAAAAATAGTCGTAGCATATCGTATTTGCAATAAACATGGCAGTTTAAATAAGCCATGATACTGAGTGGTTGAATTTAGTCTTAAAACGGTGCACATTTCTCTGCGACGGATTACGTATAAATAATGCGTTTTCGTATTGCAAATGATTTGACAAGCACGTTAGAAGCAAGAATGTATTTAGCACGACATGAAAGTTACATATGTCCATTATTACCATAAAATACGATACTTTCTTTAATTTGTTAATATCGTACATGTTGACGAAATGGCTGGATATTTTAAACGCGTTGAACTATGAGCAAGTAGTTTTATTTTCCCAAAAATGACAGGGTATACGTGCGTGTTTCCATCATATAGCACTACATTGAAATCGGTATGATAATTTTGTATCGATTGTGATTAATCGGCCGATTTTGAATGCTTGACCGTCGATGTTGCAAGTGTTCACATTCGCTTTAAAATAGGTTAACCTAACGGAAAATGCCATCGAAGCGGTTTCAAAAATTTTCAATTGGATATTTTACAGCTGTTCAAGAAATCTTTCGAAAGTGAATGTCCTTTCAAACTTTGGCTAAGCCATGATTATCATGGCCACTCGTCCAATTACGATGTGCAGTTGCCCCCTGTAGCTAGAAAATGTCAAAAAGATAATATTTCTGAATTGCATTTATCTATTAGTGACTTAATATATACAGTAAAACTATGGAAGATATAAGGAAACGTAGAGATAGCAATGGAATGTGGGTGATTGATAACTAATCATTTTTTGAAGTATCATTCTTCAGACGCAGGCGTTTAAGCCAGGTTTGTGCTCAATTTTAACTCATTTAAACTGAAATTCGGATGAATTCATACATATTCCCGAGCTGAAATGAGAAAGATGAACATGCAAAGGCTGTTTCGAGATCACATTCGAGCTTGAGTTAATATTTAAGAGGGAACGTTGAAGGGAAGGGTGGAACCGCAAAAGCTTTTCACTGTGCCATCAAGGCGAGAGTAGGCATTCCGTTACCCGCTCCTACGCCGGAGCCCCTCGCATGCATTACACTTGTTAATGTGCTTATTCCCCACGTCGTCGATATATTAGGTAACGAAATCCACCGCGGTGAGGGCACACTCGGTCATCATGGAAGCATGGCCCGCACCTCAACCACAGAAACACTCATTATTTGACCCCCAATGAGTTGACCTACTCGCGGGCGCTTTCTTATTCAAGGACGCGCGGGTAGAAACGGTCATTCGAACAAACGGCAGGGGTCCTTTCAAATTCGAACCCCCTTGAGGGCTTCTGGGCGCGAAATCAACGGACCCGGAACGGATGGACACTCGCTCCTGCACGGACGATAACTATTCTCCCTCCTTTCCATTTCGCCCCAACCTCCCTCCCTTGTTTTCCCCTCTCGTATGGTATACATGCATATTTTTGTTCTCCCGGTACGGAAAGCGCGCGCGGCAATCCTCTGTTTGTCACTCCAGCGATAAAAAGAATTTCTAAAAAAACAAAGCCCTTCCATCTTGTTACTCCCCATATCGCATGCCGAGTTCCCTCCCCTCCGTCACACCCCGAGCGGTGCCCGCCCACCTCGCAATGCTACCATTCCGTCTGCGCCGCTCGCCCACCCCCGGCCCCCACCCCACCCCCATCAACCCCCAATGCCTACTTCCCAGAAATCCCACGATTAATGACACAAGTTTAATCCCTTTGTTTATGCCTTCCTTCAATCAACGCTATAGCTCAAAACTCCCTTTTCTGTCTCACTCCCGTTCCACTCCTCACTCCCACTTCCGATCCTTCGATATCAGCCCTGCCCCCACCTAACCCCCCTCCCCCCACCTAATTCCCCCCCACCCTCGGAAAAATCCTCTGCCGCCTCACCTCCGGTCCCTCTTCATTTCTCTTCCCCACACTTTTCCACCATCACTCCCCCCCTTCCCGCCCCCACCCCAACAAGCAGGAAAATGCTTATGTATTTATATGTATTATTCTTCCACTCCCTCTCCTATCAAAAGGATTACATATATATTTATAAAACAATGATATAGATTTTTAAAAATAGAAACAGAAAGAACATGACCGCCATCATCAGCTGATGATGATGGCCGGGCCGTCGAAACGTCTACATTTACAATATCTATATCAGTGTTTTTATAATTTCGTGCGTCGCCGGAGAGCGAACTATTTCTACACACACACACACATCTATAAATATGTATATACTATATATATATATATATATATATATATATATATATATATATATATATATATATATATATAAACAAGTAATCAACCCGATGGTCGGTTTGGTAGGTGATGGCTGAGTTCACCCAGTACTAAGCCCGACGGCGTGTCAGCGGCGACACATCAGGGTGGGTGGGCCAGTTCCTTTCCCTGTGCCGGCTATGGTTTCCCAGGAAGATCAGGTACCCGAAAAATCACTTAGCTTGGGCGAAGCTGCAGGTGCCGAGAGTGCCTTGCCCGGGAATCGAACCCGGGCCCCTCCGGTCGGTAGTCCAACGCTCTACTCCCTAGGCTACCGCGACCCACATATATATATTATATATATATATATATATATATATATATACATGTGTAAGGGTCGCGGTAGTCCAGGGGGTAGAGTGTTGGACTACTGACCAGAGGGTCTCGGGTTCTCTCTGAGCATCTGCAGCTCCACCCAAGCTATGTGATTTTTCGGTTACCAGATCTTCCTGGGATACCATAAGCGGTCCAGGGAAAGGAACTATATAATTATATACACATACATGCACTCATTCACATGGAAACAGATAGGAAAATGGATAGGAACACATGCAAAGGGCAAACACATTTTCCTATTATGTATCCATGTGAATTAATATTTGCTCGCCATATGGGATTTTTTTTCGTGTTTAAATGTGTATTTGGTCCATGTGGCTCGTCTTCTTTTTCTGGACACGCATGCCTTGAAACGCTGTTATTATCTTATATGACGTTAAATGATTTCTTACCTACTGTCCTTTCCTCCGGTCGTTGTCCACTTCTCCTTTGGTGGGTGAAACATCTCCGTCAAAAGATCCGTGGTTCAAGTCCTGGTCAAGAAACTTTTTTTGGACTTGTGATCTCGATTCTGCGTTCCCCACTTCTGTGTTTGTCCTTTATACTCGTATGTGTTCCTATCCCTTTTTCCATTTGTGTATCAATGTGAATGAATATTTGTTCGTCATATGGCGGTTTTTTCGTGTTTGAATGCGTGTGTGTGTAAATATATATATATATATATATATATATATATATATATATATATATATATATATATGATAGGCTGACATCATATATATATATATATATATATATATATATATATATATATATATATGATGGGCTGACACAATATAACACAAATAGAATAGAATAGCAACATTTAAAAGGACACTCACACGGTAAATTGCTCGAGCTTCCGGCCCCTCAGAGGCCCTCTTCAAGTGAGTCTCACTTGAAGAAGGCCTCGGAGAGGGCCGAAAGCTCGAGCAATTTACCGTGTGAGTGTCCTTTTAAATGTTGCTATTCTATTCTATTTGTGTTATATTGTGTCAGCAGCCCATTATTGTGCCGCTCGTGTGAGTTTTTCCGTACAATCGTTATATATATACACATACATACATACGTGCACGCTCTAAACGCGGGCGATGAAGAAAAATCCAACGGTCTGACGGCGATATTTAATTTTTTCATAACTCTCCCACCGCCGCCTCCCCCCGTCGTCCATAGGCACACACATGTACATCCACTCTTCCTCCAACTCGTTCCCAAACCGTCATTTGTTTTTCAACTCGGGTGCGTGTGTGTGTGTTTTTCAAACGTTTCAAACGGAGAGGGCATCGCTCCAACTCCTCGCTCTGCTGTGATCCGCGCACACGTGTACGTATGTGGGTGTGTGCGTGTGTGTGTGTGTGTGTGAGCGACCGTGTCCGTCTGCAGCATCGTACCTCAGCGCGGTATATGTATAAGCCGGGGCAATAACTCATGGATCGATGAAAAGAGTGGCATAGTGGGACGGGCGTATTCCTAATCCTACTTTTCGTACGAGAGGGTGGGAAGTGCGGGAGGAGGGGGTGAGAGAGAGAGGGTGGACGACACCCCCACCCCCTTCCCCCTCCCAACTCTCGCAAATATTTCAGCTTTGGATTGGTTTCATGGAAACCCTGGGGTTTTGGATCTAACATTACGTATCCCCGAGTCCACCTTTTCGTCAGCCAACCCCCTCGCCTCCTCCCCCCTCCCCCATCGCCTCTATCCTTCCCGCCGAAAACCTTTCGCTGAGCCCCCCCTGACCCCTGCTTCCCTCTCCTCCCCCGCTCCTCCCGTGCCTGCCTCACGCCGTCCCCGGCCGATCCACTCCCTCCTCACCCCACCCACACGCCCTTCCTCTCCGACCCCCTGTCCCCTCGCCCCCCCCACTCACCCCTGTCTTCCCGTGCTTCTATGTGGATCCTCCCGATCGCGATTCGATATTCATTTTTTTCCCGTTCGAAAGGTTTTTGTTTTGCTAATTTTCGTCTTTGTTTTGTTTTTTCGCTTGTTATCTCTTTTTTTCGCCTGCTTTTTTTCGTTTAAGTTTTTTTTTGTTTTCTCATTCTTCCCGCACCCCACGTCCGTCATCCCACTCCCTCCTCCCCCCCCTTCCCACCTCCCCCCTCAAATCCTACCGATGGACGGATTTTCGAAACCGTGGAACTTTTACCGAATCCTCTCCACTAGTCTCTTTATGCGTTGCTTTGATTTTTTATTCCGTTGCTTGATTTTTGCGTATCACATCGCTTATGCTTTATAACGTGGCGCTTGGCGAGAAGAGGAGGGGAAGGAAGAGGAGTGCGATTTCCTTTCGTCAGTAAAAACATTTTTGTATTCCATAGTACGAGTGGGATGGGAGAGTGCTTTCGGCGAGTCGTGATTCGCGAGAACAGGAAACTGGGATTTATCACCTTAAAATGGATTGGTTGAAATATCGCACTTTTTCGCGCAGGGCAACGTGCACGAAACATAAGGTTTAAATTATTTTTTAAGTTTAGAAACTATCACAAGTAAATGAGGTTCCCGTGAGGAATCTATCGCCTTCATGAAATGTTAATTAAAATGTTATAAATGTCATATCGTTTAATTTTGTTTTCAAATATTTTTACGTGTTTGTTGCCAGCATAATTGACGACTAATAACAGAGACAAATTGATTGTATCTCTGAATTAACTCATTCTGGATGTAATGAATTAGCTCTGGGATTTTTGAACTTCCTCTTTCACATGCTATCTTTATCATTTCTTTGTTCTCCCAAGATTTTACTTTCGACTAGTGCGCCAGCAGCAGAAGACGTCAATGGGCGTTATTTGTGAGAGCTCCTGTCTCTCCACCGCCGCTAGTCTAGTCGCTAGTGAATCCATTGCAAAAACCTGTTATGTAGTGCAGAGAACTGTACGTATTTTCCGTTCGTATCTGCTGTTCTAACTATTCGCCGCCAAGGGTTAAATAATCTAATCAATCAACGGAGGCACGGAACTACTCAAATTAAAAGTTCTATTCATATAGCCTCGGAGTTTCCAAACCTTATATGAGATAACGACCATTTTTCTAAAACATTGCATGAGAATAAGAGAAACAGAAGTCACTTAATCTCAATTAGTGAGCCTTTATTTCGTCCTACGAAAGAATTAACTCCCTCATTTCATTATGTGAGGGTATTAACTAAAAAAATCTCCGTGAGAATGAAGATAAATGGAGGATTATTTTCCAAAGCTTTTATTTTAATAACTAAACCAGTCCGAGAATAAGTTTTTTTCAAATGCTACCTCTGATTGCTTGTTTTTTATTCCGGTAGGCAGAGATGAATGGATGAAAGTAGAAAGGCAAAAATTCTTCTGAACTTTTCAGTGGCGCGAAAAATAATTATATATATATATATATATATATATATATCATTCAACGTTATTGACAGTGTTCGCCATTTGTGTTGATATTTTATTATTTTTTCCTTGAGAAAATGCACCCGTTCTTTTATATGTATCGGTAGTTATTCTTCCTTTTGTTTCTCTTAATCCTCCCTTCATTTTAACATCAAAATTTTTTATTAAAACTTTCCCGACTCCTCGACGGAAAGAAGCAAATGCTATTCCCTTTCCTTTCAGAAGAAGTCCCTTTCATTTGTTTTTCGAGTCCTCCATTCTTCCTTACCCCCATTCACCCTTCCTCTCCCTTGCCGCCTCCTCTTACCTCCAGAGCATTCCTTCCCCGCCCCTTCTCACCTACCGCCCCCGATCGGCCTCCCACCCGGCGTTCCCCCTCTCCCTTTCAGCCACCGCCCTGCTCCTCCTCGACCCTCGTCCGGCCCACGTCCACCCCTTGACAAAAGGCCGATCACTCATGCTATGGCTTGGATTCCACAGACGATACGATTTTTTCGATCGCCCCCGAATACAATCTTTTCGTCCCACCGAACCCAAAAACCGTCCTCGCCTCCAACCGCACCGCGACCCTTGACATACTATCCCACCCGCCACGCTCAAGGCCCCGGGTTGGGCCCATTGCAAAACCCAGTTATTAATCACAGAGTGGAAGAAGAAAGGAAGGGGGAGGGGGTGTTTGAGGGAGACTGTGGAGAGGAGAGGAAACGCGGATGGGGGAAGGGAACGGTTTCTTTAAGGGCTTTAAAAAAGGAGTCGGTGGAAATATTTTAGGAGATGTCGAGGTTTATTCCTTGTGAGGAATTCTTAAGAAGAATGGTGAAGTATTTCGGAGGAAAGGAAATATTTTAGTCCCAAATTTAATTTCGGCTCTGTCATTTGACTTAAAGACTTTTGCTTCTTGCGAGTTGGTTTATCTATTCTATTGGTTGTTTAAAGCGTACCAAGGCGGTTATGCATGTTTGCCTTGTTTACGTTAGAATAACCGGAAACCGCTTTGGAGCGCGGTGACATCCAAACGGAAAATGTTCGACTGCGGGCTTCTTGTCACGCGAGTTAAGGAATGCCTGTATTTATCTGTTATTAGTATTTTTTTTCTATGATGAAATTTAAAAATATTAAACAAATTCAAATCCGTGTGCTAATTAGCTAAAGTCACCGAATGTAAAGGTCGATGTCGCAGCAGCGGCCAAAGTTAAACCTGACTGTGACGAGGAGTCATTCTCACCCCCGCGGCCACCCCTCCCCTACCCCCTCTCCACCTCGCCCCCTCCTTCGGACACTCTCCCCCCACCCCCACCTTACTCCCTCCGCCTCCTCCCCCCTCAACTGCTCACCACACGGAACAAGAATAAACCAGTGGACGTTTTTGGCCTTGCAGTCAGCGTCGCTCCCGGAATTAGACAAATTCCAAGATAAACATGAGAAACGTAACGGTTTATTGGGAAGATTGAAATGGCGGGGAGTGGATGTTAAAGTGCGCCCTGGGGATAGAATGGGGTGTGCTGGGGGATGGGCGTTCGGTTAGCTTTTGTGAGTGGGTGGTGGCCGGAGGGCCGCAAGAGAGTCCGGAGGGGCGGGGGTGGGGTGAAGGGATGAGACGGCGGTGAGAGGTGGGGGAGAGGCTGAGAGTTCGGAAGTGAGTGTGAGGGGGTTGGAGGTAGGGAGGGATATTGGGAGGGGGGAAAGCCTTCCCAGAGACCAGGTGGCCAGTCCGCTGGGCTAATGGGTGGGTGACAGTTGAACCCATCCAGCGTTAATGGTTGATCAATACATTCCAAATGAGATTTCTCGAGCACAGCTGGACTTTGCCACCGCAGGCGTTACGCTCTGTGTCTGTGTGTGTTTCTCACGTGTGCGTGTGTGTTCGTGGACGTGTGTCCGAATGTCCGCGGCGATGACCGCTTGGCCAATCGTGCCACCGCGACAGCGTGACGACGCTTTTGACACTGCGAAGGGGGCTGGGTGGGTGGGGTGTGGGGGGGTAGGTGGTGCAGGGGGTGAAAAGGGGTGGAGGGGTGGGGGGGGAAGGTTCCGGGCAAGAGATTGCATTAGTCTTTGTGCTCGTGAGGGAGTACACGTATTCAAAGCGTACGCGAGGGCTGAATTACTTTGCTGCCAATCTGAGAACTGCGGCGATCGTGTGTGTATGCGTGTGTGGATTGACTGGAGCCCCGAGGATATATGTCCAGTCCCCATGCATATTTATCCAAAACGAAGAACTATTCCGTCAAGTGGAAGGCGTGGATTGTCAGATCTTTTCCAAATGTTTGCCAGCATTCCTTCCCTAATAATTTTCGAGAGCGTAAGAATATCAATTGTCGGATGGTTTTTATTTTTACTGTTTTATCGGGAACATGCAATTCTCGAGGAATATTTCATTTCAGTATGCTTTGTTAGTATCGCAAATTGAAATCAAACATATATTTACATTTTTTATAAATCTTTATGTTCACGTGTATTAATGTCGAAACAAATTGTATGCTCATTTAGTTGATAGACGTTAACTTATTTTGCTCATCAATACAAATACGACATCGTGCCTATCTTTTTCAGTTATGGCTATAATTAAAATTACCCCGGTGAAAATAATAAGAAAATAGGCAGCTAATGAAAATGCCTCGTGTATCATTTTATGTAAATGTGACTAGTTTTAAATTTTCTTAAGTTTCCCCAAGTATTGTGTTTTAATTCACAATTCTTTTATGATGGACTCTTGTGAAATATGTAGATGAAGTAAGCATCCCCGGCCTAATGAGCGCCTTTGCCAATGGCATTACTTTACAATTGCATTGAGCACTTGTAGTTCATTGAACCTTAACCTAGGATGTAACGCTAATTTACGTGCTCATCGAAAATGAGCAAAAAATTGCGGCAAGAAGATTACTGTGTACTCCTAAAATCATTTACTTGGACGGCACTGAATCAAATTGGTAATATTTTCACGCAAGAAATTACTTCCGTAAATATCAGCTTTTCTCATTGATCCTCCTTTATTCTCAGCCTCCGCCAACGCCAGGCTGGGGTCTCCGGCTAATTTAAATAAATTTATGAATCGATACGTACCTATATTTTTATGACTCAGACCTTTGGTTGGTTACCATCAATCGCTTGAAAACCGCTGAAGGATACTCCTGGTAAATAAATTTACCATCCGCAAAATATACCAACTTAACGGAGAAATAGGTACTTTTTGTGGTCAATGAATGTAACTTATTGGTGTTATTCAATTATATAAAATATGTTTCTTTTTGTTTTAACTCAACAAGGGTAAAGCTTTGATATTATTTTGAACTATTTATCAAGAGAACTTCAAACTTTTGTCGTCTGCGCATTATTTGAACGCAATGGTTATTGTACTCTCCAGGTTTACCTGAGTATACGATTTATTCAATTTAACTGCTAATATTTTTGAATTGAATCTGACAATTTTTCCCATCAGGGCAATCGTATGATAATTTAGGGATATATATATATATATATATATATAATACATATATATATATATGTATATATACACACAAATATATACCTAAATAAATATAATTGTGTATGTGTGTGTGTATGTATATATATATGTATATATATATATATACACACACACAAATATATACCTATATAAATATAATTGTGTATGTGTATATATATATATATATATATATATATATATATATATATATATATATATATATATATATATATATATATAACGATTGTACGGAAAAACTCACACGACCACACGGGCGGCACAATAATGGGCTGACACAATATAAAACAAATAGAATAGAATAGCAACATTTAAAAGGATGCTCACTCGGTAAATTGTTCGAGCTTTTGGCCCTCTCAGAGGCCTCCTTCAAGTGAGACTGAATATATTATTTTCAGTCTCACTTGAAGAAGGCCTCTGGGAGGGCCGAAAGCTCGAACAATTTACCGTGTGAGTGTCCTTTTAAATGTTGCTATTCTATTCTATTTGTGTTATATTATATATATACACACACATATATCTTGTATCGTCTTTGCTTTCTTAATTAATAATATGCATGTGTATGATCACCTTCTTTAATTCATTTTATATAATAATATTTAAATGGGTAAGCCATATTATTTATAGTCGTTTGAATAGCTTTAAGTCGTAAATATCCTCCAAGTGATACTACAACTCATCGCAATCAAGTTATAAGTACCAGTTAAAATCTTTCATCTTCTTTGCGTTGGTACCCAAGTGATTAGTCAGTGGACGAGTCTTTGATCCGAGTGATAAGGTTTCCGAGGCGCCGAAAAACTCCAGCATCTCTGTGTGTCCTCATTGATAACCTTTCAATGTTCCCGGGATGTCGTGTTTTCATCCGAATGAAACTTCATTTCGAGGCGTGACGTACTCTGTCAACTTTTAAAAAAGCCATCGAGATTCGTCATCATTCTAATATTCTATGCTAATAAGATTCGCATTAATACCTTTCACACAATTTTTAATTCTGAATGTTATTTAAGCCGCGTAGTGTATTGGCATTGTCCTCCTGGTGGCACCATAGTATAAATTTACTTTTGGATGACACGAACTCGTATCTCGCCTTTTTGTTGTGTGTGCCGTGTGTGTGATAATTGAATGTGTCATACCCATTAAGTGTAATCAAAAGCTTATCCATAAACTGGACAAAGTTTTTCAATTAAATGTCATATCCCGTCTATATGCTTCCACAATGCTCGCACATCTAACTTCACAGAGACTTTGTATTACCAAAGGAATTTGCCCGCGTAATCAGCGACATCAACTCGCTTCCCCATTACCTCTCTCTCTTAATTCAGTCCATGATTGTGGTTGATTTTCTTTCTTTCATTTCTTTGACTTTGTTTCGCCTCGAATGCTTCCATTTTTCCCTGGCATTTTTTCCGTCCTGCTCTCCATTAAATCGATTAGCGATTTATCGATCTCTCCGGCGATGATACCCTACCACATCCAACCTTGTCTCATTAATCAGGGCGCTTCGCGTGAACGGCTCGGAACAGTCGAATGCTCTGGATTGTCGGTCGTGAGAGAGAGGAGGGCGATAAAACCTTGGCAGGGGAGGAAAAAACTAAAGGGGCCAAAGGTCGGACTTGCCTAGGAAGTGCGCGGGGAGTTGTGTTTTATTTGGGTGAAGTAAGGACTCCATTCTGTGGACTTCAGGATCCATCCCTTTTGAATTCTGAAGAAGTAGTTCAGCCACCGCACGCGAGTATTTCTCATCGTTTCATATTGGTCTCCGTGCTTTCATCAATTGTAACGGAAATAGAAAGAAAGATTTAGAGGAACTAATTTTTCAAGGGTGTTTGCTACGTTTCAGCCTAACACTGTATATAATTAGGTTAAATCAAAATGAAGTAATAATGAAAAAATAGTGGCTCTTTTCCAATAGATATTGATTTAATACACGAGCGGTTTCGGTTATACTACATCATTTTCAGGTGACGTGGTCAGGGTGTAATACACCGAAACCTGTCGTGGATTAAATCAATATCTAGTGCAAAGGTGTTGCTATTAGTACGTTAATATGTTCGAATTCCATCAAATCACGCAATTTGTTCAAAATGAAGTGCTGCGGCTCTTGCGAGCTAACCATTCATTTGGGAAACAACTGGCTCATTTCTCATAATGCTTAATGGCAATTATTTTGGCTTGAATCGGACTGTACAGGTCGGACAGGTCAATTTTTTTATTTTCCGTCTTTATAATTTTCAGACAGCTACCGCTATGCTTGGTTTTTCACAATGTGCTTTGTCTCTGCAAACACTTCTACGATATCAAAGAAATAAATTGAGCCATCGCGTCATAATTTTGTTATAATTAGTTTAAGTTTGAGATGAAATATTTGGCCATTGCCTGAAGTGCGCGTATTAATTGTCCTGTGATCAAAACTTTCTCCTGAGCTTCTTTCTCATCGGCTGCAAACGTTTACATTAATAAAATGGGGCATATTTTACGAATATACTTACTCGTTAGTGATGCTGGCTGGTCATCCGCCTAGCTGCAAGTATCATGCTTAGTTTGAAGTTTGCTAAACCTTATGCGGAATTCATAGTTCACTTTCGCATGTGAGGGGGACGGGTCTCGAGGGTTACAATTCACCCGCCCTCCCAGTCACGTCACCGAAAGGGGGTGAGGACGGAATGGCCACTGCGAGCCTTTGTCTTGGGGGCATTTCGTACAAAGAGAGAGAGAGAGGTAAGAGTGAATTGAAAAATGGAGGAAAACCGGGCTACACCCGAAGCTTTTCAAAATATTTCACGTCAATTTGGAATCTAAAGAAATCGGTATTGTGCGTGGGAGGAGAACTTTTATTGACGTCAATACATCAATCTCTGCAGACAGAAACGATTTGGAAATCCTTTTGAAGTGTCCATCAGCGTATGTGCGACTGACATTGTTGGATAATTAAAGGGTTATTATTCTGAAGTGAAACGTGTAGGTGACACTAAGGTCATTGAAGTTATTTTTGGCCCGTGTAATGTTTCAAAACAAAGCATTTTTCTTTGTAGCTTGATTTTTCTTCGCTCTTGTGTCTTAATGGAAGCAAGCAAAGAGGATGTTGTGTGTAGACAAATCAAAACAGTGACTTAAGCAGGCCCTTTTCAGACCAAATTTAATCCTTCCGATTGCTTGTTCAATTGGTTTCTCTTCATTTGATATTTAAATGCACAATATTTGCCCTTCGAGTCTTCATTCACCTGCAGGTTTGAGCTAATAGCTTCTTTTTTTCCAATTCTTATGATAACTCTACCGACTCCAAAATGTAAGCAGCGTTGTGTCAAGTGGCAAGGAGATTTTTAATTTTTGTTGAAATATCTTTTGCATTCATTTACACCCAACTGTGGTATATCATTGAATATTTCTCTTTGATAAACGTGAGGGAATAAATCAAGTGAGATATACGCTCAGCGGTAAATTAATTTCCTCATTACAACTTTTTAACTGTTCGTAGATTCTGAAAATATTATATTAATGGTAGAGGGTTGCAATTGCGTTAATCCAATATCCATTTTTTGGATTTAGGAGGAGAATGTTTTGATGAAAATGAAATTAAACCGGTGTTATTTTACTTGATATATAGTATTTCCTGGAAACAATCTTCGACAATAGCATATTAATCCTAACAATTTTGTTAACTTCTGTTGACAAAATATAACTATAATCTTAAATTAACCTTAGCTAAAATAGGTGAATGCATGCCAATCAAACATGGCCTTTGTAACCATCACAAGTGTTACGTTATAAACTCATGACATGACATTTCTTATTATTTAACTAAATGGGCTTGATTAGAAAGTGTTAACGTATGCAAAATGCATTCTACCAAACCAAGTGCTCTACCTATAACGGCATTATACTTTTGTAATTCTGTCCTGTTAGCCTGTCCAAGTGAAAACACTTGGTGAAAGTTATTGCTTGCAAGCAAAATAAGGAAATGAGCATGGCATGCCCCCAAATGTTCAAACGCCATTCGAATATTAGTGCTAGACCAACAATACTTTTTAGAGATCAGTCCCTTCATAAACTAATAAATTTACCTCATTTAAGAAATATTGCTCCGCTGAATCTTGATAGAAAACGCAACTTTGATCCACAGCCGTCTTGACGTTTCTTTCTACGAAGAAACTTTCCATATAACACTAGCGCATTTTTATTCGTAAATATTAAAGTGCACTGTCTTTGCGTGAATTAATGAAATAAAAATTAAAAAAGCTGATAAACACCCTTAAAAATACTCCGAAGTGTAAGTGGTCATTTCGAAACTGCCTGCGTGACATCTCAGAATGACTTTGAGCGCAAAACTAAGCTTAATTGCCCGTTTATGACCCCCCATTTAAGAGGAGATAAAATAGCAAATCATTAATGGCCTTCTAAAGAGGCATTTTCTCCTGACCTCTGATTGCACTAGCGTGATTTCTTTGAACGCCCCACGGCGCAATGGCAATAAAATGTCCCTCTTTTTGTTTCCCCTAAAACCTCGCCACTCAACAAAAATTGCCGGGGTGAATTACTGCATCATTAGGGGTAATGCAATACGAAACTATCCTAGAGTGGGTGACGCGTCGCTACATCTCCGCATGACAATTGAGCTGTGATAATGTTTTGGACATCATTCAGCCCATTGACAAATGCGATGGACAATACAAGGTAAGGTTTTTTCCCTGGATTAATTCTTGGCGTATCATGGATTACATCTCGAAAACCTTTTAAGGACAATTTAAGCGATTAAAAAAATCTTGCGATTCTGTAATTGACTTTATTGTCCGTAAAGCGGAATTTATAGCGCAATGCCATGAAAGCTTTGCGGGCATAAATTCTGAATTAATCTTACTCCCTTTGATAACTAGTAAGATATCCTGGCATGAATTAGTCCTATAATTCACTCGTAAGGCTAGTTCTATAAAAGTGACCCCAAAAATTTTTATCTCTTCCGAAGGCGAACTTTGCTATTCTAAAACTGCCACCGGAATTTTTTTTAGGGGGACCCTCCGCGAAGTCCCTTTACGTACTCCGCTCCTCCCCACACTTTTTTTGTGAGTTGCTTTCTCTAAAAAAATTTCGTTTGCCGCGTCAATTCTGATTTCGTCGCGTTCGGTTCCTCCGCAGGTCTGCATCGCGCATTCGGCATCTGCGATGGCGTTATGCTCTTTTATCATCATCCCCCTTGCCACCCTTCCCCCAAACCCCCTTCTCCCGCCCCCCCTCCCCGCCCAATCACCCGTCCGGGGCAACAGTCGATTCGGTGAGCACGCACGCACGGGTGTGTGTGTGTGGCTGCTTGTTTTTGATGACGCCGAATTGACACTTCTCGCTCGAGCAGACATTGTTGATTGGAGTGTGTGCGGTCGACGGGGTTTTGTGCTCGCCCGCGCACTCCCGAGGACTCCGCAAGAGGCGCTGCTGCCTACGGGGGAGCACGACCCCCCAAAACCCACCCCCACGGCGCACACACCCTCTCACCCCCTGCCAAACGCAGACCGCTTCCCTTTCTCTCTCTCTCTCGGTCGCACCTTCGCGTGCCCCGAAGCGAGTGAAGCAACCCAACCGTCCTCAGTCACCACCCACGCCAAACCTGACCTCTCAGTGCCCTCCGACACGAACCAAAGAAATTATCCCGTCGCTTTCGAGGGGTGTGGAGGTTGGCGGAGGTATTGGGGGGAGGGAGGGGGTGGCTCCCGCGCGGGGTTGTTCCATATAAAGGGAGGTGTTCTTTTCTTTCCCTCGCGAGTAATGCGCACCTTCGCCCCAATCATTACGGCGGCGGCCCTCTATCCCGCATCGCCGCACTTTCCTTGCCTCCCTTTGTAATGTCTTTTTCTCCGGATCGATGCCTCACGGAAGGTGTCAATGATAAGGTCGATGGCCAATCCCTTCTTTTATAATTAAACCAGCCCCCTCCTCCCCCCCCATGCTCCTCCATCGCCCCGCGCGTTTCGGAAATATGTCAAATCACACGTTTCGTGTAATGAGCATTTTCAAAGAGTTCTTGCTTTTAAGTGTGCCGGAAAGTGTTTTGATTATATGTACTCGTGTGTGTGTGTCTATATATATATATATATATATATATATATATATATATATATATATATATATATATATATATATATATATATATATTTCCCTTCATTTTCGTGACGACTGTTTTTTTTTAATGTTCGGCGTCTGATGATTTGAACCAGCATACACGACCTCCGTGTGGCCGTTGCCAGGTTACGTAATAGTTGGGTGTTGGGTAATTAACTGAACAGCCCACTGGCATGTCCAGGCATAATATTCTGTTGAAAGACCACGAAGTTTATTCCTTCGGAAGGCAAGCGTTCGCCCTGTTCCTAGCGTACCCCGTGGATATCTATTTAGTTTGAATCATCCGTTAATGTACGCTTATCTCTGTGCATATTTGGTGTTATTTGCACCCTTTCTCTTGTTTTCAATACTTACATTTACGATCAGAATAATGGCATACAGATGTTTTTCTTAGCACACGTCTCCATACTGTTGTGGTCACTTGTTTCAGTCGTAGAAATGCCGTTCGGCGCACAATATCCACGTTTCTCTTTTCCTTGCCGAAATATTGCGAACGGAAAATGGAGAGCTATAAATGCTTCATGCCTCCTTATTTGTAGCCGGATCAATTAATATTTTGTACCCTTTTGGTTAGTGAATGAACGCTCTGTACCTCTGAACAATTTGCCGCCGTTTAAAATGCTATATTCGTTCAGTATTAATTATTGGAAGCAGAGGCTCGTGTTTTACTAGCGCCATAAAAACGGCCAAGGATGCTGAAATTAGTCTTCATAGCTAAGGACGAGACTTTGATATATGTATGGAAAAACTGGAAATTCTTCCTCTTTTTCGTTCTATTTTTTTTTGGTACGAATTTTTAAAAAAGTCTATCGGAACCCGTTGTCGACTGCATCAAGTTGTATTTCAATTAGCTAGCACCATTTTTTAATCTAAATTTGATCACAATAGTCTTACTGGCTAACCCTATTATCATCATGTCTTTAACAATGACTGCTGTGTTCGGTAAATGTACAAAATTCGAAAAAGGTCAATGGGATTTTGCAAAAATTTTTTGCCATTTCTCAAAAATAGCAATAAAGTAAAAAAATACTGTGAAACCATGAGAGGCATAAGTATTCATGTCTTAATGTTTGGTGGGATGAAAATAAAGTGTGTATAGTGAACTAATAAAATCCATTCCCAAAAAAATGATTTAGACTTTCTGCATTCACTATTTTAGTATTTCTTGGTGAAAGTTTGTTTTGCTAGATGAAATTATTTACTGCTCTCTGCGTCACTGCAAACAATTTTCATCCATCTAATCTAATATCATAAATTTCGAATATTTTCGCATCGAACTTTTGTGATATAGCCGTCTAAAGTCTTGGATTAGTATTCTTTTGAAATTTATACTTGTCATTTCCAGCAGAAAGTAGTCTATATTATATATATATATATATATATATATATATATATATATATATATATATATATATATATATATATATATATATATATATATGTATATTTATATAATAAAAAAGTACTTGGTATGGTGGGTGAAGAGAGGGGTTTGTTGGGAGAAATCCTATGGAGGCAGGAAAAGTGGATGAAGGGGGTGTTGACCGGCAATGGGATGTTGAAGACTGTGATAGAGATAGAGGGGAGAATGTTGGGCAAAAGAGGAAAGGGAAGGAACAGGATAGGGATGTTGGACGGGATGAAGGGAGGAAGAAAGTACTCAGAGATGAAGAGGGACCTGATATAGAGTAGGATGATGGATTTTGTGTTTTGTTAGGAGTAATAAAATATTTGTTTGGTAGTTGTGTCCATCCAAAAACCTACCTTAACCGGTAGATTACCTTTTAAAAAAAAAAAAATATATATATATATATATATATATATATATATATATATATATATATATATACGTATATATATAGTATAGGATGTGTATGTATCGAGGAATGAATCTTACCTCTTGACATTGGGAATTGCTGTCGAATTATTATTGCATTTGCTGCGTCATTATTGTGAGTGCGATTCCCTTCGGACTTTTGACGTGCCATTGATTTTGCGGAAGTGTGTGCACACCCCTCGTCCACAACTTTGAATGTCCGACAGCCTTATTCCGTGCCGGGCGTATCGTGATAGCTCGCGGAGACTTCTCCTCCCGATTGGGCCGACGCGAATGGACGCGGGCAGCGGCTCCGTCCGTCCGTCTCTGTGTGTGTGCGCGCACGCTTCGGCTCCCCAACTCCCATCCCGCGTTCCCTGTTATTAGAGCCAGTTACCCTGGTACCCTGGCGGCACTTGGAAGTACCCACGCCATTGATACTTATCGGTGTATAAAATGCGTAAGGACTGCGGCCGGGCTTTCGTGTCAGAGAGTACCTCAATTTAAATTGCTTTTTTTTAATCATTAAATAAGTATTTTTTGATTATATTGGAGGCCATGTAATGGCTTTTCAACGCATGAAAAGCGGTTCTATCGCGCGAATATATGTTCGGAAGTGCTATTTACCTTTCTTTTCCAAGCAATGGAGGTCGTCTCGTCTTATTTTTACGTTCCCCAGAATTTTATTTTTTCCTTAATTTTTTTTGTTGGGGGGATTCAACTATTCAATAACCCCGAAAAACATGCAAGAAGTTTTAACTGAATAAATGTTTTCTTCCGGTGGCTTAAATTCGTAATGCCTCAATAAGTAAATGTCAGATAAACATGTAATAGAAAGCTGGTTGCGTGTTAATGGCCCTCGTATCCTATGTTTTCCTTAACGGAGTCATGTAAGTAATGTTTTTTTTATAGATAGCAGATGAATGAGCGAAAATATAATTACTACTTCAACTTTTTAAAACGTAAATTATGCACTTATTTAGAGATATTTTGTGTCCCAATCGTTCATATTTTGGATTATTTGACTTAATCTCCGATCCAGTATCATAAATAAATCCCTTCTCGTGTCTTCATATTTTATTTGATTCCCATCTGCCACTGCTTCTTTTGCCACGTTTGATTCGGGGTTTTCTTCCTCTCTAGTTGTCCCCGTCGGATGGTGGTCGTGATACCTTTTAGCAAGCCATATTGTCTCAGAATACGCCCAACTGACTGTCTATCGAATGCTCTGCCTTTGACGCAAGTGCATAGCTCTCCACGCTCCCCCGTCCTCTGCTACCCTCTTCAATTATTCCATACATACGAGTATCCCCCCACTCCCTTACCTATTCTCGCCTCTCTCTTTCCCAATCCATCGAATATTCTTCACGCCAGGTCTTCGTCATCCACCATTTCCGTCCTAGTCTATTGCCGGCGCAATTCTTTTCTTTTTTTTATGCAAGCTTTAATATGTTTCCTTCTTCATCAGTTCCCTTCACTACCTCCTCCTCATCATTCGTCATCACCACGTCCCCAGCTAATCCCTTTCATTCTATTCGTGACCACATTTCAAATGCTCCCCATTTATTCCTCTCCCTTTGTTAGTGTCCGAGTGGCGACCCTACACTCCTAGACAAACTATTTACCGTTTACGTCATCGATCCTTTTTCTATTGGACGTCAATGTAATGTCCTTTTCTTATTATGTCGTGGGCCTCCTTACCTGATGGTGCCCTAGTATTTACCTCCAATATGACAATATGCCTACCTTTTTACAGCTTTCTGTCAGAAGGCGTTAAATCTATTTTTCTACTCCTAGCCCTACTACTTACTACTTTCTAGCCCTATTTGGAGGAAAACCCACTTTGGCTGGAATCGAACCCGTGACCTCTGGGTTGGAAAGGAAATTAGCCTGAGTTAGTGTATTTTAATCGACATAAAAGGCAATCGTGTTGCCATAGACTTACATACCACTTGACAATTGAGAAATGGCTGAAAATATGATTTAATATTGGGTATCTCCCTTTGAAATTTTCCCATCATTGGAGATGTAATGACATAAAAGAAGGGAAACAAACATGTTCCATTTTTTATGCTTACACGTAATTAGTTAATTTATCCAAACTTAAAATTCATTTACAAGTGTTTCAAAATCATAAATTCGAACTACCCGAAGAACTTAGGGATAAACTTTGGCATTGTTACCGTTTCATTCGTAGAGTCTCCCCTTTTAACCTCGGAATCCTGCAGTTACATGATACGTTAATTCTTTACTATGTATAGGTATTAACGTGAACACTAACCGTATGCTAGAGATTCATTATACCCGTATAATCATAGCCATGAGACTTGAATAAAACCCTAGCGTAAGGAGTGGCAGTAAACTTTCCCGTGCCTTGTGCTTTTAAACAGTCCCACCCGCCCCTCCGAAAAACCAGTGCAAGTAAGCAAACTTTCAATCTCCTCTCCTCCGGCCACAGCACCCCGCTGACACCCCATTACCTTTACCGCGTCTCCTCTCTTCGTCCCTTCTCTAATTTCATCGCCTCCCCCGAGGGAAGAGGAGAGATAGATGGAGGGAGAAAGAGAGCAGCAATATTCGGAAAGTGCAATTAAATTGTACGGAACAGGGTCTGTTACTCTCCCAGCGCCGCAGAGCCAACCCAACCCCCCCCCCTCCTCACCCACGCCCCCCTCCTCGTCGGGGGAAAACTTTCTGTGTGTGTGTGTGTGTTATCCTGCGGTCCGCGCGCGCGGGTTGTAAGGAATGGCGTAGTTGGTGAACTGCGGCTGTGGTGTGGTGTGGGGGGGTGGGGGTGGCGGGGGGATGCATGGGGACCCCTTTAGGAAGCAGTATCCCTCTCATGTCCCCCTCGGGATGGGGAGTGCATTGGCCGGGCGGGGGGACGGAGGGGACCCGGGCGGGGGAGGCAGGAGTGCCGCCTTCCTCCTCTACCTCTTCGCCCTCCCTATCTTAACGGAGGAGTCTCTCTCTTCCCGATGGTTTGCAACAGCGGGGGCGGAAGGGGGCGAGGGCTGTGGGGGAATGAGCAGGAGGGGGGCCGGGGGGAGGAGGACGGCACTGGGGAAGAGGGTGTGCTTGTGGAAGTGGCAATGGGCACGCAATGGGCAACCTTATACGACCCTTACTTACTCCTTAAATATCTCGTCCCCAAACTTACTTTTTCACCCCCTTCCCCTTTTCTTCGCCCGCCCCCCTCCCACTCCATTGAACCCACCCCTTCATTCGTCTTCGTCCCATCCCCCTCTTTTATTGTCTTTCCCCCAAGTGTTCCTCCTCCTTTCCTCTTCTCCTGTTTCTTTCCCCATATTCAGTTGTCACTGCAACTAACCGGTGATCACGACCGCTCGCTCTTCCTTCTTACATTTATGTGTTTAATTTAACATTTCGGTGTATAAAGGGAGTTTCTAGCATGCTGGGCTTTCATTTATTTGAATTTCATTAAAATAATCGCGAGATGAAGGAATGATTATTTCGTATACCTCAAGAAACGGATTCTACGAAACATTATCAGCAGAATTAAAGTGATTTTGTAAATATTCTAACTTTTTTTATGATTCATGTACATTTAGTAACGGATTATTCCTTTTACCTGGTGTCCCATATGTATGATCTTGATGCTCAGTAACTATGAATTCGGGTCTTTTTTGTCAAGCATCGACTTCGATGGGCAAAAGGAACGTCTCTTATTTGCCCGGAGATAAGATATCGGGGATTTCGGAATACCATCACTGTCTAGTAGGCCCATGGCACTAGAACAATATTCTCGTAAGGAGAGAGTTTTCTTACTTGAATTCCAATCTGCTCACTGTTGCGCTTAACCCGTCATACATATTAATTATTTTAGCAGTAATAACATGTAAAATCTTTCCTCTCGGTGATTTTAGTTGATTAACTGTTTTTTCGAATTTCATTACAAACCTTACACTAAATGAGTGGTAATTTTAAATTTTCATGACTTAACATTTGCTAATATTTCAAGGATAGAAATGTAAAATTGTGGCATCTAATAGGTACCTGTCTACGGAGTGTATGCATAGTATATCTTGAATAAATAACATTGCCTAAAATAATGAAATTTTCATGATTGAAATTGACGTTGCAATGCGTTAAAGATGTCCTATTTTCACATTCTTATATTTTTAGAAATACAGAGATGTTTCTTTAATTGTCATTCTTACATTTCTGTTTTGCAATAATAGCACGAGCGAACGTTTAATTTCTACAGGCATATTATTTTTCAATATCCTCTATTTCATTATTTTGTAAAAGCCTTAAAAACCCGTAAGCTTGAAATATTTAGTTTAAAATCTACCCATGATTTTATTTTATCTAAGACCTAGGTTGAATTTTTTTTATGTTTCAGGTAGCCGTGCTTAAGATATGTTTCACATCAATCGACAATGAGGAACAAGATACAAAACTGTGCGTTCTAATAATTATTATTAAGGAAAACGAATATTCATACAGCTTCATTAAAGCGTAGTGTATGGGCGGATCAGAAGGTGCACCAAAACCTAAGGATTTAGACTCCAATAGGGAGACGTTTGTGAATGTCGCCACATCCTGAAGGTAGGAAGTGACCAGTGCCACTTGATCACATGCAATGACCGTCTGCATTGTTCGTTTCTCTTGCTTTCCTCGAACTGTTTATTCGCGCCTTCTCTGGGGCACTCGAAGAGGCATCAGGTGATGTACCACCTCCTCCTTCTCTACATGTGAATTGCATTTCTGTTGCTTTGTTGATGAATGCTACCATGTGTTATGGAACCACTGACTGACCTGGCTTATACTTACTTGTCAGTGAACAGCGATGTGTTTTCAGCGCTCGTGATTATGTTGCACATTTTACGCAAATTGTTTGTTTAATGTCTAAAAATAAGTAACTGCTATCCTATTTGCTAAAAGATAGTGATGAGACGAGATTGTCTATTTTTTCAAACGAAATCTCTCACTGGTAAAGTTTGCTAAGGGGGGCAAGAGAAAAACCCTAAGAATGAATGAAATATCTTTTGCTTACATCCCATGACGATTATTTTATTTTTTTAAATAATATTTTTTTTAAGGTAATCTACCGGTTAAGGTAGGTTTTTGGATGGACACAACTACCAAACAAATATTTTATTACTCCTAACAAAACACAACATCCATCATCCTACTCTACATCAGGTCCCTCTTCATCTCTGAGTACTTTCTTCCTCCCTTCATCCCGTCCAACATCGCTATCCTGTTCCTTCCCTTTCCTCCTTTGCCTAACATTCTCCCCTCAATTACAGTCTTCAACTAACCCCTTCATCCACTTTTCCTGCCTCCATAGGATTGCTCCCAACAAACCCCTCTCTTCGCCCACCATACCAAGTACTTCGTCATTTGTTTTCTTCTCTGTCCATTTCACCTTCTCCATTCTTCTCCACACCCACATTTCAAAAGCCTCCAGTCTACGTCTATCCTCCTGCTTCAATGACCACGTTTCCGCACCGTACATAGCTACGCTCCATATCAAAGTTTTTATGAGTCTTTTCTTAACATCCTTACTCAAAGTCCCTGTCATCAACTCCCTCCTCCTTGTGAAAGCCTCTTTGCCTAGCGCAATTCTTCTCCTTACGTCCCTACTACTTTGACCGTGTTGGTCCAAAACACTACCGAGATACGTAAACTGTTCTACCTGTTTACGTATCTCGGTAGTGTTTTGGATCAACACGGTCAAAGTAGTAGGGACGTAAGGAGAAGAATTGCGCTAGGCAAAGAGGCTTTCACAAGGAGGAGGGAGTTGATGACAGGGACTTTGAGTAATAACAAATAATATTAAGAATTATGAATATATCGTATTTATTATTACATCATAAAGATTAATTGTACCGTACGTTACAGGAGAATTGCGTAAATACTTAAGGAAATATTTTGTGTAAGCATTAGGCTTCAGGTCTCAGTTCGGTCAATTCATTCAAATTACTCCCATAGCATACCAATTAATGGTGTTCATGTGCGTTCTACTCATAGGAAATGTTACCTATTGACCATAAAATATCACTTTCATCGAGTATTTAGGTGCAAAGAGTGAGAAATCCCTTCTGTTACGTATGCTGTTGTCGATCTTTCGTTCCCTTAATCTCACCCAGGTCTTTTAATCCGTGCGGCGTATATTCGCCCATTGAGATCAGAAAAGGTTCACCTCTTCGTTAAAGACTTCCAAAGACGTGTTTTGGCTCCTGACCGAAATCGACTTATCTCAGCAACGGTCAATCGGTCATTCCCTCAGGTTGAGCCTTAATGTCAAGCGTCTTGGCGCCCGCAACTTTTTCACGTTTTCCCAGTTTCTCTCTGAAAGGGGCCACGGATTAAAATGGATTATAACCGATTATTACTTCATACGACAGAAGGTATTTAATGGTTCCTAATGATTACGTTGGTGCTGAATAAAGGGGATTGGCCCGAGGGCCGGGACACGAAAATACTGGGCGGAAAATTTTGCTCTTTCATTTGAATAATATTTCTGTAAGGTGCGGGTGTGGGGCAATTTTTTTAACTCTAAAAAAGTTTTTACTTTTACAAATGGTTTACGTTTTTTTCCTTTGTGAACAAAAATGTACAATTCATTAGCATGAGATTTCGGAGAAGAATAACAAGTTAAATGCTTTTAATGATTAGATATTTCTCTATGCTTCTCTGTCTGTTGACATTTGAAGTGGAATGAAAGTTGTTAAAATACATTATTACTCGATCTCCGTGCCTGAGGTGGGATTTGAAGTTACAATTTTTAGACACACCGAATAGTATATATTTTTTCCGAAATCGATATTACAGTCATGTAGTGTCTTGTCATGTAGTACAGTCATGTAGTGAAGGACACAGTCATAACGAATTGTTCACTTCAGCGTATGATGGCTTATTTGAATATGCATAAAAATGAATTAAAATTTTGATATTTCAGTTCCTTGCCGTTGAAAATATGAATTTGAATAGCCTGGCGTTTACACAGGTGCGTTAGGTGGAATTGCAAACAGAGTAAATAGCAGGGGAATTCAATTACTTTCAAACTATCTGTATCGCTATTGAAATATTGAATAAATTTCATTAAAGATTTTTTTTTAATTTCTTTACCTCATCCGTGCGCATATATTTATTATGTTCCCGTGAAAGAATTCCCTCTTGTGTTCCGTAGATTTCCGCGATTACATAAATGCAACACTTCGTGCGTCAAACCCATTTGAAATAAAAATCGAAGTGTTGTTTACTGAAATATTCAGATAGTGAATAATTACTATCGGGAGGTCTTTTTTACATCAGATCTTCACGTGATTATACGCTGTTTCATCGGATAAATAACTTAGGCTCCAAATTGGAACTCGCTCCTACGTCTGTCCCTCGCCCACCCCCAGCAGAAAGGAATGAAAGGCTTCGGTTGTCGTGCCACCCCCCCCACCCCGCGGCGGCCCATATCTATGCATCTCCGCAGTATCTGTTTCGTCGCACCCCTGGGCGCGTGATTTGGCGGGTGCCAATCATGTATTTCCCTTTTCTGCATGCACGCGCTCCCCGACACCTCGCCGGTCGCCCAACCGCCCTCCTCCCCATCTTCGCTCCCCTCCCCACCCCCCACCCGCGCAATACACATTTTAAATCACGCTCAAACCGAAAAACGCAAGACTCGCACGCAAGCGAGTCATTAAGGGCGCGTTTAACGCACTCGCTCTTTTAAGAGCCCCGGAGATGATTTCACCCTCCCCCCCCCGCTTCACTCCCCGTTCCCGCGCTTCCCCCCCTAGCTAGAAACGGACACTCCTTCACGGAGAAGCACTCGGGTTTGTCTTGACCGCTCGCCGGATTCTGCATACGTGTTATTCCCGCTGCGATGGCATAACGGCCGAGGGGGGAAATACTATAGGGCATCCCTCGGAAGATCGCGGCTGTATCTCAATTTATGGATGACTCGATCCCGTGCTCTTTCTCTTCCCTCGACCCACAACCTCTCGGGCAAAAGCCAACCTCCTCCACACTACGGCTGACCGCCCCTTTCCCATTCTCCCCCCCCCCCCGCCCAAGCCCCTCAATCGCCGCGAATTTAATTCCCATGCTCTATCGATATGTCGAAGGTGTTCATTCTACCCTCAAGGCGGCAAAAATTCGCTCAAAGGGACCGTTTAAAATAGACTTTTTTTTACTTCATACTCCCTTCGCTTTTCTCTTCGCTGCATTCGCCACCTATACACAATATTTATGGACGGTTCGGAGGGGAAACACAATCCAAGGGTGTTGTTATTACCCTACCTTTTTTTGTTTCATCCCATCCCCTTGTTCTCCGTGCTCACATTATTATAAAGTTAACAAAAAAAAGAAACTGAGGGACCGCGCACGCCTACCAGCGCTCGTTTGTTTTAAACCTGCTTTCGTAGTCAGCATGCTGGCGGCGTTGCCTTTGTAAAGGCCTCGCAACCCTCCCCAAGTCTTTTTAAGCCTTCCATCTCCCTCCGTGACTGCGTCATACCCTTCTCCTCTGGATATTTAAACCACTATTTAACGCGCTTGACCTCTCACTTTCCTCTCTCTTCCCCCCCCCCTCCCCAACTCTCTCACCCCCCCCCCTCTCAACCCTCGGACTTCCTTTCCTCGGGATTTCTCGTTTTTCCATCCAACTCATTCTCCCTGACTCAACATAATCCCCTGCGATCCTCGTTTATTTTCCTTTTAATTACCGCCTCGCGTGCTCTCGCATTGGAGTACTTCACTTCCCGCGTGGAAAGAGACCTGTCTCGGGATTTTATTGCGGGGAGAACAATTAGAATTTCATCCAGGTATTTCAGCGTATTGCGGCTAAATTTCCTTCTCGTCCTCACCAATACCTCTCCATGACATCCTCATCCTCCTATAATTGTCTCTCTCACTTCCTTTCATTGCGATGATCTCGGAGCTATTTTGAAGAATTATCTCCCTCCCCACCCCCCTCCTTTCATATTTTGTTTCTTTCGCCAACATTGAAAGACAACACATTACTCCTGGATGACAAGGTTTTTTTTTGTTTTTTTTTATCTGATTTATTTGGTTTTACCGAGTCGGTGTTGCCGAAATGTGCCGATGGATCACCCTCGTGGTTTCAAAACTGCCCTTTGAACTTGATTTAAGGATTCAGGTATTTAGATCGAAGTGAAGAGACCTTTGTGATCAAAGATGATAAGTAATGGGAGTTAAGCAACTGTGAAACAATTGCACGATGAGGAAAAGAACCGGTTGGTTTTGTGACACCTTGGCGTATGATGAATACTTTTGGGTCATCATCGTCTTCAGCGGTTCAATCTCAAAAAAGGCTCATTGTAGTCGCCCAATTTTCTATTCCGTGTCGATACCCTACTCAGCCCCCCCCCCTTGATAACCTTTCCGTTATACGTCATCATTTGCCGCATGCGTCATGGTCTTCTTCGCGGAATTTTCCCTTCTCTCATGATCCTAATTTACTAATCGATTTAGCCCAAAACTTTGCCCAATCCATCTGGTTCTCCTTCGCCGCAGAGGTCTTCACATAACCCTTTTCTCTCTTCTATATACCTCTCACGTCACTTTTACCCATCCATTTGATCTTCAGCATTCTCCTCGATCAACACGTTCCAAATCCTTCCATTCTTCGCTAGTCAACTTTACCAATGAAAATCTATGTTCAGTGTCTCATATTCGGAGAGTGAAATACTCCACACGAACGTCTTGTCTGCGACCCCCTGTTCTTTGGACACAGTAGTTGCTTCTTCTTCATGAATGACTTCTTAGCTTGAGCTATCCTTCGCTTGTTGTCGGTCGAGCTTCTCCAATCCCAAGTTACGTATAGTGTTTCCCAGGCAGATGAAGGATTCCTCTTGTTCTCGAAATATGATATTATTTTAGAATAAATCCAAAGCCAAAATAGAAAAAGCCATTAGGAGTCGAGGGTCTACTAAGGCCACGTAAAGAAGGAGGCTCTCTACCACAGAGTAAATGAGCTAGTTTTGGAAAGGAAAGAGTGGATGCCATTTCATTTCGGTCCTCCATTACTGAATTGAAATGCTAGCCACGGTTATTATAATAACAATAACTGTCGGTGCGGTTCGTGCGTTGAATTACGTGCAGTCCGTATGAGTGTTAAATTCTCCGGGCGTCTATTACGAAACTTGTGCTTTCGATAGGTATCGAATGAATTGGAACCCCTTGCTGGAAACTCCGATCCGCGCCGGGTTGGGGACATTTGAAAACAATGGCTTGGGACCCGAAAATGACACCCAAAGGCATTCATCGATCAACGTTTTGTCTATTCGACGATTTCATCGAAAAGCAAGCGCCTTCAACGGCAGTTGACTCGGCGTGCGGTGAAGAACAGGTCGTCATACCGTGACCGCTGTCTCTATAAAGGCCTCCGGCGAAGACTTTTTGACGGAAGCCTTGTCGCCTGAGCAGTGCGCTCTCGGCGTTAGAATCCGATATTGATTTCATAACCCGAGTGGTGAATACTCCAAGCAAGGTCTAACTTTTTTCCAAATAAAGCAATACCTTGCATATTGCTTACTCAGAAATTGTCTTTCGGCTTGAATCCATTTCTCTCAGCGAGTTGATATATTTTTCCCGTTCAAGTACTGCTAATTATATCTGTTGATCGCAAATGTTGATTATAACATTATGGAATTGTATGTTAAGAAAAGGTTGGAAGATTGAGAAAAATTAATGGTATCTGGTATAATTAAAGTTAACTAGAGTTATTCATATTTATCTATCCAGCAGAAGTATACGAATAGCATGGGAAGATTTAAATACTGCCTAGGGGATTGTTTTAGTTAATGCTGTCCTCAAGGCTGTATGTTCATAAGCAGGGATTTTGGGATCTTAAGTGTCAAAATATTTGCATGATAATTCTACAATATTGATTGCATATGACTCTTCACATTCCTGTTTAATTATAAGAGAAAAAGCTCGCATTTGTAATAATCATGCGGAAATACGAGTATAGTCATTGTATTTAAATCCTCTGCATTGTAAATCGCGGTATCAAATCCTTGGACCCTCATTCCTTTGAAAGGCTAATACAAAGTTAATTAGTAAAATATCTTCCTCTCCAGTTTCGCTCATCGACATTATCAGATGGTGAAATATGTGCGCAGGAACATTTTTTTTTTTGCTAATCTTTACCCTCAAATGGGATTATTGACCCTATAATACGGTATTTGTCTCAGGTGCGCTCCGGTCTGCTGTTAAGCCATAATTCCTTAGGCCGAATGAAGCATAAGACCTCACTTTCGAATTGAGAGTGAGTCTGATTCAAGTTAATGATCCAGGTTTTATATGTAACGGCCAATGAAAACATTCCGGGGCGAAATGATTAAAACGGCGCGACGATGCGCGCTTTATTTCGGAAGAACCAAATTAATGAAATTTTAAGCTCTAAGGATTATTATTTGCAAGCAGTTGAGATGATAAAAAAAAACTAAATTACTCCGGGAAATATTTCATGGGGTGTAATTTGATCTGCGAGGATTTATATTCCAGCATCTTTGGGAATGAGTATTATTTACGACCCGGAAAGAACACAAAATGGAAAATGGAAAGTAGGCTGTATCTCAAACATTGCTAGTGCCTGTAATCATACCTTTGAATATTTAACGCAATTAAGTTCATAATTTTAGTTTACTGTAAGAATTTTCCACTCATTGATTTATGTTACCAAGCATAAAATTGGGCTTCACTACAGCATGTTTACGAATGTATAAATCGTAGCCGTTAACTTAATTTTTTTTTCTTTTCTTTCACAGGTACATATTTCATTGGTGGTAACTACCCCTGCTGTAGAGCATGCTTTGATGTAAACGGTATGTCAAAAAATGGTTTCATTATTGTTATTTACGTTTAAACTACCTCTGCCATTTAATTGTCCTCCATACCTTGGCTGAAATCATTTTAAAGTTAAATTTGGCTAACCTTAGATAATCTTATAATTATAGTTTTACAGTGTTTTATCTAAATAAATGCAAGTTGGGTATCATTAGATTTTTAATCAAGTTAATGTGGTTCCAAACTTATATGCAATATTATAATAATATGGGAAAGGATTGATAAGGAAATATACGTTCAAGACATTTGGATTTCCCTAAGTGTCTTCGGATCTTTTTCTCCAATGAAAAAATCTTTTTCCCTAAAGACGACCGTCCATTTGAAAGTAAATACCGGAGAGATTATCTTAAAAGGAGTTTCTCGCCAGTGGAAACTCCTCCGAGTGCATCTCGCGGTAAGCGAAGGACCATAGCCTGGGGGTTCACGTTCATTGCTCCCTGTTTGACACGCGTTCCCTGACGCCGGTGTCGGTTGCCCACCAGAACTTCGTTCGAATTGTGATAATAGCAGCTCTCAGTTTGTAAGATGTCATAATTATCGCCAGCGCAGGAAATAAAGCAGCAATTGATTCACGTGGATATCTGGAAATTTCATGGAGAGCACATTCACAAGTGGATTATCCTCATGCGAGTAATAAGGACTAAACGGCGAGTTTAGTCCTTAGTAAATGTACAAATTGAGTAGTTTCAGGCATGAGATTCGGACATAATAAAGAAAATGTAGTAACTATTTATCCCTAGATAATTTATCTAATGGAAAATTGTTACTATTTTTTTCTTTTTTATAATCTTAAAGGTGATCATAACTTGATAACGCACTTATGTTGATTTTCGCATTTTATTGTCGTTTTTAAGGATTATAATTCTCACAGGGTCTGTAGTGAACTCTGCTTCAGAATTCGTTAATGTAAGAAAAACGAAATTTTTTCAATTTGTATGGTCTACAATAAAAACGCTTCCTTTATTAAGCCACAGAATACGTACCATTTCGGTATTTTTCTTTGTTTTATGGCTGTGATACGTAATTTTCACCAATGCGTAAGTTATTTTATAGTGCGGCACCCTATCAAAATGGACCGAGTGGCCCGGAGGCTACTCGTGAGGATATGCTCATCTGGAATCTCGCCGGGCGCTCCCGATATGAAGTCCGGCCGAGGTGATCTCTTCTCGAATGGGCCTTCCCCTTGTGAGTTGTCATCGGGAGTCTATGGCGCGGCTGAGATCAGATGGAAAGGCGACTGCGAGGCCAAACACGCGTGCCGGCACTCACTTGTCTCCGACCCGAAGATATCATTTTATTGAATTCCGCATTGTTGGCCATTCCAGTCCCCCATGCCTCTGTCAACACACACACTCCTCCTTCGGTTGCTTACATCGTACTTTCGCCAATTAAAATCCAGCTCCCTGTAGGGATCATCATTGCAAGGCCGCTCGGAAAGGGTAAAGTTTCCCCTCCCTATTTTATTGCATCGTTTGTATGCTCCCCAGATTACACCGGTAGAGTTTTAGATTAGCGGAACAAGACTCGATATTCCGAACGAGACGAAAAAACCAAACTCATCATTCAAAGCCCAGCCCCCAATGCTTTGGGTCATTCTTTTTTATTGCTTAAATAAAGAAATAGGTGCTTATTAAGGAGGCTGCGGATCTATTTTTCCTTTTCAGCATTCCTGTTTTGTGGAATAATTACTTTTGATAGTAATCCTCTCAAAGGTGAAGGAAAGCCGCGTCGCCAAAACGAACTCCACTGTTCACCTCAAATGGCCTCTTTGTACATTTTGCCCTCTGTATTAATCCTCCTGGGTTGGAGTGCATATTTCCGCTTTTCCCCTCCTCGTCCATTTCATTCGATTTCCAAATCCTTATCTACATAAAGGATTAACTTGTCTTATGTACACAGTGTTACAAAGCTTGAATGATAGATTATAATGGTCTCGCAGGATGCAAATGTGATATTCTAGAAATAGCAAGTCCTTAGCATCAAATACGCATTACGAGTACATTACGTATTATTAAGATCCTCGTATTAACTAAGTGCCCTCAGTTACGTGAGCTATGGTTATTTTGAAAACATCACGCCAAAGAGAAAAATTTCAGGAAGGTTTCATGTATATCAAACAGTTCATCTGATGACTCGTCTTTCGACTTATTGATGGCATGAATTGATATTCGTCATGATCGCAATACAGCCTATCGACATGCATGCATGGTTGGCTTGATTCTCATGGCTAATCAAAAAGCAGGAATTACTTGTATTAGAAAGTAATTGACTGTCCATGATTGCAATTCTGTTTCTGTCAAAATGCTGTTGAGAATGAAATATTTTATTGCTGCCTTCACTTATCCCTGTAATAACGGAATTTGAAATTATTCGATAGAACGCTTTGTCGAATAGACAACTTTTTCTTTCGCTTATAATAAGTATTTAAGAGTTTACTCCATTGGATTCTGAACTGTTTGTCACGTAATCGGTAGTCCACCTCATGATAGGGTTGCACTCTTTGGAATTTTCTTCCTATCGCCTAAAATTGGCATTCACATTGATACAAATCTGCTCGACGCCAGCCAATGTAAAATCTACAAGCTCTCTCCGCAGCTCACACATGGCGGATGTGTAATTACGTGAGCGCAGAGCAGAAGGAAAGAAAGCATTGTTTGACGCAGAGCAGAATGGCAAGGTAGAATGAAATCGGGGGAGAAGAGGGGAGGCCATGCGACCATCCGAGGGAAAAACAGGGAAGAAAGAGGGAGGGGAGGGGGAAGATGGATATGCGGTCGTGCATTCCTCGCTGCAGAGATGAGGTAGTACTTAAGGAGGGCCCCCTTCCGCGGCTTTTAGAGACGCTTGTGACTCAACGAGATGCTAGACCGGTCGTCCCTTATGTATTGATTGATTGATTAATGCTCGGCTGCGGACGAAAGAAAGGGGCCAGGGGGAGAGGGGGGTGGCGGCGAGGAAGGGAGATTCTTGCTCCAAATGCGGCGGCAGTTCCTTGGCTCCCGCTTTAGAAGCCGTGCGACGGTGAATTAAGCGAAGGGGGGGGCTTGGACGGGAAGTCCAGATAGATGGGGAGGAGAGGAAGGATTGATGCCGGCCGGGCGGCTAAGAACATGCGGGGGAGGGGGTGCGTGTTGCCGAGGAAGAGAAAACTGAGGGAAAGAAGAGGAAGGAGAGGCTGGAAGGAGAGCGAGCCACGGGTCGGTCCAGCGAGGGCCAAGAGTCGGCCGCGGCCTTCTTCTTCGGGGTGGATTGTGTCGTCCCGAGTCCGGTGCTCGAGCCGCTTCGATTTCCTCGCTAAGCGGTCATGATGTGTCTCAATTTCATCGGGCCGAAATTAATATCCTTGTAGTTAGTACGCAAACACGCGGGAAACTGTTATTTGATGAAGGCTGTGGCAGATCTGTTTATCGAAAGTGGACAAAATATAGTAAATCCGGTGATTATGACATTCTTACGATTTTTATTTATTTAGCCTTAGTCCGAAAACAGCAATAATTTTTGGCCTTGACATAGGACTATTAACAGTGAAAACAATGGAGACGATTCCCTATCTCGAAGCTTTAAGTGGAGGAAAAACCACAATCGAACCCTAGGATTAGCAGACTAGGACGAGACCCCGCCGCCACCGAGACCGACAAATTAATTATCACTAACGTTTTAGGTTTTACTAGATTCACCGAATATATATTATGTATATGTGTACGTGTATATATATATGTATATTTATATATATATGTATATATATAAATATAAATATGTATATATATATATATATATATATATATATATATATATATATATATATATATATATTTCGGGGCACATGCAGCTCCACCCAAGTTATGTGATTTTTCGAGTACCAGATCTTCCTGGGAAACCATAACCGACACAGGGAAAGGAACTGGCCCACCTACCCTGATGTGTGAATGTCTGCCCCCTTAGTACTGGGTGAACTCTACCATCACCTACCAAACCGACCTTCGGGTTGATTACCTTGTTTATGGTATTTTATATATATATATATATATATATATATATATATATATATATATATATATATAATGGGCCGGCACAATAGAACAAAAATAAGATAGTAACATTTAAAAGGACACTCACACGGTAAAATGTTTGGGCTTTCGGCCCTCCGAGGCTTTCTTCAAGTAAGACTGAAAATATGCATAATTTCAGTCTTAGAACATATTTTCAGTCTTACTTGAAGAAGGCCTCGGAGAAGGCCGAAAGCTCGAAATCTCAAATATATATATTTATATAAATAGATTGCGGCGAAGTTACACGGAAGTGGTTAATAAAAAACTTGGACAGCACCAAACAAATAAGAAGACATAAAAAGAACAGTCACAAGTTATTTCTTAATAATATCGACGGAATTTAACTCCGTCTTTCTCAGAAGAAAAAGAGTACCAAATTATTGAGAAATAACGGGTGAGTGTTCTTTTTATGTGTTCTTACATTGTTTGATGTCGTACAAGTTTTATATATATATATATATACATATATATATATATATATATATATATATATATATATATGTGTGTGTGTGTGTGTGTATAATATTCTGCTGAACAAATTGTTCCTTCAAAGTGGTCACATTATGAAGGCAAAAAACCCCTGCGCTCCCATGGATATTATGTAACTGCAAAATCATTGTGGTACGTTTGACTCTGCCAAGAGATTGGGTCATTGGTACATTGGTTCATTTTAATTCGTTTTACTATTTTTCAATCAATCAAGATCGGCGTTAGACACTCCTTCAGCGAATTTGAATATGCTCTCTTTTACTTTGGTCAGTTACCAATAGCTCTTGTTATTTAATTACATGTCGGTTCAAAAAAGGATTTGTGATAGGTAAATGGGGCGTAATAATGATCGTATTAACTGCAAATGGAGACACGATTTTTTACAATCGGCTGAAATGCTTAAGAATGGAATGAGAATAGTATTTGGATTTAGGTGTCCAAGTTGCAGTTTACACAACCCAGAAATATGTCCATCATATTTTGTGTGATGTATTCGATTAAGTGTGACTGAAATTTGTGGGAGTTCATGTTCATTAAATGAAGAACACAATGCATATTTCCACTGTGTTTTTTTATTTTTTTACTACTAATTTCAACGATTGGGCGTCATCATAAGCCGTCCCGGCGCCTGAGCGTTGAAACTACTCGTAGTAGTACCAAAATGAATGACAGTGGAAAAATGCATTGTGTTCTTCATTTAATATTTTGTTCGATATTAAGTATTAGCGAAACCAGAATTGATATGTCGTTTTTTCGCGATGAAAAATAATTTTACCCTGTTCCATTGATTATTCTCTCATTTCCGTGATGTAATTACTATTGCTTGTTTAATTTCTTTTTTTTTTCGAGATAGTTATCGTCGTAGGTGCTGCTTCGCGCCAAAAGTATCAAGGGGAAGTTATTCGCGCTAGTTGGCAGAGTCTTGAGTGCGGGTGGAGCGCGAAAGTAATGCAAGAGAAATTGACAGGTTCCAAGTGTACGTTGCAGTGGGCGCCACAATAGCAAGGCGCCCCCTTGGAGCGCCAGAAAGCGAAACGGATGGTAATAAAGCGACCGGGAGAAACAAAAACGGATCAGGCGGGATGAAATTTAATTTTTCTCCCAACATTTGATCATCCCCTTGGTCCAATCCTCACTCCGAGCCCTTCCGCCGGGCAGGGGGAGGGGGGTTCCGGGCCTGCAGCTCTGCACCCTACCACGCCCTTCGTCCAGAGCTCCCTTCCCCCCCTCTATCACCCTTCTCCTCATCTCTTTGCGGTCTCCTCCCCTTCCACAACATTTATTCTTCTCCCGCTGTCCTCCATTGTTCATCCGAATCCTCTTTCCAATTTCCTTTCTTCCCGCTCGTCTTCACTTCTATTCTCCGCCTTCCACTAACCCACGCATTGTTCTACAATGAGTTTGCTGGTTTCATAAGTTCAACGATAGGAGTGGACGCTGTATTATTGTCACGCGAACACCATTCTCCGCGCTCTTCACGTTTACATCCGAGAGATGATTATGTTCATGTCCCTTCTTCATTACTTTTTCTTCTGCACTTCGTTGAAGATTTCTGTCGGATGGTTCCTCATGTTCATGTTGATGGATTTATGTGAGATGGTTTTTGTAGAAATTTTGATATTAGGCCATAGGGAAAATTCACGATTACTTATTAATTCTTGGCGTATTTTATTATGGGTCTTTAATGTAGTCTCAGTTAAACAGCGGTCGTATTTTGCAGATTTCATTCCCCAATTAGATGATCACTTTCGACTAACTAAGAGCGAAAGTTGAGATGAGTAAATGGGTGCCGACCATTATAATTTTAATCGGAAGCTTGGACCGCTGATTCGCGAATCCACTTGAGATATCTAATATTTCATTAGCAGCGTTGTCCTTATGACCCTGAGTATTAATGAGAATTCTGTATGATTGCATAATTGAATTCCTTGGGAGTTAGTATTTTGGTTTAAAAGAGTGAATTGAAATACTTAAGATTTTAAATTTAAATTCTCCATAATTTAGGTAATTTAAATAGTAATGGAATTTTTAGCACTTAACCTTATTCGCTTCAACCAAAGGTCTAAAAATGTCTTAAGTTCGAGTAAAATTAAGTAAAGAGTAAATTTAAAAACTAGGTGATTTGAGTGTAGTGGAAATTCGAACATGCCAATTGGGTAGTCTTTGTGGATTCCATTGGTTTAAATCTTAATTCACCATCGATATTGTGCTATTAAGTGTTTTTCCTATGTGGTAGTCGTTCCAGTTTTGGCTCTTGTAGTGATTCCGAGTATATGGCCATTACTCAATGTTGGGTGAGCATGCCGATGAACTTCTGTCAATCTCAGCATGATAATGGATCGCTTTATTTTAAAACTCATCTTAAAATTACGAAAACCTCCTCAAGGGCTCAAAAAGCCATTTTAGTGATAGATTCCCATCTTTTTTTGAACCCATCTACTTCTTTATTTTCATTTCACCTTGAAAAACTCATTTTCTCTTTATTTCCCTTATCAGTGGCTTCAAGTATTTAGGTACCACTAATGTACCGATATGTGGGAACGTTTTGTGATTTATGTCACCGATGTTGTCATGCTGCGAAATTAGACTACTATCATTTCTGTGTTTTCGTTAATTGCTTTGATTCTTCAATTGGCCTGTGCTTTTTCGCCTTCATAGATGTAAAATGTTTTTCTCTATCTAAGCCCAGAAATATTCTTTCTAAATCTACAAATATAGTAAATTATATTTATCTATATTTTAAAATAATTGAAAAAGATAAGAATTTACATTTCGTGTTCACAAACAATATGATTGACAGCCGGAGAATTCGAATATAGCGTCCTGGAAATGGCAAATGCGTTCAGCTTCACGTATTCATAGTGTCCCAACGTGTGTTTATTTCTGAATATTCCCACACTTTATCTTTTTTTTCTTCAGTATTTTTAGTTATATTCCGGTTCTTAGTGCTTCGCCCATGTACACTCCTAATTCAGGTATCAGATTAGATAAGTAAGCTCCTCGCCTACTTTTAAGTGCGACGCGTCTTCAGGATTTTTTTTTCTTTTGGCCGCTCTGATGGGAGAAATTCCATCCCCATAAGGATTTGTTGCTTCAGTCCCTATTTTTATATCCTTACGTGTAATTATTGATGAAATTTCATTTTTTTTCTTTTCACTTCGCCTTAATCTCACTAATGTAGTCGTGCCGATTAGAGTACTTGAGACATCGTTGGAGCACTCGTGAAACTTCATCATTTTGGTTAAGGAAAGGTCAGAAAAGCTTCCTTCGCCCTCTCCGACCGTAGGTGTCACGGAAATGGTTTTGCGTTTCGTATCTCTTCCTTGGTCAGTCCATCTCAACGTTTTTACGTCCATTTCCTTTCACATTTTGCGAATCGCCAATTTTTTTTTTCCTTTTCCTCTCTCCCCGGCAACTATTCTTCCCTTTTTCTTGCTATTTACATTTTTCTATTTGACAAGGGGAAATGGGGCAGGGGGGACGTGGAAGCCTAAATGTCTCAATTTCGCCCGCATACAATCGTTTTGTTTGTCCCCACGCTTTCTCCTTTCCACTCCCTTCTCTCTCTCTTTGCCCTTCCCCTTTCTCCTCAGCTCCCACCCTCCTCCTATCTCACCCTAACCCCTCTCCATCGCCTCCACGCCCGCCCCAAAACCCCCGCCCCGCTTCCCCACACTCCCCCGGTGCCTAATCCCGTCCCCGTTTCGGATGAGAACCTCGCATTTGTGTCGAATGGATGAATGCTGTTTGTTCGAGCGATTGGGAAGGATCAGAACTAAGAGGGAGAGGGGGCGGGGGAGGGGACGTGCGGGTTGGGGAGGGGGGGGGGTTGAGAGGCGGCGATGGAATTGGGCATCGGCACGGGAGGGGGTCGGGGGGCGTGAGGTGGAAGGGGCGGGAGGACGGGGGTCTTTTGCCGCGGGTTGTGACTGTGAGCGAGCGAAAGGGAGGGAGGTATGTCTGTGGGTGGCACAGAGGGAATTTTCTAACCCGTTTACTCTCCGCTCTCTTTTATTATTTTTTTTATCTTTGTCGAAAAATATTTCCTGCCGAAAAAGATAACATTTAAAAAAAATATTATTTTGAGTGGCGCGTACCCTAGAAATTTTCAATTATTTTGATTGTTCGGCGCGATATTTTTTTCGCGGCAAGTTATTCCTTTCAGTCAAAGCCGAGAGACAGCCATGGAAGTTCGTTTGAGTTTTCGGGTGATGACTGTCAATTCGGAAATGTCCACCGGTTATGCCGAGTTTGAGCCAGTGCCTGCGATTCTTCTGGGATCTTTTTTTTTAATACTTCCCAACACCTAGAGTAACTCAAAAGATTGGCTCAACGAAGAACCCTGATACGGCCAGTTATTTTACCAGTCAGAGGATATATCTGTCATATAAATAACACTTTCAACCTGTTTTTTTAAACTGATTTCATGTAACGATTTGTAAATTTGGGAAAGAAAATAAGCGCTTCAAAATACAGAAGATTGCATGGAATGGAAATTTCAAACAATCCATCGCAAAATGATCGCAAATAATTGATGCGAAACTCTAATTACCAGAGTTTAATTTCACGTTTCTAATTTTATGTGCTACCGAAATTCCTGCTTTTAAGAATCATTGACCACAACCACCATTAATTTCAAAAAGGAGTGCGTATAATGAGCATTTTTTTCCAATTCTCGGAGGCGTAAAACATTTCAGAGACAAAAATTCAAACACTCTCTCAGTATTTATTTAGGAATACCTATTATTATTTTTGGCGCTTTCGCATGCATTCCCCTGCATCACCGGGAGTTTCAAGTGATTACACTGCAATCAAAGTGACGTAGTGTAATTACATTCAATCTGATTCCAACCGTCGCTTTTGGGGCCTACGCAGCCGATGCTTAAGGCGAGCTACAAAAGTTGAACCATGGCCTTCTCCTAACGCAGTCGCCACCGACGGAAGTGGACGCGGTGGCGGAGGTGCGGATCAGGTGGGGGCGCGGGAGAAGGAGGCGTCTGGTGGGGGAGAGAGAATGGGGGCGGAGGAGAGAGGACGGGTTGAAAAAGCGGGGTGACGTACGTAGTTGGGCGAGGAGAAGGAAAGGGGAGGAGGGGGAGAGTTGCGGGATTGCCGGGAACCGTGGAGAGAGAGATATACGCATCGTTGCTGGCGGCGGCGTCGCTGTGCCGCTAATCAGCCAATGGGTTTGCCCCATTTCTCATAGCCTCGAAACATGACTGCTGCGGTCTTTATGTACCTTTGGGGTGTATGGGGGAGGGGATGAAGATGGGGCTGGGGGGGTCGGGTGTAAGAATTGGGGAGGAAGAGGCCTCTCCTGTGGGGAGTGGGCGAAGAGGGTGGGGGGGGGAGGGGCGGGGCTGCTTGCGGGGCGGACGCTCTCATTCTGCGAACACGAGGGACAAACGAATACACTGGGCGCGAAGAGTAATGATTACGTCCTCTCGCGTTTTGTTTCGCATCCACGTTTTTGTTTCTTTACTTTTTTTCCCGCTTCTCCCTAATTTCTCCGACGGCTGTTAAACAGTCTGGCGATCGTAATATTTCCACTGCGTCATTAACGCGGCAATAACATATTAATATTTAAAAAAATAAAAATAAAACTTGAGTTTGTCCACGTATTTTATGGACGTATTTTGGAACGGCGAGCTTTCGTCGCAATGTTTTTGCCCAATCTCATTAAACTTACCTCGCTCCCGTATTTCGGGTTCATTTTTATTCGTCGAAAAGCTAGAAGTGATGCAGCGTGAGGATTAAGTTTTTTTTTATATTTCTCAATGACGAAAAGCAAATTTCCATTGCCAGGAATATCATGCTATTGGGAATCTAATTAGGTAATCTCGTGGTGTTCTACCCTTTCATTATTGTTCAGTTTCATTAGCAAATTCTTTCGTACGGCATTAAAAAAAAACATTTTTGCATTTGAGCCATTTTATCGTATTTTTAATTCATTTAGTTCTACGATGAAATATTAATGTACTTCAGATTGTGTCTCATAAATCATAAATAAATATCTGATTATTTCAAAACTCCGTCGCATAAGTAGTGTGGTATAACATTTATGAGTCTCCGGGGTGAACCACAACTGAAGTCAGCAATATCTCCATTCCTTTGGACAACTTTAGGCATTGCCCAATTCCTTTATTCTAAGGGTTTCTAACCTACCCTAGATTTTATGAGCATGTTTATGTACCACTTAAATAGATTTTAATTTACAGAATACTGAATTGATTAGAACCCTGTAATATTATTTCTGTGGTAGTATTATGTGTCAAATATTTCGACAGTTGTGCGGACGAGAGTGAGTTTTGCAAATGTTCGCGAAGGCCTTCGCATTTTACTTCGAAAGAGATGATTTTTTTCGGTCGAATGATACTGGTATCGTTAATGAAATATATATATATATTGATCGTCATCATCCGAGAGAAATCCAAGTGTCCAGGCAGAAGAGAGGAGCGTTGGGATGCATGGCCGAGAATGCACGCACCATTAATGAAATATATGTTTATTCAGCAGCGTCCGAGGGAGAAATCCAATTCTCTAAAAACTTATTCTCTCGCTGAGAGAGAGGATTCGAGCATTCTTTCGTGGGTGGCATGTCGAGTCATTAATGCCATCGGATTCCGATGCTTCGCGGTCGGTCGCGTCCGAAACGCAATGTCATCTTCTCTTCCCCTTACACCCCCCTCACGGCCGACCGACCCCACCCGCGAGGACACTGTTCATCGCAATTCCACCCCCTCCCCCCCCATCCGCCCCCGCTTGAATATTTATATGTTTTAATTCCTGCTCCCCTTCGATCCGAACCGTTCGTTCGTTAATACTTCCTCGGTTCCGCAAATGGATCTTTCTTTATAACCCTCGCTCACCCCACCCCCCCCTCCATCCCCTTGCACCCCGCCCACAAAAACACACGCCCTTTAATTCTCCGTCCTTCCCTCTCTCTCTCTCTCTCTCCCACATACACTCTCACCGGTCTCCCCCGTGCCCTCGCCGCCGCCCGCCCGCCCTCTAATCCCCCCGTCGCACCCCCGCGCCTCACCCCCCGGTCTCACTCACACAACCTCCTTCCCTCTTCGCCCTTCTTAAGTGATTCGGACTCCCTCGGGATTGCGGCGGGCCTAGTGACTTCCGGTCATGCAAGAAGGGCAGCAACTGCTTTATGGATGATTTGATTGGTCTTCGGGAGGGAAAATGGGAATGAGCGGGCGTGTTGGGGCCCTGCGAGAAGGGTTGCGGAGGGGGACGGCGGGAGATGAATGGCAGGGCAGGAAGAGAACGGGAAACGCAGGAGGAGACTCCCTGACGGATGGACAATGTTCATCGGGATGGTTCCATCCCGTCGAACCTTCTTCGGCATATTCACCACGAGAGGATATTATTACACGACAGTTTGAACGAAACAGTCGCAGATGAATCACCTCTTTACCCTGTATTGAAATCGAAACCACTGAGTTCACATTTGAGTGAACATAACATTATTTAGGAGACAATGCCTTTTAGCTATTTGCAAAATTCTGAGAAAATTAGAGGATCAGGATAGTCCACAAACGTTAGAAATTTAGATTTCAACAAATATTAGACTGTACGAATGGAACCTGAAAAAAAATGGCGGAAGAATCATTTATTTCAGAGTATTCGGGAATTTGCTCAATTATTTATATTAGTAGTAATTAAGGGTCATGCTACAAAGTATTTTCGCTATATTTACATTTAATCGGTGAAACCTTTCGTGTTTATAGATTACCCATATGTTGCGGGCGATTCTGATGGTATGGTTTTGTTAATAACGGAAAGAAAAAAACAGCTATGTTACCCAAGATAGCTGTTTTTTTCTTGTTGTAATGGATAATATAAGATCCACAAAGTCAATCTTGAAACTGTGGAGGTTTTTTATTTTTTTTAGTTTGTTTTACCCTTAGGATCTTCAAGAGATGAGACTTGGCATGATAACGATGAGGCGTCTATCGATTCGATTTAGTTCACTTATATTTTTACCGAGTTTCCTGTCGATGAAATTGCGTGCATAAGTTTGGACTCTGAGTGTAAAGTAAGGAAATGAAGGCATCCGGGTATCTTTCCGCGCGCAGGGCGGGGGGGGGGTGGAATGTAGTGAGTGAAGGGTAAGCGGAGCGATGAGGAGGGGGCGAGCGGTGGGAAGGGGTGGATGAGGGGCATAATGGAAAGGGTATCGCTGCAATTTATGGAAAGGGAGGCAGGCGGGGGGGGGGAGGGCGGAGTGGAAGGAGGGAATTGTTCTGGCGTGGGAGGTTTATAAGATTTTTTGATTAATGAAAGCAACGCTAAGGATTGATTGTGTGGAAGCTTCTAGTGTGGGGATATAATTAGCAAATTGGCCGAGGGAGGAAGGCATTGCATTCGTTCCTCGGCCATACATCATAGTTGAGGTTGTTTTTCTCTTTTTTTTACTTTTTTCGTTATTTCTTATCGTCTCTGATAAATGCGCCTATTAACTCTCAAGGTTTTGTGATTCTTGGTCGCCTGGAAGCTTTTACTTCATCTACGGAACGGTGTCCTTGCCTCAAAAATATATATTTTTTTAAATTTCTCGCAGTGTTTTTTTATTCCTTTCGAGATTTCTATTGTCATAAATGAGAGACAAGATGATAAAAGATTGCAGCGCAAAATATTGGTAGAAAATCATGACGCATTGGTTTTGGTGGCTGACCTGATTACTCGTTATTTGAAGCACGCTGAAAGGAGTGAAGTTTTCATTTCGTTAGATTGAATATCCGGAAGATTGCTTTTTGTATTTTGTTTGCATGTATTTGGCGTTAATTGACATATTATTCTAAATGTCCATGAGTTTGCTCACCATTTTCTTTATACCTACATTATATATATATATATATATATATATATATATATATATATATATATATATATATATATATATATATATATATATATATATATATAACACTTTTGAAAGTCTCACGGACGTGAATAATAATGTATAACACTTAGCACTAGTGGACACAGACAAAGACACAGAAACACACAAAAAAGACTCACTATTTTTCGAATTTTCGGTGGTCGTTGCAACCTTTATCAAGGAAGAGAGGGACAGAACTGAAGGGAATACGTGGGCTGGAGCGATGGATGGATATATATATATATATATATATATATATATATATATATATATATATGTATGTATATATATAATTTAGGACTCGAAATAAAATATATCTCAACGCGTTCCAAGGTAGCATGCCAATCAAGCATAACCGTTGCTGCTCTGAAGGGAGGTCCAGGTATGTATGTAGTTTTGTGATAAACGTTGAGCAGATGGTCACCAATATTTAGATTAGTCTGACAGGTCCCCAAGTTGCAAGATAATTTTAATGCTCATATTTTAATGAACTGTCATTTGTATTTCAATATTGCTAAATCGTAAAGGGATTTTCCAACACGAACAATTATTTTTTTGCGCAAGAGAAATTTTGTATCAAAATTAGGTACATTTTTTGTATCTGTAAGAACAACGATATTATCATTTTTGTCATGCATTCACCAGAATATATTTATCGATAAACTGAATGGCAGATGAGTAAATTTTGTGCCTAGATATTTTTGAATATATCCAGCGCATAAGCAATCGAAAAGCCGAATTCAACGTATCGTCATTAAACGGCATTGTGGATTCTTAGAGAAAGAATTTCATGACCTAATGTCAAATTTTATTCTGTCCAATCAAACTAAATATACAATTATATATATTATATATAAGGCTGAACGCGGTTATTTCCTCGCACACTATTTTTCGAAATAATCCACAAGCCCCCAGCATTAATTAAAGCATATCTCACCATAGGGGAATGGACATTAAGGAAAGAAACAGGCATAAAAGGAATGCGGGCATTATATTCCTCCCTTGCCTCCCAACCGCGTCCTTCTCCCTCACACGAGCTAAGAGGCAAACAAAAAAGGATCGCATCTCAAGATCTCCGCCGCGCGATGTATAAAAATCGTAGGGCATAAAAAAGATAACAGAATAAGGCGCATTATACCCTCAATCCACCCTCCGCTAAATTCCCTTCCCTTCTAGAAACCCGAAAGAAGTTTTCGTGGAAGAGCAGATATGTGAGAAGGGGGGACTGGAGGAGCGGGAAAGGGGGGCTGGGGTGTGGGGGTGCGGCGCTGCGAGGTTATGGGAGTAAAGGAGAAGATTGTGCCGGGAGTCCGATTAATCAATGGGATAGCTTAAGAAGAAGAGGAGGAGGGATCGTATCAGTGGAGGCGTTTCGGGGGAGGGAGGGATGTCGGAACGACGGAGAATAAAGGGTGGAGAATTAAGGAGATGTGGACGGAAAATGGAAGGGAAAGGAAATATGGTGCAAAAAGGCAGTTTGGGGAACGCAGAGTTGGCAGTGGAGTTGGGAGTGTGAAGGGCGTTAGCGCAGAAGGACATCGAAGAGCAGGGGAAGGAAATAGGTGTTAGTACGAGTGAAGGGGAATGAAGCAAGCAAGTGAAGTGGCATGGAAAGAAATGCGAGGAAGTGCGGAGGAAGCGTCAAGCTCGAGAGGAATGAGAGGTCGGATCAACGTGGAATTGGCGAACAAGAGCGGGTGGTTTTGCCGAAAACTAATGCTGAAAAATATGGTTTAGTTTAAATTGAATCAACTACAATATACAGTCGTGAATTCGATTGTATATTGAAGAGAGTGTCAATTTTACCTGGGGAAAAATATTTCACGAGAGTAAAAGGGCTTCCTGTCACTAGAAAAAACATGATCAGATATTTCGGAATTTAATCCAGTTAATGCGAACCTTTGAATAGAAGCGAGAAATGTTATGGTGAGCAGGGAACGTGTTAGAAAACACGGAGATATTCCTAAATCATTACCTCAACTATTTCTTATCAAATGAAGCCAGTAAAAGTACGAGATGATGAGAGTAAAAGTACGAGAACACATACATCGATAAATGAATTGGAAGGTGAAGAGAGTTGAGGATTTGCAATAAAAGTTTTTCCTTTTCACCTTTTGATTTTCCAATTTAATTTACTCGCGTAAGCGTACGCCATTGCGGTAATTTCTACTTTTTTTGTGTGTGCACAGGGTTTTAATTGAGGCCTCCATTTTCCATGCCGCGCGTCTATGAAGTGGATTAGACAGCGTGGCCTATGGACACAGATGAAGGGATGTGAGTACTGGGGGAAAGAATCAAGTTTCGCATAAAAACTGTAAGAAGACGCATTTGGCAACGGAAAAGATGAGGGATGTGGAGGGAGGGAGGGAGAATGATCGGGGGAGGTGGTGAGAGGACAGAGGGAAGGGCCGTCGAGAACGGTCGTGGCCAAGCAATACCACGAACACGGCGGAGGCTCGGGAGAAAAGTTGAAAGACGGTTGTGGTGGGATGGTGAAGACCTGGAGATAGCAGCTTGGTCCGAGGTGGGAGACGGGAAGGCGGGAGTGAAAGACGGGGGAGGGGGATGACTGCGGGGGTGGGTTGATGCGCGGGGGAGGAGAGAGGATAAATTGTCGACAGGGGAGGGGGCTAATGGAGGGGATGGGCCGGGGGTGGGGGGCTGGAAAGACTGAGAGTACACAAAAGTTAATTGGATGTGGGAGTAATGGGTGGAGAGGGGAGGGTGGAATACTGCCCGGTAGGTGTGGAAGGAAGGGCGGTCATGGGAGGAGGAGTTGGTGTGAGCGTGGGTTGGGGAAAGAGGTCGACCGAGGGACAGGGATGAGTCGGAGAGTATATAAAGAGTAAGGATGATTTAGGGGCATGATACAATTCCTTGAGACGAAGGGAAGCAAAGTTTTTTCCTCCTATACCTCTTTCTTTTCCTCATCCCGTTATGTTTTTCCAGCCAGGTCTGTGGCTCGAAAGCCTATTGTCTGGGCTCTTTGCGCTGACGGAATTCAATGAGATGGATCGAAGGAGTTTGTTGGGGCCGGATTGATTAAATTTATGCCCCATTGTTGGCGAGTGTAGCATCTCCAATCGAGAGGCTTAAATACTTTTCGCTAAAAGCTCACTACCCACTTGTCATAATTAATATTTACGCGCATATTGTGGTTTTTATCCCATGTGTAAAAGCCATTGGCACAAATTTTCGTGCATTCCCTTTTTGCCTCTATCGTTTAATTTATGGCTCTCGACTGGAGGGAAAAAATTCCAACCGGTTGCAATGTGTGAAGTGGCTAAATTTTATTAGTTGGGCCTCATTTAGTGATTATACTATTTATTTTTCGAATCTTTAAGAAAAATATTTTTATTAGGTATCATATTTTATTTGGCAATTTCACTATCCCTAAAAAATGCATACAATAGTTTTCGGAGTTATGACTTCTTCTTTCACTAAATAAAGATACGCATGCATTCTTGACGTTCGGAGGCGTACTGTCGCCCTTGATAAGTGACAGCGACCGTTCCAATTTAAGTTCATAATTATTGAATAATGGAAATATTGTGCTAGTGTATTCCTTTGGTTGAAAAGGAGACCGAATTTGGATCGCTAATCCAATATTAGGCTAAATTAGTGCATTTCTTAGTGGGCTTGTGTATGTACATATATATAGAGGGAGAGTGTGTGTATATATATATATATATATATATATATATATATATATATATATTGTTATATACATACATATAAATGATTTTGTCGAAGTAACTCGGAAGTGATGATAAAAAACTTGGATTGGACAGCAAAAAACAATATTAGAGCACATAAAAAGAAACGTTATATCTTAATAATTTCGACGGAATTTAGCTCCGTCTTCCTCGGAAGAAACAGTAGTACTCATATTTATATATATATATATATATATATATATATATATCTTAATACATGGTAGAGTGCATAAAAGACACATACATGTATAAATGTGCGATGTCCTTCGTCAAAAGACCTTCATTTATTCCTTTTTGTTCGAATAAACCGCCAATCAAAATATTTTTGTGGATGTCCTTCGTCTGGGTCCTAGGTTTAATGGTAGACTATGAGCTGCGTGTTGTCGCTCAAATTTTTCCGCCCAGAGAGAGAGAGAAAGATATAGTGTACACCAACATACATGTATATAAATATCTGTGTGTATATATGCATATATAAGTATATATATATATATATATATATATATATACTCACACACATCCTTTCAACTCAGAAAGAACAGATACACTAACAATCAGGTATCCTCATTGACCAATAGCGTAGTGGAGATTTTAAGCAAATGCTCCTCACTTTGTGGAACATAGCGACCAGAACGCAAAGGAATATGGATGCGAGGAGAAAAATACAGCATCTGAAGACTCGGGGCTATTTATGGAGAGGAGGGAGGAAGGAAGGGAAAAGGATGCATTTAGGGATAATACACACACACACACACGGGAGGGGGGGGAGAGGCTTTGTGGGTAGGCGAGGGAGACCGGCGGCGGGAGAGAGGGAAGCATAGCTCTCCGAAAATCTATCATTCCCTTCGCGCTGGCCAAATAGTCTCTGAACACACAGATACACAAACCCACACACACACACTCACGCATTCCAACCTCCATTTGAAATATAATCCAGTACGTCTCCCCCCCCTCCCCACTCTCCTCCTGCGGACACACACACGCACGCAGAACGGCTCACACACAAAAGCCAACGCAACACACACACACACACTCTGATGCAAACAACGGTCCACTCTCCAAAGTCCTCTCCTCTGCCTCCCTTCCCGCACTCTCCTTCATCCCCCTCCCCTCCTCCGCCCACCCTTCGCCCCTCCCCCCACGCTCCACTCATTTATTCCCTCCACACTGTCGCAATTAACGCTGCGCCTCCACACTTCGCCCCCGCCCCACCCCACCCCCACGCTCATCCCGCCCCCTCCTTCCCTTCCTCATCCGGCTCAACCCCACCCCACCCCAACCACCCACTCGACACATACGAAACGCACCAAGAGACCGTTGGACTGGCACTGACAACGTGACCCGTACACATATCCTATTCCGTTCCTACCACTTGTTCCCTTCGCACACCTTCGCAGCTCCCTCCCCCGCCCCCGACGCCCCCCCTCGCACATGCACACACAACTCCGTCGCACATACCGAATCCAATTCGCTCCTCCCTCGCCTCGTCTCGCCAATTCACCCACCCCCTTCCCGCTTTGATTCCACCCCCAGCCCCACCCCCCCTTTCTCTGTCTCTCCCTCTCCGCTCTCATCCTTCCCACTTCCCTCTATCCATTTATTCCCTTTTCCCTTCCTCATGTTTATCCTATCGTCATCCTTTCATTCGCTCCTAACCTCAGGGACATAAAAATGCCAACCATCTTGTCTTGTTGCTCTCGAGAGTATTGCATTTGAATGCTTAGCTCTCATGTGGTAGATGAACTTAGTGTACTTAGTTCCTGTTATTTATTCTCAGTAATATTAATTCTGTGTTTGGTTTAGATTGTCTACCATTTTAATTTAACAAGGAGTAGATTATTTCAATGAAGTCTTGGCTTATAGGTTCATGGTTCAGAGGAGGACTATTGGCAGGACGAAATTTTGATTAATAGTCATAGAAATGGTAAGCACTAATCCTTCGTTTCATGATGTTCATAGTGGAAGGCAGAAACGCGGTGTAGTGAAGATACCGTATTGTCATGGCGTGTTTATGCATTAATTAAATCTTGCTGGACATGTCTATGAATTTGGCTTTGAAATAGGCATTCAGGATTTCGTCTAATGAGCTAGACTCCGATCATTACAGACAATTGGCTGTCTGAAAAGTTAAGTAAGGTACCAATTAAAAGTTTCCTCAAAATTGTATCAGACTACAGTCTGTTAGGCCAGTACCTTTTTATTTTAAAATCAAATTCTTGTATCTCGACGAAGTTTTTAAAGCCTTATCTATTTTTGAGTTAGTGAAAGTTTTCGTGAGCAATTAATCATTAGCAATCCCGAAAAAATACCTGAACCATTCTGCGTCTGAATTAGAGTACGTCCTCTTTCCTCGTGCGTTTTCGGTGCTTGCTGGGAATGCGTGTCTGTGCGTTATTTTCTTATGCTATGTTGACTTTAATTAATAATAATTTTATAAACTTGGAATGTATCTTGAGATGTTGGCAATTTCAGGTACATCAAGGTATACTGATAATATTGTTATTTCGGTTTCTTAAAATTACCGGCAATAACTTGATCGACATGAAAAATATCCAATGATGTCGATATAGTCATATCGCTCTGCTAGCTAAGGGAACCAACCATTCCCTCGTGAGAAAGCAGAGTGAAGTTAATCGCCCATTTTTACCTCACCAAATTAATTTTAAACTCAGGGGAAGAACTCTCACTTCCATTATAATGAAGGGCAACATTCAGTTGGGTGAGCTTCCATACGACCTAAGGGTCGCGTCGTCAAATCTCGCTCCATTGATCCAACATTGTTGAAAATTTTACGTTTAAAGAGTTAACCATTGTAACGAAATGCATCGTTATTCCCATTTTACCAAATTTTTTAGCAAAAATACTTGTTTACTCATACATAGCGTGTTCCAAAATATGAGTGCGTTGTGTGATGTTTTCAATAGATTTTAGAAAATTAGGGAGCTAGTTTAATTGAAGTGTTCCTAGGACTATTTATATATTTATATTTTTATGAAATGTTCCTGTCAAATGGTACCCATAAAATTTTGATGCTACTTACATATCACTTCCGCCCTCGTACCACCCTCCTCAGAGAATAAATATAATTTAATGATGTAGTGGAATTGCGCAGTAAGTTTTTGGTTCACCTCGGTGACCTTTGTTTTGGTCATAAACACCGCTTAGAGGCATTAGTCTATTTCTATGGCAGTATTTTATTGGAGGTTATGGCGGATTACTTATTAATGAAATGATTTAATTTAATAATGGATTGTTTAGCATTATTTTAATAACCCCTTACCGCTTCAAAATGGCAAAAAATAATTCTAGATTCATAATTGTTATTTTTTTAGTGTTTCATGTAATTATGTTAAAAGCGCCCTTGTATAAATGTTCCCTGGAAGTCTTGCTGCAGGCGGCTGAAATGCTGAATACTGAATGTATAGGGAGGAAGGTTTTTCATGAAGAATACGCAATGAGAGAGCGCGTCACTATGACTTGTTTATAATGCTCCGCGTATATTAGAGCCATTTTAAATATTGATCAAATCTGCTGTGGGAATTATGGCATCTCGAAATTTATATCTTTAGTCTGCGTGTCGCGTTGGGAAAGAGGGTGTTTAATATTAAGGTTTATTTATCGCACGGCATCCACCCTTCCTTGATTTGAAAACGAAATTAATCTAGCTGATAACTTTCCAAAAGAGCGGTTCCCTAATTTATTTCCCTTTTTAAGAGTATCATTTTATAGCATTCAGGTAATTATTGTGTAAAACACGTATTCTTCACTTTTTACTAAGTCCGATTGGAGCTTACTTGTGAATTTCATTTGTCTAGAAGACGTACGCTATTTCTGTAATACCCCACCAAATAAATTGTTTTTCTATGAATCTTAAATGTATCCACATTGTCTTGGGATGGCTATAAATAATTTTTGATAAAGATTTAATCCTTTTAATAACAAAAAAACTGAATATAGTGAATGAGGGAAAAAAATTAATATGGACACACTCCGTGGCAATGTTGGATCTTCATGGAATGGAATACCTAAGTGATATTCACGTCTTTTTGTTTGTTTGCCGCGAAAAATCTGTTTAATTCGGCGGCCCTAGGAGTCTGCGAAGTCCTCCAAATCCCCCGCCCGACCACACCTCATCAAGCCCTCTCGCTGGGCTCATTCCAAACGCCCCCTCGTCTTCCCTCTGCCGCCCCCGATCCCTCGCGCCCCACGACCGCGACCACCACTCACTGAACCCTCCCGCTCCTCCTTCCGTCAAATCTTCTTCTATCCCCCCCTCCCGGGTGCACATCACTGCTTACCGCGTGGGGCTGCAAAAGGGCCCTGCCGGCGCTGACCCCCTTTTTTTTGGCCGCGAGGCGCGAGGGCGCCATCAAATGCAAAATCCTGAATACGCCCAAACTCCCGTACCTTCAACGCTTACCCACTGAACCCTTTCACCTTTCCCTCCCTCTGTTCTTCGTCCCCGTTCACAGCCATCCCCCCGCCCCCCACGATTAAATGCCCCCTTCCCCCCTCTGCTCTCCGTTCTCTTGTTTCCCTCCGCTGTTTTGTCGTTGTGTGTGCCCTGCGGTCGCACGACTCTCCCTCTTGCGGCACTTTCGTGAACTCTCATTAAGCGAGCGTGTAATAATCACCTCATTATTTTTGTGTGTGCGGGGAATAAATTCGATTATTTTCACGAGAATTTGCCTTATTTCTCTGAGTGGGTGATTAAATATTAAGGTTTACTTTTTCTCGATTTTTGATAATTTTTGTATTTCTCCGTCGTCCATATTTGTAGGAGAATAACGTAGAGTAGCAAAATGTAATGGTGCCCCATATTGCTCAAGTACAAAAAGATATCTTCGGATTCCCTGGATAAACATCCATATCTGCCCACCAATGTTATAAATTGTGTTCGAGGCGTCCAAGACCGAAAGCATGCTAAATGTGCATATATATATATATATATATATATATATATATATATATATATATATATATATATATATATATATATGTATATATATATATATATGTGTATATATATATATATGTATATATATATATATGTATATATATGTATATGTATATGTATATATATATATATATATATATATATACATATATATACACACACACGCACACATATACATTACCTCATGTAACGTTAGAATAGTGGAGCAAGAGTAGAAGCCTTTGGAAAATTTTGCTGGGGGATACTACGAAAGATTGAATGGACCATCGAAGTGATGATCGAGGGAGTACGCGTAGAGAAAAGAGGATGGGACATACGTGGAGAATTATACGGCAAAGGAGAGCAAAATGGATTGGGCACACCTTTAGGTACTCAGGAATATCTAGAAATATGAATAGAAGGGAAAAACCTGGGAGTAATACCAAGAGACGAGTAAATAGAGCACATTAAGAAAGACGTACAAAAGAGAAGTTATCAGGGGTTGAGGGAAGTAGCACTAAATGGAGAAAATAGGAGGGCTGCAGTAAACCAATCTAAGGATAGAAATACTGATAGCGATGATGATATGTGCGTGTGTGTGTGTCTTTGTAAATATTTTATTTATTTATTTATTTATTTATTCAGTATAAGTCCGAAAACAGCACATTTTGGCCTTTACATCGGACTATTAACAACGATAACAATGGTCACATTTACATTTTTATATGTATATACAAGGAAAATCTCGCGAGGCGATATTTAACAACTGGACGGCATACGTGTGCAGCACCCACAAAGATAGAGGCTAACACGAGACGGAATTTTCGGTGGCGTGGCAACCAATGGAAGGAAGTCTCTTCTATGTATATTTATAATTTGATCCTTATGGTGGTTTATGTCGGAGACGTTTTTCTAAATTCAAACTCCATCTTAATTCAATGCTTTTGCCGTATAACTAGTTTGTTTTCGATAATACATAAGATTTAACATTCCTCAATATGATTTGAAGAAACTTAAACTTGCGGACAAAATTATATTATTTTTATAAGGGATTCAGGTTATCGAAACATTGTGGATGACGCTAATAGCAAAATAAAAATAAAATCTAATGATCCTAGGACCAAGAAATGGCTAACAGCTTGTAAGAAGGATATAAGCATCTTGAACCCTTAAGTGCCGACTTTGGCCGATGAATCTCAGTTGAAGATAGTTGAAAGATAGAATGATTGAGAGAATCAAACGGCTAGGTTATTTTTGTTGAGGAAATATGCGGAAAGGAATCATTGGAATACAAATTAAGGCAGGTCTTAAAAAAATATTTCGTTCATTCTCGAAAATGAATTTCAGATATGACAACGTGTGGACAAGAATTTAACCATTTATTTTACCAAATAGTCAAAGAAAATCCCTTAGGAAATAAGATAAAATGGATTTTAAGCATAGGCAATGAAATAATTGGTATGAGGGTTTTAGCAGAAGTAAAATTGGAGACCGGCGAACCGTTTGTATCAAGTAAATGTGAAATTGAAAACACCAACCGCGAGGTAATTCCTTGCGAAATCCAAAGAAGCAGAGACGAACAAGATTATGAAATATAGAGACGAGGTGAGGAAGGAGGACATTGTTAAGAATTGTCCAACTTATTTTCTGAAGAATCTAGAGAGAGAATGTTGCCATCTTGAGGTTGTGCAAAAATGATATTGAATTGAACGCTATGGTTCCCTCTTTTTTAAAATACTTTTCTATCACAGACGTTTGAGGGCAGGAATAATTTAATTCGGTTCCTTTTCAGTTTTAAATTTGACACCTTTCTCGCTATTAATTAAATTACAACTCCCATCACTATTGACTGTGTGCTTCTTATCTGCGAAAATTCATTGTCACAATGGCCTACATGATATGCCGTATGCTTCTTGTGCTGCGTACGTACTATATAGAATTTTCCCGAACAGAGCACCTTTTTTGAGTCCAACCAGGACGTTTTCAACCAGGTCGTATCCGTTTATTTTTCATGCGTCTCCTCTTTGCTTTTTTACGCGCGTGCTTTAGGCGAAAAAAATGCCTTGCGATTAACGAATGAATAGAGAAAAACTTTATATTTATTCATACAAGTACAGGTATCAATAAATATGTATATATATATATATATGCATACGTGTGTGTGTACATATATATATATATATATATATATATATATATATATATATATATATATATATATATATATATATATATATATATATATATATATATATATATATATATATATATATATGTAACTTCGACATGAAATAAAGGAAGAGCATCGGAAACGCAAAAAAAGTACAGCGGACAGGTGTCGCAATCGAGAACTCTCGGGCAGTCGTTGACCAACCTCTTCCACCAATCCCTTCGAACTGACTCCCCCTCCCTCTCTGCCCCTTCCCCTATTCTCCCCATACAATCTGAACCAGACCGTCCCCTTCCCGTTTCCACTCCCTAACCTTCCCGCTCCTCCTCTCCCCCACACCCGTCGTGATCCGAAATGGAACAGGAGTTACGGGTGCTATTCCGCGTCCACTGAGAGTGTGGATGCAGATAGGGAAGGCATTAGCGTTCGTTCATGGTGTTTGTCGGGGGAGGCCGGGGGTTGGGACGGGGGAGGAGGCTCGGATTGTGAGGGGATGGAGTAGGCAGTCTGGGTTTTGCCGTCAGAGGCCCCATTGACCAGGTCCGTCGCTACAGAGAGAAGCAACGGCAAGCTATGGCGACGCCAAAGGATTAAATGGCGACGGGGTGAGCAGATGAGAAGGCGTGCGTGGGGTGGTGAGGTCATAGGTTTGGAGTGGCCAGGGGGGGGGGAGGGATGAGACGGGAGGTGGTGTAGGCTGCAGTATGCATGCCGGGTTGTAAGGGATGGCGAGAGGGCATGGCGAAGAATCTAATGCACGGTAGGAGTGCGCTAACGGCCTCGCTGGGTAAAGCGAGGCGCGCAAACCTAAAGCTGGCTAGATTATTCCCTCGCATTTACGTAGTTTAGTTGGCACCGGTCGCGTCCAAGCTACATTTCCTGCCCTTGCTCCAATGTGAAAGATTATCACGATTCTGGATATTTTTATTTACTTGGAAGTCATCTTAAAAATACAATATTGTTTACTCCCATTAGTTTCTGCTTTATTAAATACAATGCAGCCCACGATCAACGTTACGAGAGAAATTATTTGGCCAAATTTTTCTCGGAGTTATAATTTAAAAAAAGTATTTTTGGTCTTATTCTAGGAGGAAATGCCAGTTTTTTTGGTAAGCATAAAATAAATATTTTTCCGAAATCCTAAACTTGCTGTCCATCTATTCCAGTAATTGTAAAATATCCTTCGGGCCAGTGAGGCTAATGTCGTCGAACCATGTTGAGGAAACATGTTTTTAGCATTAGTTATTTTCTCTAATCTGAGACTGTACGCACTCACTAAGGCAGTTAGCACCTCTGTATTTCAATTATGATTTCAAATTTACGTTTTCGCAACGGTCTTTGCTTTGCCTTTATTAGCTTTAAATCTGCCGAAGGATTATAACCATTGCTGAGCCATTGAAAAATCAGTACAATATATAAATATATATGTATGTATATATATATTTATATTTATATATATATATATATTAAAGTTTCTAAAGCAACTAATTTCATGAGGTTTTCGAGAATTACGTTAAATGTTGCAATTGGATAACATTAAACTAGAACGGGGTTTCGGGCAAAGGTGTTCAAAGTAGTAGGGACATGCAGGACTTACATAGGGACTTACATCCTGTAAGAAGGGGAATTGCGTTAGGTGAAGACAAATTTACAAGGATATTTAGTAACAGTGCTAAGAGAAGATAAGTACTTCTAACATGGAGCACGGGTGTGTACGGCACGGAAATTTGGTCTTTTAAACAAACAGATGAGCGTAGATTGGAAGATTTTGAGATATAGGAGTGGAGAAGGATGTAAATGACATAATCGAAGGGAAAAAAGCAAGCAAAAATATATTAGGGATGATGGGGGGACGAGAAAGAGTTTTACACGTTGCTCCAATTGTAAAATATTAACAAGAATTTATATTAGGGTTATGATCGCCCATAAAGATGTGAGAATGAAAATAAAATGCATAGACAAAAATGAAATCTAAACTGTAAAAGGAGTTGAACAAAAAGTTCTCATTCGTGGTAATTTTTTCAAAACCAATAATTCGCTTGAAGTTTTTCTGATACTGAAGTAGCTCAATTAAATTACGTAACTCAAATTAAATGTAAATTGTTTCATTAATAATACTACACTTCAGTATTACAAAGAGTGGACAATTATTTCTATCTCTTCAGTGCTCGGCACACTTTTTTAATACCATGGGTCATGCTGGGCATAGCCTCCTAATTTTCCCTCTGTTTATTGCAGTGTGAGTTGCATACATTTTGTAAATTATTTTATATTTTTTAAATAAATGGAAAATGCTATCATTTGGGAGAATTTTGAAAATAATATCTCATATAAGTACATATTTTGTGGCAGCTGTGAGTGTTCGGCATTATTTGAAGCTGTAAACTGGTACCACTTCAGTGATTTATAGTATCTTTCTAAATTGCCATTTGATTGGTGAGGGCAAGATTAACTAAATGCGATCCCTGTGTCACTTAAATTACCAATGTGTTTCGATTAATATCGTGTCAAGTGATTGATCCTACACCAAAAATATTTATCATGTCATCAGAAAAACAATATCTTAATAAATTGAATTAATCAGCTGATCATCGATATACCTCAGATAATATAGTGTGATATCCATTTCCAACTGTAGAACTTAATAGGGAGATATGAAATAAAATTAAACACCTATCTCGATGACGAAGTTGTTTGGTAGCTCGTAGTGATAAAATCTAAGACGGATAAATACTTGTATAATATAGCTCCTGCGTGTAAATCAGCGTATCCTATCAATAAGATGCTAATTGGATAATAAATTATTAAATACTCCCGATTTATCATTGATGTGTTTACGTGGGAGGAAATAGCATGGTGAATTGACCTTAGATCTTTTCTTATTCGCTCTCGCCTTTGAAAGAAGCACACGCAACTCTAAAAACAACCTCAAAAATAACATTGGCTCAATCGTTGCCTAAACCATGTCCTTTTAATTTGCCAATTACGTATTTGCCGTTTATATGGAAGCTACTATTTCAGATGACTCGCGCACGCCGAAATATTGTTCTAATGTTTAAAACTAAATATCGAGATAGGTTAACGTCAACCTAGTATGTTGAGCCCATTGAACCTGCTTGTTAATTAATTTTCAAAGAGAAAATATAACCTAATGACTATATAACTATTATTTCAGCTCGTTACGTCGATGGATGTACCCAGAATTGAGATATGTTCGTGAGAATGATTATATTAATTTCACAGTTTTGTAAAATATGAATCCTGCAAATGGTTTGTTGCAATCATTGGAATCAGGCTTAATTTTTTTAATCTTTCCTGATCATAAAAAATTAATGTTGGTATCTCACCCTACATAGAAAGGTGTGTAAAATTGTTATGGTCGTTTTTTTCTCTAAGAAAATCTCGAATTGTTGAAATCGTCATTCGACGGAGCTCGTGTTAAAAACGAGGAACTCCTAAAATTTTGGAATATTCCCTGTGAATATTTTTGAGTGAATTGGAAGGCTCTCTCTTGCTGCGGAAGAATTTTCTGCGTCTCTTCTTATTTCGTTTTATGAGATTTACTGCTCGCGGACGGAAAAAACACACCGAAAATAATGTGCATTTGTGCGTAGCAAAACATTCTAAACATTCCGTTCACCCTGCAGTGCAATGGAAAGCGAGCTATTTTATTGACAGTGAAAAATTTGCTGTTGATTTTTGCATAATAATTTCATCCGGAATTCAATATTCAATGAGGAAATGTTCGTGGGTGCATCGAAAATTCCCATTCTTACTTTTCAATTCTGCATGACCCGTCTTGCTTTGGTTGAGGCCTTCGTCTAAATGGTTTTGTTAAGTTTTTTCCCTCTTTTCACATAACAAATAACTGGTTTATTTGGTGAATTAACCCATATTCTTAATTAAGTCTTCCACCAGCATATATACGAATTTGCGCGTTATTGGATAGGTTTGTACTACATTTGTAGATGCATGTGCTCATGTATGTTAGTTGATATAGTATATGTATTTGCCTGCGCGTAAGTTAAAAAGGTTTTCACATGAGTACATACGCCTCTTTGGGTGTAGATTTGCAACTATATTCGTAAATGGTTTTGCAAATGATTTTCTTCTCTTTAATGGGTGGTGACCAAACCCCTCCCCCCCCCCCCCGCCACACGCCCCCATGGCGGCTTGCGGGGCATTATGTAGATGTAGATGAAGAAAAGACGTCTAGACTGCTATTGCGCCTGTGATTCCTCGATGCCCAACAAGGGGTGCTGCCAATGCGGACAGTGGCCTTTGCGGGCGAATGGGAACTTGGCCTAAACTCTGTTGAGGCATAAGGGCAATGAATATCAGCACTTCTCGAGCTATCGTGCACTTGCGACTTACGAATGGCATCTCGTACTCATTTGGCCCGCTTATGAGGCACAGGGAGGAGAAGTCGGCTATGGAAAACTATCGCGGTCGTGTCCCGAGTCGGTGAAAACTTTGGTGTGCCACGCCTGATGAAATTCCACGGTTCAATTTCCTGTCCCTCCCCCTCGTCCCCCGCCTGCCTCCCTTCCAGCAGCCACCCCTCGTCCTTTTCCCTCTCTCTCCTTTTCTTTCTCCCAGCACACCCCCATCGCCCCCCCCCCCTCCTCCCTATGAAATCTTCCTCTCCCCCTTTAAGCCGCCCGTCCCTTAACGAATAGGGACCAGCTGCATTTGAGATGGCTCCCAATAAACGTGGCCGATCAATCAATCATTCACTGCTGATTTCCTACCATCCGTGACCTCTCTTCACCCAATGCCCATAGAAACCTTTTGTTTCCTATCTCCTCGGAAAAAGCAGTCTCTCGCGAAACTTTTTTCCCTCCCCCCTCCCTCCCCGGGTTGTTTTCGTCCTGCGTCCCTCCCTCCGTCCTTCCCCCGCCCGCCCGCCCCCTCCCCCTCCAGCTGCCGCTGTTGGGAAGTGGAAATTGCTGAGTCCCTGGGTTAATTGTTCACGTCGATGCGCGGATGGGGTAGATCAATAATAGGGGAAGAGCGAGGGGAAGGGAGTGGGGGGAGGGTGTTCGGGGCTGCGGGGAAGGGAAGGAGGAAGCGGGAGGAGCGATGGTCGAAGGGTTTATAGGTCCAATGGAGACTGAAGGCGTTATCATAATATCAATGGGGAATGAAATTTCATCCATCTGGCCCCCAATGAGTGAGTGTGTGTGTGTGTGTGGGGGGGAGCGAGTGCTGGTTTCGCGGTGGTACAACCACGGTCCAATTTTCTCCACCAGTTGGCGAGGAGCGAGGGATGGATTGCAATTGCGACCGCGGGAGTTATAATAATTAGACTTTTTTTGTCGCGTCATCGGGTAGGGAAAGGAGAGAGATATGTGATGGCGAAGTTATAATGGCCGGTTGAGTCATTATGGCTGAGATGGAGTCATTGAAATTAATATGAGCATTCGACCACGTGAGTGATTATTTAAATTGGATGTTTTTTTGTTCGCGTCAATGGTTAAGAAAGGACTGGGGACAACGCCAGGCCGAAGCGCATACAGATTCGTTGTGACCTTTTTGGTCTATGCGTGGGTGTGAAGGCTACATGCAATTGCAAGGATACTCGTGTACTAGCGAGTAACTACCAAATGAAATTTTGTGAAATTTAATTTCGCTCGAAAAATGTTTTATTCTACCTTTGTGCCCTAAAACTTGTCTTTAGAGGGATTTCTTCTTTCGTATATATATTTACCTTACTTCGAAGTTAGTATTTTTTCTGATATGAAGAAATAAATTGTGCAGACACAGTTGCATTCATCGCAAATTGTACGAGTTTTTAATTCAAACCATACATTTCCAAATATTAATCACATTGTTTCATGGGGTGAATTTTAACAGCTTCAATTACATAAATATTTGATTTCCTGTTGTATCCCAGTTCTCAGACCCCGAGGTTTGTTTTTATAGGTGAGGGTCGAGCTCACCTTGTACTAGGGCTTCCTAATACAGCGTGTGAGATTCACACATCACACATGAGTAGGGATGGATGCCCCCCTGAGGTAAGACAAGCAGTGAAAATATTGCGAATCGCATTCTATCGTACGTTCAAAACGCCGAAATGTAAAAATAAAACAATTTAACTTGAGACAAGAAAAACACTTTCGAATCAACACTCAAAGCACAATAGTAATATTGCTATTATTTCTGCAAAATATCAAGATAAATATCCGCTGAAATATTTCATGATATCCAAAAAGTATTTTTGTCTTTCAAAGGGAAATGTTTACACTGTGTAGAGTTTAAAATGTTTCGCCGAGTTGATAAAAGATACGGAAATCGGGATAACGTGATCCACAATGGTACATTTTAACGGAATATGCGGAGTATGTGTGAATTAATAACTGGAAACCTTATATAATTATTCTGAAACCGATGAATGGCCTTATATCTAATTGCTTACTGTTTTTCAACAACGATTACTAATGCCCATCAAAACAATGAATTCCTCGTTATCATAAAATAGATACCTGCAGGGTCAATTAAAACGTTTGATCTAGTCTTTGCACGATTCCTAGAAAACGTATGTAACAATTCCCTATCTTTCAAAAATCTTCGATATAAATTCGTAATATTAGACACCTCAGATTCTTCTTTTTGAGTAAACCTTTCCTTCACGAAAAGCGATATGACATCCAAATTATGGTACGTTTGTTGGGCATCTGGGGCTCATCATGTTCTAACTCTAATACTTAGAGGACAAAATAAAATTGGATTGGCATTGGATTTCACCTGAATTCTTTTACCATCCCATATTAGTCAGCTTTAAAAACTGCTTAAACCTGTAAACAATGAAAGCTTAGATTGATTGGGTACGGGATCTCGTTTCTAAGGGTTAACAAAAGTCAACGGTCAAGTATTCCACGATCCAGTGAGAGTAGCCTCCATCATTTAACAAGGAGGCGTAAATCCATCATTTAACAAGGAGGCGTAAATCCATCATTTAACAAGGAGGCGTAAATCCATCATTTAACAAGGAGGCGTATATGGTTTTATTGCTCGCCCGCAGGATCTCCGTCCATTTGAAATTAATTTGTTAGGAATCAGAGATTTGCAGACTTGTATCGATGTATTAGCGAAAAATGTATGCACATATTATGCATGGCGAAAAATGTTATGTACTACATAAGGATTAATTAATATGCATGGAAATTTTATCCAGATATGTCGGCTATTTCTTATTAAAACTTACTTAAAACGATACCCCCGCGTTTAATCAGCCCGATTAATTTTGAATGGAAGAAACAAGAGGAATTATTATTAAGCAGAACAGGGATTTATAAAGTCCTTATTACCCATTTTATGGGCATAAAAAAGTTCCCCGAAAGAAAGCGCTAATCCGTAAAGTTTATTATTCTTAAAGCCAAAATATTGATGGAGTAGAAGGCATCTGCATTATAGGAAACTGTTGATATTGCGGGACAATGTTATTCTAGGCATAAGAGCTTCACTTTTTTTACGAACCGTGGAATATGGGTGAAGTACATCGAAGAGCGCGTGAAGATAAGAAGCAAGGGCGAGGTGGGACTAATGGGGTGATTCCTGAGACCGATGAGGTCACTGAAGATGATAATTGAAGGAAACATGGGGGAGAAAAATTACAGAGGTAGGCCCAGGTCGAACTGCGTGAAGCAGATAGTGGAAATTGTGAGTATAAGGATCTATGAAAGAATAGAGAGAACGGATGGAAACAGAATATATTGCAGAGTTCTTACAGAGCTAACTTCTCGATCATTCATGATAATGAATTCAATAATGGAAAACAATTTCATGAGGCCCAATAAGGGTAAAACTAATGTGCAATACCTGCGGATGAGTATTAAATAAATCCTTTAATAAAGCTAATAATTGGAAACACCAGGAGGAGGTTTGTGTCACTAGGTCCATAGAAAATGTTCGGCATTTGGGCCTAAGTTCAGAAATATACAACTCGAAAAACTATTGAAAATGCACTGGAAAATCAAAACATTTGTTAAAACTTGTTTTATTCTAATATAAGGCCCGTCATATGACTTGGATATTTCGTACGGTAGCCAATATTAGTACAAATATTACGTTTAAAAATTAAAAATTGCAATTACTTGGGAAAGTAATATTACATTGAGGTATCATTAGATAGGAGAGTAACATTTATAAGTAAAACATTATTACGGTGGAAACAGTCGATATAAGGAATTCTTTATCTCATCTCCGTTTCCTGCTTTCAGCAGAATATATTCTTCATAACTATTTTCTTACAGTTTCTCGGAATACTATACTCGCTCTTTAAGATGTTCAAACAGGCACAGATATGTCGACACGGGTTAAGCTCATTTCTAAATCGAAATTGAAATTGAAAATGACTTTTAAAATTCAAGTTTACACTGAAATGAATAATTTTTACCCAAATGATGCTGGCAAATTTCACCCTTTCTCCCAATAATAGGAGTACATATATACCTTTTCATCGAATTGAGGATTCTTGTTACACTAAAGGTAATTTCATTTTTTTGCCTTTTTAAAAAGTTGTCAATTCTGTCAACCTATCTTCCTCGATAAGAGCCGCTCAGTCACTTTTTTAAACATCGAGGAAAACTAATCACAAACCAATTTCTTCATATTTCATCCTGTATTCAGTATCGCACTGGATGGCTTGGTATCGTCTCAAAAGTTAATGCGTTACCAGTAATGTAGTTTCTTGTCTGAGTGCGGGCCGAAGAGAAGTACAGGGTTCGTCCGGAAAATAAGTGTACTGACTCCTGGGCTGGGCGCGCCGCTCCAGGCGCGCCCAGCACCGCTCTGACGGGCTGCGATTGGAGGGGGGTATGTTGGCAAGCGACGCTGAAAAAGGCAGTCGGCTCTGAGCTGTGGTGTAGTGAGGAGCTCTGTTAACGCGAACCTCCACGCTTCGACCCACGTCACGGAACGCGATGCCGAAGTTTTTGGAGCAGCGTTATTCCATCAAATTTGCGGTAAAGCTTGGGAAATCGTCTACCGAAACTGTCGGTATGATTAACCAGGCTTACGGGGAGTCAGCCATGTCCAGAAACATGATCTTTCGGTGGCACAAGATGTTCGTGGAGGGCAGAGAAGAGGTCGATGACGAGTCTTCGAGAGGTTCCCGATGATGCCTTCGCGGGAGCGTTCCAGGAATGGGAACGCCGCTGGAACAAGTGTATCGACTCACAAGGGTCCTATTTTGAGGAATATTAGCTTAAGATATGTAAAAGTGTAATAATTTTTTTTTCCTGAGCTCAGTACACTTATTTTCCGCACGAACCCTGTATGGCCGTTGGTGCTTGTCTGTGCTTCACTGTTCCGAGGTGGAATGTTTTGGGCAAATGTAAGCGGTGCTTAATGTGTTTCCTCACCCCCAGGTTTCGCGTGAGACCATTGGCTCATTCGGCTATGGGCAACTGAGGCTAGCCCGAGCTCTCTCTAATTTAGTCTTCCCTTCCCTCTCTAATCTCCATTTCTTCCCGGCCAGTGCGCCCCAAGTGTTCCGCCCGCGTCTTCCCGGCAACCATAACCTACCCCTACGTCATCCAGCGTAAGCAGGCCCTCTCAACCCTTTGCGCACTCCTCTCCCCCACCCCTCTCTCCCTCCCTCCCCCCTCTTTTACTTCCGCCCACCACCCTAGCGCCAGGCTCATTCACTCACCCTCTCCTTTCTCGACTCATTTCCATTCTCAAACGTTTCCCCCCTCCCCCCTCGCCCCTAACTTACCCCCGATTCCCCTCCCCCCTCCTCCACGCGCCGTCGCCCCCCCCTCCCCCACCCTCGCTATACACTCTGCTCCCTTTCTCACGTTTGCCAACTCCCAATCTTATCTTCGCCTCCCCTTATCTCCATTCCCCGCACCCTCTCTTTCTCTTCAAGACACGCTTAGCTAAGCAAGGGCCGGCGCGTGCATATTTAAGCCCAATTCGATGTCCGAGGGCGTCGGGCGTAAATAAACCGAGATAGGAGGACGAAAATGTTGTGGACACGGGGGGACGAGCATGCTTCCCTTGATTAATAACTTTTATCGCAATATTTGTAACCCTCCTCCAATTGTTGTAAATATCTGCACTCGATTCTGATTTTGGTTATTTTTTCTTAACACGTGTTTGTTGGTCGCGGTAGTCCAGGGGATAGGACGTTGAACTGATGACCGGAGGGTCCCGGGTTCGATTCCAGGGTAAGGCACTCTGGGCACCTGCAGCTCCACCTAAGCTATGTGATTTTTCGGGTACCAGCTCTTCCTGGCAAACCATAACCGCTACAGGGAAAGGAACTGGCCCCCCTACCCTGATGTGTGAATATGAATGCATACGCCGTATAGGGCTTAGAACTGGGTGAACTCTACCATCACCTACCAAACCGACCATCGGGTTGATTACTGTGTTTATGGTTTTTTTTTATCTCTGGTTGAAAAATATTTTTGCGCCTCTACCTTAATATTCTATCACTGAACTTTATCTTTCTTAGTTCTTCGTTATCCTTCCATGTTTCATATTAATATCAATAATAATATAAGAGGGTCATCCGGAAAGTAGTACCCGTTCGTGAAATAAAGACACAAAAGTAAATATTAACAAACATAAAAAATTTTATTTGAAAGAGGATACTTTAAACTACTTCTCAACATAATCTCCAAGCAAATTAAGGCATTTGTCATAACGTGTGACAAGTTTCTGTATTCCTGCTGCATAGTCCTTCGCCGCCAGCTCATTGAGATACAGGGTCACTCCTTCTTTAAGTTCTTCAGATGGTGTTTAACAATTTCATGAACAATTGTTCGAGAAACATTGGGAAAATGCTCACAGATGTCATCAATTGTGACGCGCCGATCGTTCCTCACGAATTCGTCAACTGAGCTCACCAGTTGGTCTGTAATGACAGACGGTCTCCCCGAACGCTCATCGTCGTGTGTGTTCCCCCTCCCCATGTTGAAGTTGCGACACCACCGCCGAACAGACGACTCGTCCATTACATTGTCTCCATACACCTCCTTTAATTGGCGATGAATATCACATGGGCGAACGTTTCTTGCATTGAGGAATTTAATCACTGCCCTCACTTCACAACTGGCGGCGTTCTCAATTTTTTTAAACATTGTAAACAATCACAGAAACAACACAGGCAATGCTAGCGTCACGCAACTTGGCTCAGAGAAGGCAGACAAGCCACTGAAGCTATCTGACCTCGTCCAGCGGCTACTCGCGTCGTCAGCACTTCATGCGGCACGAACGGGTACTACTTTCCGGATGACCCTCGTATCACAAATCAAAAAGAATCAATCGTCAGAAATTGGTAATCACGGTGCACCCGCAGGAGAGAATACTCCAACATGTCATATGTTCAATGGGAAGACAAGTTTAAATCATCGAGCAGCTGCAAGCCAAGCGTCAAGAGGGAACGTTTTGGCAAAAAAGAAGACGAGGGAAGACAAGTTACTGAGTTGAGAGTTCCAACGACTGCATTTCCCTCTTCCTTAAGCTCCTCTCTATTGCTCCTAAGTTATTTCTCTTCTTCATGAGGTATTTTGTGGTGGCCTTCACCTATCGTGGTTCAAATATGCGTTGCATGCAAGTAATCATATCACTGAAAATGTTGAGGATGCGATAAACCGTTCGCATTGGTTCGCGAAGAAGGCCACGATCTTAACTTTAAGTGCTTCTTAACACGACTATTGGCAAAAACCTGACGTCATCGATGGCCCATCAATCCCTTCGAAAAATGGCATTTTTCCATGGACTCTCGTGCTTCCTGCAGGAGTGTGTATTCGGGATTAAAAAAATGAAATTATTTCTTCTGTTTATGTCTTTATTTTTAAATCGACAAGTAGCTTATGTAAAATTCTTTATTCAGAAGAGATACGTATTTAATCTCCCGAAAACTTTGTAATGGTGGAAAAGACTATGTACACTCATTATTATTACATGTACTTACACTCTGTAAACTGTTACACCTCTTTTCGCGTAAACTTTCACCCCGAAATCCCATAATCCTCTGCCATCTCTCCCCCTCTCCGTATCCTTAGCTTCTCCTCGGTCCCCCACCCTCGTTGCCTCCCCGCGCACCTTTCCCCACCCTCAACCGTATCCTCTCCTCCTAATATTTATATCACCCTCCATGCAGCCCACTTACCCCAGCGCACCCTTCCAACCCTTTTGCATTTTGCCTCCCCGGTCCCCTTCCACTCGCCGCCCGCCCGCCCGCCCACCCCGCCCCCAGCCTCCCCGTCATCCCCTGCCTGCGCCCCAGATACCCAACCCTTCCCCCCACACCCTTCTTCCCTCGCGCACCAACGGACCCAGCCACCCCTAAGATTCGTCAGGCGGTGCTCCGTTCTTAACATTCGGATGTGGAGACACTCGCTTGCGGTCCCGGTGCCCTTTTTTTATTCCTGATAATTTTGCATGCATGCACCCTGAAAAAATACCCTCTCCCTCGCTCACACTTGCGCCCTCGAGAGGCGCTCCAACGCTTCGGGGGACCCAAAGCCTTTTTTTATGCATGAATCTTTAACCCTCGCTTTGGAGGCCATTGTGCACGTCTGCCTTCGTCTTTACCGGTGACATCCTCGCTGCAGTAATCGCGTATTTATCTTTTTTCCCTCGCACATGGCCTGGCGCGCGCCCATCTCGTGTCATTTCTTTAATGGCGGCCTCCATTATGTTCCAGATATGCCGCGCTCTATCTCTCTCCCTCTCTCTTTCTCCTTTCCGACTACTCGCGGGACAAATCTGAGGCCTCTTCTTCCACGGTGCACACGTACATGTATATATATACATATGTATGCGTCCTCGCCTCTCCTATTCACACACGGGAGAGCGAGCGGTTGGGTTTCGTCCGGGAGGATTCTTTTTCAAGTTCCCCCTCCACTCAGATTTTTTACATACGTGCCCTCGTCATTTCCTCCCCCTCGACTTGGGGCGATTTTTTTCGCATGGGGATGGCTCTGTTCTGAATGCGTTACCGTGTAAAAAAAAACCTCTCTCCTCATTCTCATTAGAGGCGACGCGATATATCTCATTCTGTAAGGAATGCGGTCTTACACCCTTACATTTTTTATGCTTCGCGCTCTCGCGATTTGCAACGTGATGCTTTTGTGGCTTCTTTCACACTTCGTCGTGTGCAGTTTGTTTGGGATTTCGTTCCTTATCTCTCTCTGGAGCGGTTCGTTCCCTGGGTCGTTCTTCGATTTGACTTGGCTATCCCTTCGGTAAAGGCTTTGGGGGGGAGAAGAGGGCGTCGATGCCACAGATGAAGCTATCTTGTCTATCGGGGAACTCAAATCCGGCCAAAGTCGCTCTTCTGTGGAAACGTTTCTGTTCACGTGAAGGCGAGTTCGCCAAATCGCCGCAACCATAATGCTGTGCTCTGTTTTTCGTCGCTTCGCAAAAGGTATCCAGGTGAAAGTTTGACTTCACGGAGTCCGAATTCTATCCAAGGGCCCACTTTTTGGCCCATGGACATCTCGGAGTTTACCAAAACCATGTATCGTTGCGCCCTACGTGTTTTATCATTATTATTATTATTTTTGTTGTTGTCAGTAGGCTTCAGGCATATGTAAGGTATTTTATGTACCCCGGTATTACACACTGCTGTACTTCTTTGACTTGACCGGCATTACACGTAATCTTCTTATATCTCCTATCCTATTTTGCAGCCACTTATTCTTTAGATCTGGATACTTTCTGAAAACTTTAATTCCATCCGAAATACTGACTCCTTTCCTCCTTCCAGCTCGCCAGCCAGCTTTCCAGTGCTCTTTCAGCTTTCAGCAACACATTTCCTCTCATTATCCCCTGCAACCACATGACCTACCCCTTTCGAACTCCTTTCTTTCGAAAGCCTTTACCTATCGGGATCTATCTTTCCCACCCAGTTCTAGAACTTCACATTTTTTTCCTTACCGTGCATTTTATTTTTTTCGATTTCCCTAAGTCATCGAAAATATCAAGAGACAAACAATAATATGATATCCTACAGTGAATAATTTCGTTGGAAAATAAATAAATTTGCTTCGCAATGAAAACATGTACGTGTAGCCTACGTTAAAAAAATCTTTTTAAAATTTTGCCATGCAAATAGTGCGAAGCGTTTGGCTCAATGAGTGCAAATAAATAACGGTGCATTCCTACTACCTCTTCCTGTGACAGAGGGGGGCCAATCCCTCAACCCAATCACACGAGCGTGGAGGGGAATGCATGAACTTTGGAGTGGTAGGTGAATGGTGCCTTACCGCGCAGGCGAGGGGTAAAATGGGCATCCCTGCGTATCCCTGTCGAAGGGTTGGTACGCAAAATAGGGAATAGCAGTGGCCCGTGGCGTACATTAGACCGAGCCCCTGTACCAGAGGGAGTTTTGCATTTCTCGGCGCTCTCGTTGGAGCAACAGCAGATTAGGGCTTCGGCCAGGTGACGCGTGCTCGCGGGGAATGAGCGACCGCCACGCGTGGCGGGCGCTCCGGCCTTCCCTTTCTACGGAAGGCTCGGGCACGACTTGAACTCCTTGTTGATTTGAAGTGGTTTTCTTTGACGCCGGAGTTGTAACTGCGGGAAGTGGGGGCAATGGATTCTCATCAGTTCAGCAAGAAATACGCAATGTTTGCTTATAAACTTTCGTATAGGTTAACCCCATTAGTCTGGGATGCCCATGGTGAGAAACCATTGGTCACCACTGGGACTCACATCTCTACTTTCTGGTATCTCCTTAGCGCTTGAACCATCGCTTAAGATCGTTTGCCAATGGCCGTATGTCCTCATTTCGATACTTGCACGTCACCAAGTGTGGTGGTCATTACCAAATGTATCGTTTCTGTGCCGCTGTTCTTTGCTATTAAAGTCACTTTTTTATGTTTAAGTGCCTTAATTACTTGTTTTTTTGTTCTCCCGGGCTGCTAAAAATAAATTAAACTATTAGTCCCTAAAGTTTTGCCCATGCGAATAAGTTGGTAAAGCCAATTTCTTTCCGTTGGAAAAATATCTGTTACGTATAAATACTAAAAATTGGTTTGGATTATCCTTGGTTGTAAATTAGGGTTGTTATTAAATTGTTATTAGGGTTGGTAAATTATTAACTATGAACAGTCTAATGGTTTAGATATTTGTTTGAAGGACACAGGGATAAACCAGGCTCCACTGCTGACCCTCGCACGACACGGCGCTCATCACGTCAATACCTCACGCTACAACTAACCATTCCTCAGCCCAGCACACTTTCGGTCTTCATCCCATTCATCTTCTTCCCACCCTGACTTTCTCCATAGCAGAGTCTTCAACACTTCATTGCCAATTATAATTCCCTACGCTCATTTTTCTAACCCTCGAATCTCTCCCACCCTACCACGCACGGCGATTTGTTATTTCTTCTTCTCTTCGCCCTCTCCCATCATTTCATCCTTCTCATCACCGCACTCTAAAAAGCGCCCAATCTACGTCTGTCCCCTAGCCTCAACGCTGAGTTTCCCACCCAAACATAACTAAGCTATATTTCAGTCTTCTAAAGCAGTTTTCTGAACACTTCTGCTGAAGAACCTTGCCATAAACGTCCTCCTCCTCTTTGCGAAACCTTTTTAAGCAAACGCGATTCTTCTTTTGACGCGTGACTATATCTGCTGGCTACGTCCCTGTTAATATCCCCGACGTCGTCTTAAAGACTCCCTGAATAAGTGAATTGCCCTTCCTGCTTTAGATTATCCCCCTTCTTAAACTTTAATCTAAATGTTAGATTTCCCTTTTCTGTTGCTATCATTTCAATACTTCCCGGAATCTTTCCATCTCTCCTCGCACACCCCTGCGTATTTCTGATTTGATGTACCCTGATGTTCTGGATCTCTGGATCTTCCTCATATTCATTTCCCCTATTTCGACACCTGTGGTTTCCTTTCCTGTCTTCCTTACTGTATCTATGGATTCAGTTAGATATCGTGTGACCGCGGAGAATTTGCCGCTCCCCCTGCCCGGCCCGACACTCACACTCCGGTGGTTGGGCCAAGTCCCGAAGTTGTCCGGACTCATTTTCCCATGTGTACCCCTCATGGTTTCGTAAGATAATTACATGGAATGGGTTCCCTTTGCTTTTCTCAATAGTGTTCTAAATGTGATGACACCAGCGAAATATCCGCATCAGGAATCAGACTCCTTTCTAGCCGCCTCGCTGAGGAACATTCTGCGTTTCTTACCTTCCGACTTTTCGATTAGAGCGGGTGCCTCTACCAGGAGTGATTATGTGCCCTGATTTTGCTCCCACCAGTATAGATAGCTATTGGCGTTGTCATAACATGCACGCTCTTCCAGCATAACAAGGTTGTGGTGTATATGGAGGAAAGTTAGTGCCAGCTATTTTTTATTCAACTTAAAAGTGATGAGTTTCAATCTAACGCTTCTTTGAATATTCTAAATGTACAATCAAAACGGAAACATGCATCTCGCAAATAATTTAAACGGAGACATATGGTATTTCATTGCGATATGAGGGCTTAAGGAAAAATATTTTTGTAGGCATGTGATTAAAATTACGTCCCCCTCCCATCAAATTAGATTCTGTTTTGCTTTTCTTAATAGGCCCGTGGCAAACTCAACTATTCTGACGGAATGAGTGACCTAGAACCGCTTCCGGAATTTCAACTAGTTAACCATGCGAACTTCTGCTCACAAACTAATATCTTTCTTCCGTTACTGTGTGCATATTTTCACTCGGCATAACTCTTTGCTCGTCAGCCAGCCCAAGATTGAAGTATTTTCCTCACGACAGTTTCAAAAGAACCGGTTCTTCATGTGTGAAAAACTATTCTGTAAAAAACGGAATGCGTCAAATTCCTGAAAAGTTGCGAAACATCAATATTTCTGAAGTGAGGCGTCGAAATGTATATATAGATATTCTCACTCTCGTCGTCGGTAGTTGTTATTTATTGGCTGCCACTGCGGTCGGTGGCCGTCGGTGTCCACCAAAAGATGATGGGAAGAATTCAACTTGGGTATGTTCCAGCCTGGAGATTTCCAGGAAGATCAAAAGCTTCTTCTTGGAACAGCAAAGGCTGGAATTTGCAGCAGAACGAACTTTACATGAACAGAACGTGAGGCGGGAGTTAAGTCGAACCATCCGAATCTACTTCATTTTTTCTTTTCTTGGTTCATTCAACTTGCTTACTACTCCCGGTGTGTTTAATAATGTTCATTTAAATTAAAATAATGTGGACATGATCAAATCAATTGTATTTAAATTTATTATTGTCGAATCGACTTTATCATGAGCTCTAAAAATGGCGGTTGATAAAGTTTTTGATCCGTTAAGTCGGCTGTATCAACTTCTACAAAAGAAAAAGCGTTGCCCATCGCTAATTACGACACCAAATAATTTTTACTTAAGACTCTCCACTGCTCATAATTCGGATTAGTACAATTTTGAATATTTTTGAGTAAGTGCAAGTAGTTCTGGTGATATTATTTACTTTTACCACACAGTCGGTACCCCGAAACGTCTTAATCCTGATGCCAGTTAAATACTCAAACCCGGTTAAATCTTCATCGTACCACCGAATTCATTGGTCTAGGACTAGTGGAAGTATGACAATACTGATGTTGTCACGTGAACGAATACATTGAGAAACTTACGAAGCCTTGTGTATTTGATGTACCGAACATGATCGCGAACTTTCAGTGCATGAACACGTTCAAAATTAAGGTACTATAAAATGCGAGACTCGTTCCGAGTATTTGGAATTTTCATGGTCAGGTTTGTAATTGATACGAGGAAGCATGATTACTTGTAAGGAAGAAGCGGGAGACCGAGAAAGTGGGAGCCGAAGACGAAGAACAATGCGATCGGAGTGAAGGGAGTGCGAGAGGGAGGGAGGAGGGGATGGATGGGTCGGGAGGGGGGGGAGGAGGGCGGATTCCGCGGAGGGGCGAGACGACGGAAGGAGTCGCTCGGCGGCGTGGCAGATGAAAGGTGGGCGGGGGGACATATATATAATTAGTGATTGGCATTCTCGTCCCCACAAGCCACTTAATGTGCTCCCACCCTCGGCTTCTCCTGTGGCATTCCCCCGTTTCCTCTCTCCACCATTCACATCCATCCCTTGTCCTACCGCTGCTTTAATGTTTTTAAGGGACTACCTGAATAACATAAACACATTAAGTAAAGAAAACATTGACATGTATCCAGTGGTTAAAAAGAAAAAAAATACTTTATTTTAGCTATTTCTTTGGTTGAAATAAAACAATAATCAAGACAATTAATTTAATAGAAAATAATATTGCTCGTATATATAAAACTTGAATGAAAGTCTCACGGATGCGAATAATAATGCACACCAAGATAGCACTAGCGAGAAAAACAAAAAATATAGAAACACACACAAATGAAACTCACAGGAATTCTGAATTTTCGGAGGCAAAACCACCTTTCACAACAGAGGAGTTCCTTCTCTCCTATGAGAAAGGTGTGTACATTATACGTATACTATATAATATGTGAAGAATGGAGAAGATAAAATGGACAGAGAAGAAAACAAATGAGGAAGTACTTGGTATGGTGGGCGAAGAGAGGGGTTTGTTGGGATAAATCCTATGGAGGCAGGAAAAGTGGATGAAGGGTGTATTGACCGGCAGTGGGATGTTGAAGACTGTGATGGAGGGGAGAATGTTGGGCAAAAGAGGAAAGGGAAGGAACAGGATAGGGATGTTGGACGGGATGAAGGGAGGAAGAAAGTACTCAGAGATGAAGAGGGACCTGATATAGAGTAGGATGATGGATTTTGTGTTTTGTTGGGAGTAATAAAATGTTTGTTTGGTAGTTGTGTCCATCCAATAACCTACCTTAACCGGTAGATTACCTTAAAAAAATATATATAATATGTATATGTACATATCGTATATATATATAATTATATATATAATTATATATATACATATATATATATGTATATATATATATATATATATATATATATATATATATATATATATATATATATATATATTCTTCTGTTCCCGCTTGCCTTGAATTCTTTCTTTCCTTTTCGATTTAATTGGATCGCCATCTAGCGCAAGGTAGTCATTTGATCATTACTATCGGCAATTAACCCGGCCTCTTCCTCCTCACCGTTGAGACAAAGAATTTTCCTCTTTTTTTGTTATCAATGCTTAAGAATATTCTTGGCCTTACTCTTGCTCAGGAAAACCAACAGACGGGTTTCCGTCAATGTAAGGACATTGATTTATCCTCCCTCGACTCTCTCAATCCTTGAGCCGCCTCCAGTCACTCCATCTCCCCCGTCCTCATTCCTCCCCTCACCCCCTTCTCCCGCATCATTCGACCCATTCCAGCCAGCCATCGTCTTCGGAGGCACAAACACCGGCCGCTCCCTCGCCCACCCCCCCCCCCACCCCACCTCCTCCACTCGTAGTAGTAGTTTTAAGGGGAGGCGACCGACTGCTAAGGTCATTTGCGCCATAGGGGATGGACAGGAAAGGATGAAGGGTGGAGAGAAACCCGGCGTCGGCATTAGCCTGCTCTTTACGAAAGGCGCCAAAGGGTCCGCAGTTTAACGTCCCATCCGACGGACGGCGTACTCACTCAAAGTGCCCTCCACAAAGCACCTCAAGTAGGGATCGAGATACCTCTGAAAAATATTCAACACCGCTCCTCCACTCGTTCCCGAAAGGCGGGCTAAGGTGAACGGAAGATCGGCAGACCACTTCGGACCGGATGTGTAATGTTCGCTGTTTTGTTTTATACCTAAAAAATCATATTACCATTGAGTGGCCCAGCACATCCATTCCCTCGGATTGCAATCAGAGTTTTTTTTTAATATCTTAACAAAGTGCAAGCATGTCAAAGGTTTGAATCCTGCTACTGCGTATTGGCCTATAACTGTTGATATTTGCGAAATACGACGGCTGCCCAAAAGGCAACTAATGTATTGAAATAAATTGTGAACCTATTGACAAGACAAAGTTTTATTATATAAATTTGAAAGGCACATTCTTGCAATAGTTTGCTGTATAGTTGCCATTCAGATTGAGGTATTTATCTTAACGATGCTTTCCAATTGCGTCTTTTAATAAACCGGCCGTCTTACATGTTAACCACTTGTTTACACCAGCATGCAATTCTGCGTAGCTTTCGAAGAGCTGTGTTGCAATTCACGTCTAGCGACAGATCCGTTTTCGTAAATTGCCGACCCCGGTGGCGGTGGGGTAACGTCCTCGTCTGCCATTCCAAGGGTCGCGGGTTCGATTCCCGCCTGGGTGAGTTTTCCTCCACCTAGGGCTTGGGTGTTTGTGAAATGTGACCATTGTTATCGTTGTAAATAGTTCGATGTAAAGGCAAAAATGTGCTGTTTTCGGACTCCTACTGAATAAATAAATAAATAAATAAAATAAATAAATTGGCGTATTTCACGAATTCGTTCATCTGTCGAAACGCTAGGTCGACCCCTGCGGTGCCCTCGTCGTTAGCAATTGGTGCTGTGGCCAAAATTAAACTGAATGCACCAGTGCCTCACTCCACCTTCACTCATTATTCCGTCTCCGTACACGATTCACTAATTTCCCTATGAATTTCTATTGGCATGTGGCTTTTTGCAAGTAAAAACCTAATCACAGGTCGCACTTCGCAACTCGCGGGATTTTCTAATGCAGCGCACATTTTAACAGTTCGCAGAGTGATCAAAGTAGAAAACCACGGTCTACACACATACTATGACCACCGTAGGATGCGTGCACTGAGTGTAGGGACATTTAGACACCAAGATGGTGGCTCTAGCACCACCCACCACCACACTAGGGCGAAACGTAAGTTACTTTCTGGTTAGCCCTCGTAGATTGATGGCGCCCGGAAGCGTTTCCGCTAAATGACAATACTCGCCCAAAAAGCCTCAAAAGAGTGTTTCTAACCCAAATGGAACTCTCGCTCGTGACTAAAATATTATGTTTCTGATTAAATTCGTATTCTTATTGAATGATTTTTGTTTCATTCCGCCGTTGGTGCAATACATCATATCGAAGCTTCACATATTAATTTTCGGACGTTAAACATTTAAAAGGACTCCTTATCAATACTCCTGTAAAAAAGTAAACTCTTCACCAATTATGCTTTTAAGTATTTTTCCCAAAAAAATGAGTTCCAAACTCTTATTGAACATACGCAACTCTGATCATGAGTTCCGTTCTGATTCCCCTTTGGCCTGTTGGCTCTCTTTTACCGATACGAAATGTCAATTTTGGTATTTCATAGGGCTTGAGGAATGGGGTGTTGGTGTGCTGAGAGAACCGTGGGCCATCGATGGCTGGGAATTCACGGCTGCCTGATTTCGTTTAAAGCCTCTCTCGAACCCATTCTTACGTATATGCGCAGCCGTATTTGCACACTTTCACCCAAATGGTGGTGCGAATCACTTCGCATTCGTCTTCTTCATGAATCAACTACCTCTCTTAACCTCCGCATGGGTTAAATCGTCTAATGAATCATTAAAATGACAGATTTTACAGATGCTGGGAGACTCCATTGATTTGGAAACGTCCCCCCCCCCAGAAATTCTAACGCGAGATTCGTCGTCCCACACGGCTGACCTTGATCCTTATCTCATGGGGCAACGGAAGCATCGGCGTCCGGCAGGAAGCAAGGAGGAGAGGGATAAGGCACAAATGCGGGGGCTGCTTCTTCCGTAAAAGGGATTCCTTAAAAGGTAAACGCACGGAACAGTGGAATGACTTCGAAAAGAAATTCAATCCACCGTTGATTCCCCTTCTTCCGATGAAATCTTCTCCTCTCGCCTTGTTTTCCTCAAGTCGACGATTTACGAGAGACGATGCATCATCCATCCATCGTCTGAGGAGTGGCGGAAAGAGACTCTCTCCTCGATATAACGTCGCAGTGCGAATCACCTTCGCTGAATTCAATATATTTGAGGAAACATGACTCAAACGAAGATTCCCCTTAATGATGCGTCGATTCCTAGGCACTCTCGTATGCAGTTCTTGGTAGTAGTAGTTTTGAGGGGAGGCGACCGACAGCTAAGGTCATTTGCGCCATAGGGGAAGGACAGGAAAGGATGAAGGGTGGAGAGAAACCCGGCGTCGGCATTAGCCTACTCTTTACGAAAGGCGCCAAGGGGTCCGCGGCTTAACGTCCCATCCGACGGACGGCGTACTCACTCAAAGTGCCCTCCACAAAGCACCTCAAGTAGGGATCGAGATCCCTTTGAAAAATATTCAACACCGCCGGGATTTGAACCCGCGCCCTCAGGGTGGATGCAGTTCTTTAAAATCGAATATGCTAGAGTGACGAAAAAAAAAAAAAAAACATTAGGAACTCTTTCTATAACATAATTGCTGGCGTTTGCTTTGTTGAGTCACACTAGAAGCCTTTATCGCTCATTTATCGCAAATGCATTTTTGGTTGGAAGTTGATGGTACTTTTTTGATGGAATAAACGGAAAATGAGAATCTGTACTTGCCATTGAATTTGTATTGTCGGTAATACACGTGCAAGACCTATGAACCTTTATTGCCTGCATGGGAAGAACTCCTGCATTTGGGAAACCATCTTTTGATGAGTTAAATTTAATTAAAACGGGAGGATATTGGCGGTGAAGGCTCTCATTGAGACCGAATTTGAGTAAAAGTAGGTATGAAATAAAATAAAACAAAGAAAGGGTTAAGACGGGGATTCTCACCATCGTATACCATTCACATTGAGACAACATATACTTAATAAACCGATAGGCTAAATGAAAATAGAAAAAGCAGTATGGATACATGGGCGAAGGAAAACGCTGTGATATTCAGAAGGTTACCCTCCGAATAGAACAGAAGAACACGAGCCGGTTCACCTGTGGAGGAATTGATGAACATTTTCAGCCTCGAAGGAAATTCATTTTAAAAATATATAGTATATATTTTTTATAATCTTTAACGGAAAATGAGAAGAAAATATTCAAATCCAACAATGAAAAGGGATAAGAACCAGTGGACAGCAGAGTAGCCAGCGATGAGAGTAACTTTTCAAGGAAATGCGATTAAGAAGAAAGTTCAAGAAAAAAGGATCTAGTATAAAAGAGGAAATGTTTGCGAATGGAAAATGTCATCAGCCTGATTGGAACTAGTTCATGAAAATCTCAATATTGAGTTTACTTTGTCTTTTGTCACGATGTGTGAGAGTGGGAGAGCCCCATGGATAAGGGAGATAGATTCCAGTACAGATAGATACAAATACTTGTTCTTTCCCCAGACAATCAGGAATCGTAATAGTAAGAAATCAAAGTCACCATAGAAATATGAGTGACATTCACAAGTCAAGACAAGGTTAAACGTTGCGTAAACATGAGGTATATTCGTAGGTGCCAGGGGTATGTTAGTTGGTAGTATATGTATTTGCATGCGTGTAAGTTGAAAATGCTTACGCATGAATATCGCATTCGCCTCTGTGGGTGTAGATTTGCATGAATTTGTTGGTTTTGCATGTGGTTTTATTCTCTTTTACGGGTAGAGACCTAACGCCCTCCGCCACACGCCCTCACGACGGCTTGCGGGGTATGATGTAGATGTAAATGGGCAGAGGACGGGCAGTGAGTTTGGTAAATGGATGCGCGGCCTGCAAACTAAACTCTCTTTCTTAAAAAGTACGTGCATGATGATGGGATTAGGCATTTATTTTTATACGATTTTTATAAAAGCTACAGATTTTCGCTAAATATGTTATGTCCTTGAGAAATAGTAATATTTTGCTTAAATGCAATCTCATTGGTCAATTACTATGCAATCATTATTGGTCATTCAATCCTAAGATTGGTTGACTGAAATGCGCACATAATAACAATAAATTATTCAATCATTCACCTCGACCGGGGTTCGTACCCGGATCCCTCGATGTCCGACCGAGAGCTTTATTTGGTGAAATTGTTGCATGGTATTTGCTTATATTGCTTGGAATTTACACTTTGCAAGAGTATATCCATACCAATATATACTAAATCTGAAACTCTGTTTCTCTATCTGCACATTTCCTACGCCAAAACTAATGCGCCAATTAAGCTGAAAATTTCTTGAGGCATTCATAACCAAATCTGGAATTCGTAGGTATATCATTCACAGACCCGGTTCGAACCCAGAAACGCTTATTCTTTTCCTTGGTGTTTTTGAGAGAAACGAAAATTTGCAGTTTAGAACAATTTATTCAGTTGCTAAAGTATGGCATAGTTTAACTACAAGCTTAGATCTAAGAAAAAAAAACGGTTAATGCGTACATCATAGGTTGAAATTCTGTCATTCCTATTCTGTTGATTGATCGGGAGAACATACTATTAAATAATTTAAGATATTTGTGAAGGGATTCCAATAGGAAAAAGATGCTGGGGTTAGCTGGCGGATTAGAGTCAAGACAAGTGTTAATCAACAGAACAAAGATACTTTTCGGGAAGTAGTGAGAATGTGTGAAAAAACGGTACGGTAAAGCTTTTTATATTTCAGTACTTTTGGAGGGAGGTGAATTAAAAAAAGTATCTTTTTCTACTTTTTTAGCCCTGGAAAATTGACGATGAAACTTAATGGTGCTACTAGATGGCCATAATCTGTTATCAAAGAACGATTCGAGTGTCCGTCCAATATGAATTTCTAATTGTGTCCATTCTCCATTCATTGTAATATCCCCCGCTGAAATTCAACGCGGTGAACCTGGGATTAATCAGCACGTTGGTCTGTCTTCTTTACCGAAGAAACTATGCAGTAGGCATTATTTATAACTTCCATGCATATAAACACTGAGTCTAATAGCTGATATTCTATATTTTGTGGAAACTCGATATAAATTCCCTGGGCCACTAGTTCGTATTTAGTGATGTTCTGTTCTGATCACCTGTAGAAATTATCGTTGATGGGGACAAGTGGAGGAATCCGCTCTCATGAGAAAGAGGCTCCTCCTTACCAGCGTCCTAAAATGGCGATATCCCATAGAAGTGGTGGCTGCCGTACGGTGATTCCTCATTCGCTACACGGCGAGGCCTCTACTCTTCTACCTATTAGGCAGCTGCCTCGGTGGCACTGCCAAGTAGCCAACCGCTCTATAACATGTAATTCAATGTAAGCATTTCACGCTAGCGTTTCAAGTGATGTTAGCTTTGAGGGATGAGTCCCCGGCGCCGTTAGCGTGGCTCTGATTCGTGTCCTGCTCACTCGCGAGTACCCGTTCTTGGCGAGTAATCCGCAGTTGATGTCTCTCTCGCCGAGACGGAGGTAGATACCGCCGCCACACAGCACAGCCAGCTTCCGGACCCCTATAGAACCAGGAGTCGCCGTCCAGTGGAGGGAACGTCGCCCCCAAACCTCAATGGCTCAACTACGACGTCAATACATGTCCATGGAGAACTTCTACACACGGCCCGAGGGGTAATGAAGAATCCAAAACGAACTGTCTCCTAGAAACTCGACTCCACGCGTCTCCGAATGCGGAAACTGGAGGCTTGCATCGCTCTCCTCGCGCTTGCTCATAAAGCGGGCGGGCCCATGTATGAAGTAGCATGCCGAGGAAGCAGTTTTTGTTGCCACCCGCTGTCAATCCCTCGTGACGCGAAACTCCTGGTGAGGAAGAAGAACGCACGGTCCTTTGACGGGCCACCGGCCTTTGATGGGCCGGCCACGAGACCACGCATCGATTGTGACTTCCCGCTGCTCTCGAATCGTCTGTCATGAGTGCATCATCTTCAAGAGAAGCGCCGCGCTCCGGCTGATGCTGCCGGCGCCTGACTCTCCTGCCGATCCGGCATCTGCTTCCCTCAAGGCCTCAACGTTCACCACAGACCTCCAGCAGCAGCTTCACTCACTATCTTCAGTTATCTGACTACTCATCGCCAGTCTCAAGTTCGGTTCTTAATCAAAGCGACCCCTCTACATCCTTCCCAGCCTCCTGCAATGCAGGAGACGCCTTCCGCAAGCTCCGGAGCTTCTCGATTCACTCATTAAACATGCGTGTCCGTTGTGTGTGGACAGGATCCACCCCTGCATCAGCGCCATACTTTTCTAATTCCTGGAATCGAAATCTTCAGTGATGATCGTTCGATCCATGGCTGAGAAACGGCCGTGGATCCAAATCCTTGTCTCTAGCGCCCCGGCGCTATTATTGCTCTTCCCGGCGTTAACTCGAGGCTGACGACCGTGGAGGTGGACACAGGTATTGACACCGTATGGATTGGGAAGAATAAGTAGACAACGAATATAAATGGTGGAGAATTTTAAATACCCTTAGAAGGAAGGGAAAATGCCGGAAAGAAGACCAACTTATTGGAAGGATTAAGAGCACCAGTCTGAGAGCTTCTGCGTTAGTCTCTTTGATTGGTTATTTGCCAAACCAACAATTAATGCCAAAACGGAATTGTTACACTCTGAGCGTATTAGTTTCGATAAATTACGGTAATTGCGCCGATCGAACCCTCCATCAAAGATTTCCCAAAACTCACTTGGAATCGCATTCGCTGTCGAGTACGCCGTCGATTTTTATGTGGAAGACTCTTCACGACTAAGTTATTTGAACATTCGGGACCTTCTCTCCAAATGAAAAATTTTTCCTAACACTTTTTGTTCATGCGTACTCTAACTTCCGTATATTTCTTCTAATGCACCTTTGTTTGGTTGGGGGGATTCGTCGACGTCCAAGTACGAAATACCTCGTATCTCATCCCAACAAAGGTATCGGTGCTCAATCTTGTGTGTTCAAGATACTGGTATCTCGGACTATTGGCCTGGATTATTTTTTTTGTGTTCTAATGTCTAATGTATGTTTTCAATGGACCTCATACCGTTCCATTTCTTAGCCTCGCCCATCAAGAGAAAACCCGACACCCTAAAGTGCAATAAACCCTTCTTCAATTAAGCTTATATACTACTTCCCTACGTCCAACTTGCCTATCCTTTTCACTCCTTACCTCGCCTGACTAACGTTCTACCCTCAATTAGGGTCTTCGACATTTCATCGGCTTTCACAATGCTCTGCATCCACCTTTCCTTTCTCCTTTGCATTTATTCCATTTCTTCTCTCTCCTTCCCTTCTAGCCTTCTACTTTTTCGTTTGTTTTCCCATCTGAGCATTTCACATATTTCGTCCTTCTCCACACCCACATTCCAAAATACTCCAATACATGCCTATCATCCTGCTCCGACGACCAAATTTCTCAGCCGTAAGAAATCATGCTCCATCGCAAAGTTTCAACGAGTCTATTCTTAACGTCTTTGCTTTATACCCGTGTCATCTATTCCCTCTCCTGCGTCAAAGTTTCATTGTCTAACGCAATATTTACTCTCACACTCCCGCTACTTCGACCATCGCGGTCCAAACTCTGCCGAGTCAGGTAAACTGTTCCACTTGGTCCACTGCTTTCCCTCCCAATTTGCGTTCAATTTAGTCTCCCTCTTTCTCGGAAACCTCATAACCTTTGTTTTGCTTTTACTGATTCCTATCCCATATCTATTAAGCCTATTTTCTAATACGCTCATCAATTGTGGTAACCACATGACTGACCGTCTAACACTAACTAATTTTTTGGTTGCAACTGTGTCACCCCCCCTTCGCGGACACATTTTCAGGTGAAACTACAGGTATTCCTATACGTCACAAATAAAAGGTATCTGACCTTCGTCCTCAGGTCGAAGGTTCACTTCGATCTGAAGGCGCCTCTGGATTTGGAGGCGAAATGTTCAATGGAGGCTTTGGATATGTGGGCGTTGAAAAGATAAAATTGATAGAGAGGAAAACAAACGAGGATGTGCCCGGCATGGTCGAGGAGGGGAGAGCGGGTTGTAGGTAGAAATCCGAAGGAGACAGGAAAGATGGATGCAGAGCATTTTGATTGGTAATGGGATGCTGAAGACTGTGATATAGGGAAGAATGTTAGGCAAACGAGGAAGGGGCAGGAATTGGAGAGGTTTATTTGACGGGATAAAGGGAGAAAGGCAGAATACGGATATGAAGCGTTGTAATGTCATATTTCAGGTTGTATATTGTTAGGAGAGGCAAGTAAAACTATCTTTGCACCTTTTTATAGGCTATGTCCATCCAAAACCTAACTTAATCGGTAGAATACCAATAATATGTAATAATTTCACATTCAGTGGATTGCGGCTCCAAATTATTCCCTGCAGCTAGGTCCCTAAACCAAGATTCCCGATTTAGGTGTGACGACCAATGTACCGGCGCCCAGGATTACTCTCGTAAACACTCTTGTACCAAAGATCCGTGCCATGGTTACTGCTCTACGTGAGCCGGTGCCTAATTTTCTTCCCCCTGGGCACCATCCCGTTTCTTTCGCCTTCCTTCCGCGCCATCGGTTCGTCCACTCCGCTTCTTTCTCTCTTTCTCTCTTCGCCTTCCTCGACCGAAGCCGAGACCTGTTGAGCGGTGGACCAGTCCCTGCCCACACCGCTCCCGAGCACACACATCCCCCCCCCCCAAAACCTCGCCCCCCTCCCCCGAGCAGCCCCACCCGGGCGTCCGGCCGATGACCGAACCCGCCCACCAACCTCCCCCCCATCCCTCCACCCTTACGCCGCCCCCATATACCTACCCTTGCCGCAAGCCAGCCGACACACGGACACAGACCATCACCACTCTTCCCCTGCTCGGGAGCCCTCCTCCTCCGCGAAACCTCTACGGGGTCGAATTATTCCCCCTCCCCGGTTGTCCACTTCCCCTTTCTCACGCCCCCCCCCCCTTCTGCCGCATGGACACGACTGAACATACCGTGTCGCCCCTCCGACCACCATAACGCAGTCACACCCCACACTGACCGGCCACAATCCCTGAGCCACTAACTGCGCTGCCTTTGACGAAGTGACCCCTCTCCTCTCACTCCCTCCCTCCATGTCAAAGTCCTTCCAACACCCCCCATCCCCCTCCCCGGCCGCTCTCTCCCCATCCCACAACCCACCCTCGTACTGTTTATCCCACTGCCCTCCATCCGGTGAAGCCCTCCCTCCCTTCCTTTCCCTGCTGACCCTGTGCCATTTCCACTCATTCCTGTCTCTACCCCACGGACTTCTTCACCTAACCCTTTCAAACAATTCCCACCCCAGGGTTGATTGTTTTACACTAGTTTTTGGCATCTGCTTTGAGAAACGCGCTACATCTTCTGTATACAGAATCCCCGAAAGCGAAATAAATTCATTTCTTTCCTTCTCTTCCCAAAAATTTTCCTTGTCGTGTAACTATACGCTTTTCTCGCCTTTTTTTTGAAAATTTTTAGTTGTAAACTGTGGCCTACTCTTAGTTACTCGTAGTATTTTGGGGAAGAATTTGGCACCATTGAGTAAGATATATGACCAAATAGACATATGCCATATGCATAATTATAAATCTTTATATCAAAGTTAGGTGATATTAGGTCCTTGTTCTCATGCATCGAGGCTGAAATGACTTTATGCGAAGCGGACCAGATGCCATCTGCCAATGCATACACGTTTTAATGATTATAGTCTCTCCGATGCGGCCCTAAAAGGTTTCCTGCTAGAGATCAACCCCGTTCCCCAACCCGCTTCCTTAATCCCCATACCCTTCTCATTAGCTTATCCCTGTGGCCTCTGGCACCTGTAGACCTAGTCCACGCATTGGGAATTGAGAATCACCATGGTGCTTCCTTTTATTTCCCGAGGATAAAGGACGTCGCCGTTCAAAGCAGGACGTCTCTGCGATCGTATGTGCTTTAGTATTGTGGGCTCGGGGCTTTCTGTTCTTCTCGTTGGTTGGCATGCGGTGGTATTACTGAAATCATAAGTTTCCAAGGCCTGACAGACGACGGTTTCATGTTTTATGTACAATGGAATGTTTGGTTCCGCAGAGATGGTACGCTGCAGAAGCTGTATGCGTGTTTATAACCCTTTATATTCCATATTAGTATGATGTTCGTCGAAATATTCATCCCTTCACCGACTATTAGGTGGTAATTGATCTCTTAGCTTTGATTTATTTAGAAATGAAAATTGGTATTTTGAATTAACTTTACCCTTAAAAGTGAATTAATGTGTAATCCTTGAATTTCTTTATTGAATGGCATGTGCCATTCAATTTCGCTATTAATAAAACCTCGCTACAAATGCTATCAAAATGGCCATGTGTGTGCTGAGCTTTATCTTCTGAGTGAAGGGATTCGTGTTTTAACCCGGGAGAGATTATTGACACCTCAGCATAGAATCCAGAAATGTGATTAAGTGCCGGATCTCGTGCCTGAATCCTGGGATATCAGAATTTCACTCGCTATACGACGTACTACTTTTAGCGGGCACCGCCACTATCTATCAAACCAACCTTTGCTAATATTCATCATTTTTCTGCTGAAATGTATTATTTAACTTGATATTCATATGCGCCAGGGTCAGTATGAAAAGAATGAGAACGTTTATCCTCCATAAAAATGTGGTGCACAATTATTGTTGTAAATTGCGAAATGTACGGAGGTGAAGTAATTGTGCGTATATCAGTTCATTTGTTAATGCGGACCATGCCAACGCCCAAGGTGTTCAAATAATCGTGTCGGCGAAACATTTTTACGGTAAAAAGTTTGAGCTCATTGTTTCGTGCACGACGATATATTTTTATGATATCTTAAGAAACATGCATAAGTGCTAAGAATAAGGTTTTTCTCCTTAAATAACTTATATAAAAGCGGGCGAAAGTTTTTTCAGGTGAAATTGAAAACCCCTGAGTAGTAAAGGTGAAAGATTTCCAGAGAGTGCCCGAGTGCCTTAAAGGGTTAAAAAGAGATATGATACAGATTGATCGCTTCCGACTCTCTCCGCCGCAAGCCCTACTGCTTTCCCCCAACTCCCTGACCACTAACCCGACCGCCTTTCCACTGGGAGCCGATCCAAGGAAAGCCCAAAGCTGACCCCTGAACACGGAAGGCCCTTCCCTTCCCCCGACCCACCCCTCCTCCCGTCCCTCTCTCTCCCCCAATACACTACTTCCGTCAATTCCCAGCTGACTCGACTGACCTTTCCACGTTGCAGTCTCCCGTGCCCAGAGGTCACCCACAAACACACACAGGCGCCAACCCCCACATGCACACAATTCCCGGGCTCCCCTGCGTCGCCACCACCCCCACCCTCTCTGCCGGACGCACCCCATTCCCTTCCCGCCCCGCCCCCCGTCCTCTAGCCTTCACTACGCTTCGTCCCCTCCATCTATCCGTCCGCCTCCCCCCAACTGCGCTGATCCCAGACGTCCAATACCTTCCACCGAGGACTCCCACTTAAACTGGCTTAGAATTATCTGAAAACTGGAATTTTCAAATTATATTTTCGATTTGTGCGAACACCTGAATCTGCATCTCAAATGTTACGACGACCTTCCAGAATAATGATAGAAATTGATGAAAATAAACAATTGAATTAATTTTCTTACTTCGCGACTTAATCTTTATAGTTTTTGATCGAGCATACTGCCTTTTGAAAACCATTTCTTTCCACTCCGAACGAGAAGCCATCGTTATAAGCATCCCATACCAAATTATAATTCAGTTATTGCTAAATCTTGTACCATTTATAGTGCTGTTAAAATGCAACCGAATACCTTTACTGAAGCATTTCACTTGAGTCTACTAGATGTATGAAAAATATCAAGTGATGTGACTGTGTAATATTGATCTTGGTAGGCCTCATATTACATATATTAGGGAACATGAGTTAAGGAATTTGATGGCCGATTTTTTCATAAATATGTTCGTCTGTGTGTGTGTGTGCATTGGCATGCTTCTCTTGGTTTTACTGTGGTTTATTCTGTTTTGCGGGCGGTGCTGTATCACCCTCCGCCATTCGCTCCTTCGGCGGCTTATGGGATAGATTTTGTAGATGTAGATAAATCCCTCTGGTCAGTCAAAATGCAACAAAGGCTGGCCTCGGTGGGGGCGGGTTAACGTCCTCGCCTTCCAACCCAGAGGTCGCGATTTCGATTCACGCTCGTAGGTGGGTTTTCTTCCACCTAGGGTTTGGGTTTTTGTAATTGTTTATAATGTATTAAAAAGGTATAAGAGGGGCTATAAAGTCTTAATCTCGCCCTAGCAAAAAAGAGTCGTTAAATAAATTAAGTAAGACGCGATAATATTTTTAGGTTTCTGGGTCTATACCACGTAGCTGTTAACATGCCATTCAGTCCACATGTATTGTCAGTAGTATTGATATTTTCCTCGAAACTAATATCAAATCAATCTTCGACTTGCGAGTTCCTTCCTTTAGTCGCAATAGAATATTCCTTTGCGATGCGTTAACCAATTCCCTGGCCATGCAAGTGAAGGAGATAACATCAACTCTTTCGGTCAATTTATGAGTGAGTGATTTATTGCGATGGAAACTATGCTCCTTGCTCAATAAGGCTGATTTAAAAAAATGCCATAATAAATTATTGTTCTTGATTGGGATGACATTGGCAGACAATGCGATGCTACCAATACCTGCACTTGCCCGAATGAGACAATATTTTCTCTCGCCCAAGTGCACGCGATCTGTGTGTTCAGTACCTTTCCACATAAAAATTAACCCATTCACTGCTAGAATACCAGAGGGGACGCTGTAATTGCTTTTAAAAATTGGTATTTTCATTCTGGAAGAATGGTTGTCCTTACTTATCCATTCCCAGAACTAGGAATTCGAGAAAATGTATAATATTTAGGTATGACGGTACTGGGAGAACTGTAGAACTCTGGAATTTTGTCAGGTATTACATCTTCTTGGAGCTTGAGTTTTTTTCTAAATATCCTTAATGACAAAGTGGCTATTTGAGGCAGGATTCGTGATTCATCTATCCTTTATTTTTACATGCCTTTTCTGACTTTGAATGATAAAATTATATAACCATTCGGCTATATCACAACCGGTAACATTATGATAAATGTGATATGACTCATTCGCTTAATTTTGGTAGCAGTTTTTATGGGAGGCGACCGACAGCTGAGGTCATTTGCGCCATAGGGGATGGACGGGAAAGGATGCAGGGTGGAGGGAAACCCGGCGCCGGCATTAGCCGACTCTTTTCGAAAGGCGCCAAGGGGTCCGCATTTTAACGTCCCATCCAACGGACGGCGTACTCACTTTATTTATTTACACAATTACGTTGCAATTAGGCAAATTTCCTGGTGGCAACGGTCAGGTTAGGTCAAAGATAACTCTGCAACGAAAATTACATACGAACACATAAAAACAGAAGAGATAAAATATTTTTACATAATGACACTTCCACATCACATACAAACAAACTTCCACATCACATACAATATGCCGTCCACATCACATACAAACAATATTTTCAAAACTACAGTGAAGTTTATTACCCAGTGGCTGCTTTACATTTCAACTTAAAACTTCTAAAATTGGATGGAAAGGGCTCAAACAAACCTCCAGGCAGCTGGTTCCAATCAATTATGGTTCTATTTAAAAAAGAGTATTTTTTCTTATTTGTTTTTTGAGTCCTTAGTTTAATTTTGAGGCTATGGTCGTTTTTTCCCTTAAAGTTAGGCTTTTCTATCCCTTTCCATAAATCCTCCCACGCTTCTTCCTTTTTAACAATCTTGAAGTCCTACTTGAAGTCCTCTCCACAAAGCACCTCAAGTAGGAATCTTTGTTGTCTCCAGGATTTGAACTCGGGCCCTCTCGGTGGGAAGCCTGTACGTTAGCCACCGCACCATTCCGATTCCCCTATGGTTAATTTTCGTATTATCTCTCCATTGATATCTGTACCAGTCGCACTCTAAAATCCGAAGGCTGAGTTAACGGGTGAAGGCAGAGAGAGATTAAGCCCCTGAAGCACGGGAAGGGGAGCCACTCCCATCGCCACTCACTGTTACTCACCAAGTTCTAAAATGCGTTCAGAAATTCTTGTTTTCATAAAATCACACGAAAAGCACGAGATCATACAGTAATGGTGAACGAAAGAGTTGTGTTTCAAAATTTTGTTGGGGTTGCTTTAGTGGTGATTTTAACGGTTCCTTTTGAAGGAGTTAGGATGAGAGGGTTTTCATTAACACTAACAAACTCTCATTGTAGAAGTAAGTTAATGTCTTTAGACTGTAAGCCTTGTCTTCCTCTCTTTGTATATTAAGATATATTTACGTCAACTCCTTAGAATTATTGAAATGTAATGAAATAATTGACTTTGTAATTCCACACACAAAGTGTGTGGAATTACAAAGTCAATTATTTCATTACATTTCAATATGTTATGCAAATTCCACAAAGTTACGCCTGAGACAACAAATTCCTTAGAATTAGTTGATGATACAAACATAAGTCAAAACCCTATTTAGAATGTATGGATGTCATATGTGGAAGAATATAAAATAACTATTCTTTATTATGTTGATAATAACATATTATTTTATTATTCATTGATATGATCCTCTGATAATAGCCGTGCAGAAGTTAAATGCTGATATTAATGATATAAGCAGAGCTTATCCGCTCATCATTTGCATTTCGTATGTATTTCAATAGCGTAATTGACCGGAGGCACATATCATGGCCTTGCCGAACTTTTACTGTTTACAGGCCAACCCACTGACAGATATAATTCTTGAGCATTTTTTATATTATTTATATATACAGTAGTTAGATAGATATATTGAGCCTCTATCAATTTATTCAATAGGTAAATTTTAGAAGCCGTAAAATGTTATCACAAAGGATTAGGTTCATCTATGCCTACGCAATACCCTGCAAGTAGCCGCAAGGGCGTGTGGTGGAGGGTGTTAGGACACCACCCGTTAAAGAAAATGCGACCACATGCAAACAAACAAAAGCATATCAATTCACACCCACACAGACGAATATATTTAATCAAAACAGATTTTAACTTACATAAATACATTAACTAGCAGCAAAGATGTATAAGCATATGCACCTAACAATGTACCAGATGTCCACGCAGTGTTTAATCTTTTCCTCCCATGTCGTATTTCTAACGTTGACAGTATTTCTAAGATGAATTTCATTTCTTACTCTTACGAGTTTGACTCCTGATTGTCCGGGGAAAAGAAAAATATTTGTATCTATCTGTACTGGAGTCTATTTCCCATATCTTATCTTCGTGGTATAACCTACCCAAATAGTCCGGGGCTACAATAATTCCCTCTGTGTCATAGTTGAATTCATGTGTTCTGAACCTTGCTTAAAGTCTCGCTTTTTCTCTTCGCGCCTCAAGCGGCTCATAATACCTCCTAAAGGCCCGTCACCCTCGCCTTCATATCGTAATAGTTTTGGGCGGATTTTCTGGTGGATTTTCCATTCTAATTCTAATTCTTTCAATAGTGTCGCGACACTGCTACCTTGTTAATTGAAAACGTTTTACAGGCATAGCTGTTCTACGGTGCACTCGATCTAGTTCTAAACTAAACCATCCTCGTGAGGATCCCATGCACTTGCTCAAGGTGGGGCCTAGCTAACGTGTAATAACAAACATCCTGTAGACCTTTTCATTTCAATTCCCAAGTATTCTTTTTATGAATCCTAACTTTTTATCATAATATATACCCTGCTCATCACTTATTTTGCTGAAAATTTTCAAAACTGCGTATTTGCCTAATCTCAGTAATAATCCCGATTCCTTTTGCCAATCCGATATTTCCAATCAGGTAATTTATTTAATTACATTCGATATTTTACATTCTTTACACGACTGCCTGTGTAATCTGTTTAAGCGCGACTGTTTACTGATGGTAGCGGTTGTTTTGAACGGCTGCGTGCGAATGGTAGAGGCGGCGCCACAGTTTGTGTAATGAAATGGCCGCCTATTTGCGGGCATGTACGTATTTCCTAGCGCGCGAGCGAGAGAGAAATAGGATGGGCAGAGGGACAGACAGTTCCTGCAACTGACGGCGAGGAGGCATTGAGTGAGGAGGGCCCCTACCGGTCCCTAGATGCATTCATTCCTTTTATGCTCAAAGCCTAGAACCGACGGCAAACTTCACGTAATAGTTTTGTCCGACCTCACGAGAGGACCTTGAAGGCCCAAATGAAAACGTGGTCGGCCATTTGTGTATAACTGTCTCCCCCCCTCTTCTCTTTCCGGGTTTTCCTCCTCCCTTCCCTCGGTGGTCGCCGCCCCCTGTGGTGCACTAAGCAGCGGAGCTCCCAACTTCTGAGGACCTTCGGCCAATAGTACCAACCTGAAAAAACTCGTACGAACGATCTGATTCCCATATGACTCCGGACGGGAAGCATAGGGAGCGATACGCTCATAGGATGAGCGATACGCCACTAAATATTAGGCAGTTACTCTTTTGAAGGGTCCCTTGAGGAAGGATATAAGGGATGTTTTACTCCTGCGTCTCATTGTAGAAATCAATGTCAAATTTGAGCATTGGGATCTATTCGGTGAAGTCCACTTCCTTCAAACATTTGGAAATAGAAAATTCATTTTCTCTTCTCGTCCGTTGAACTGAACTCTTCCTGAAATATGATCTTATCCCTCCCGTTATTTGTTGGATTGAATCCATTGCTCCATCACCTGCGAAGGCTATGCTACTCACACTGTGCATAGTTAAGTATCTCATTTTGGTTGTTCTTTTGCATGCAATCATTATAATAAAACCTATATTAATATTTTATTTTTCAATCCATCTCGATTATTTAATCTAAGATTGTTAACTTAATCCTCCATAGTCAGAAATAAACCTGCTAACCATTTGATGTATCCCATAATTTGAGGCAGTTCACATATCCGAGGATGTTAATGACAGATTACAAGGCCCGAATTGCTATGGTAGATCATATCTTGTACGTAACCAGGGAAATCGTAGAAAAGAGGACGGGTAGAGTTAAAAATGCCTCTTTTTCCTTGCACGATTAGAGATCATAATAGATATGACCACAGGCGCGAAGGGGATCATTAGTATTGATAGAGTCAATTCGTCAATATCCTACTTGAATTTTAAAAAGACCCATCTTTATAACATTGTTCGTATCTGATTTAAATATATCCTCTTATTGACTGTTATTGCATGTAAGTACATTCTATCGGTCTATTAACTTTGTTCGAGTGCATGACCGAACTGCTGTTTCAGTAGATATGTGATAATGTTCTCAGCTGCTTACACGCAGGATTATTAAATTCCTTTTGCTATGCATTTCGGTGCCCATGACCGATTGGCTCTGATGGGGTAACTGTTGCGGCATTCCCTGGGGTTATTTGTATTTGTGACTGTCATCTCCTAAAGATATTATACCGGGAGTTATCCTATCCTCCAGGAGTCCGGGATATCAAGGCAAACTAAAAGACCCATTGAATGTGTACTCCAAATTACTGTCGAATATATTTTAAATTTGTTCGATATTGTACTAGCTGCACAGAGGTATGTTGATTTCACATAGCCTTGTTAAAATTGTCTCCAATGATTAGCATTTAAAACCGTACAAGTCAACCGGGTGGCTGATTTGATGGTACAGTTCATCTAATACTAGGCCCAACGGCGTGTGACATTCACAAAACAGCAGGGTAACAAAGAAGCGAGTATCTTATCATCTGTGGCACTTGTGGTTTCCCAGGGAGATCTGGTACCCGAAAAATCGTTTAGCTTGGGTGAAACTGTGAGTTGCCACAGGCGTCAGAGTTTAATTATTTCTGGAAACTTCAAATATATGTATTCCCAGGTAATTCGACTCGAAAATTAAATTTATTCAGTGGGACTACTGCAACAAAAAATGCAAGAAAACAATTATTTTTCGCAAGTTTATCATTGATCAATGCTAGTCACAAAAAAGTTAAACAACCACATGACAGTCTGCAATAATATGACAAAAAAGAGCATTTTGAAATATGCTGTTTACAGATTTATTGCAGTGAAACAAAAGGCCATTCTTTGTAGGCAACACACACACATATAGGCACTTTTTCCATTTAGCAAAGTTATAGTTACCAACGAAATGTAATACAATAATATTACAGTTTCAATCGAGGTTGTGAAACGCTTTTAAAGGAATATATGTGTGTGTGTATATATATATATATATATATATATATATATATATATATATATATATACATAAGTAAGAACACAGATGTAGATTTTTAAAACATAGAAACACAAAGAAAGGACACTCACATATGTAGTTTTGAGGTTTCGACGGCTCGACCGTCGTCACCAGAACCTTTCTTTGTGTTTCTCTGTTTTAAAAATCTACATCTGTGTTTTTATATATTTGTGCATCACCGAAGAGTGTTTCATTTAGAAGATATATAATGTAAATAGGAAAAATTAAGAAGGACGTAAAACTGAGAGGATATCAAGGATTGAGGGCATTGTCATTAAATAGAGTAGAATGGAGGGCTGCAGTAAACCAATCCTAGGATTGAAATACTGATGATATATGTATGTGTGTGTGTGTTTGTGTGTGCATACACACACACACATATATGCAAGCTAAGGTATGTACATACGTTTAGGTTCAGTTTGACCCCTACTACAAGTCGTTGAAAATGATAATAAGGAAAAAATATTTTATTAATCATTACGTATTCAAAATGCATTCAAAGGTTTCAAGCACTGCTTACTGTGTGTCTCATGATTATTAGGGGAAAAATACTTTTCAGATTTGACCGAATTTTGACCAACACATCCGGTATGACCTAATGGTCGCCATCCATCTATAGGCACATCTGTGCAAAACGATTTTTTTACTTAAATATGTCTGAAGATGTATATCATTCGTTCATACCGATCAGATGAATAAAATTATGTGAAATCTACTAAGCCTTTTGCCTCATAGGAATTACATGCACGTACATAGACACCACGCAATCCACCGAAACGGTATGTGGCATTGAGTGCAAACACCAAGTTGGATGGGTAGTGGATAAGGGAGGATATGGGAGAAGAAATGGGAAAATGGAAAAAATATTCACGACAAAACTTCTTGTAAAATATATTACGTGTTGCTTCCAATATTTTTGCAATTTTTTTAGAAAGTCATATAAAAATTTTACGCTGCTTGACTTGGTTATGGAAATCTGCAGTTGTTTCTTAAGTAGCATGTTGCTCAATGTTTCTTTCGTAAAGCAAAATCTGTCCCCTCGTGGATGATGGCTTGAAGCGGCTGAAGTTGAAACCGGTATTGACGATAAAAGAGGTTAGCTTCGTGAGTTCTTCGACAGAATTACGAGGGTCATCCGGAAAGTAGTACCCGTTCGTGCCGCATGAAGTGCTGACGACGCGAGTAGCCGCTGGACGAGGTCAGATAGCTTCAGTGGCTTGTCTGCCTTCTCTGAGCCAAGTTGCGTGACGCTAGCATTGCCTGTGTTGTTTCTGTGATTGTTTACAATGTTTAAAAAAATTGAGAACGCCGCCAGTTGTGAAGTGAGGGCAGTGATTAAATTCCTCAATGCAAGAAACGTTCGCCCATGTGATATTCATCGCCAATTAAAGGAGGTGTATGGAGACAATGTAATGGACGAGTCGTCTGTTCGGCGGTGGTGTCGCAACTTCAACATGGGGAGGGGGAACACACACGACGATGAGCGTTCGGAGAGACCGTCTGTCATTACAGACCAACTGGTGAGCTCAGTTGACGAATTCGTGAGGAACGATCGGCGCGTCACAATTGATGACATCTGTGAGCATTTTCCCAATGTTTCTCGAACAATTGTTCATGAAATTGTTAAACACCATCTGCATTATGCAAAAATTTGTGCAAGATGGGTCCCTCGCGTATCTCAATGAGCTGGCGGCGAAGGACTATGCAGCAGGAATACAGAAACTTGTCACACGTTATGACAAATGCCTTAATTTGCTTGGAGATTATGTTGAGAAGTAGTTTAAAGTATCCTCTTTCAAATAAAATTTTTTATGTTTGTTAATATTTACTTTTGTGTCTTTATTTCACGAACGGGTACTACTTTCCGGATGACCCTCGTATTTGCACTTTTGTAGGACCCTACCTAATGCATATCAATACCGCAATTTTTAAGTTGAAATTCATGCATATTCCTGAGTGTATATAACCGATAATACAATTTTTCCCACATCTACAGTCAATTGAAGTATTTCACATGCTGTTTTTTGATTGATTTCTCCAAAGAGTTGTCTTTATAAGAGAAAGATTTGACATTTGCTCGAAATCTGATTTTTAGCATACTCTATATGAATGCGTCAAATAACTTTCAAAAAAGGTGGTCAAATTCGCCAACGGGTCTAATTTTTTTGACTTTTCCTACATTCTATTCGATATGCTGTTTTTCTGAGCCATTTTTTTATATTTATTTTTAGTTTTTCGATCGTGGCATAGTTAATCTCAGAAGGCGATAGGTACTTAACATTTCAATGTTTAAAAGGTATGGAAAAAGATTTTCGACATGCTGGGTAAATAATCCCATAGTAATAGAATCTTCCCACTTGAACGCTTCCCAAACAAATGAGGAATTTTTACGTACTCCTGGTTGAATGAAATAATTATTCTGAGCAGGCGAGATATGTAGAGTGTGCTTTATTGCTGCAGAGAATGAAACCCATCGCCCCCTCCCACCACATACCATGTGGCATGTACCTAAAAATCTATTCATACACCATGCTGATGAAATTAAAAAGAGCAAGTTGTATTATTATAACGAAAATTCAGATAAAACTTTTATAAATTCAAATTTACTCGCCAAAAAATAGGGATTAAAAAGAAAACATACAGCACTGTGAGATATAGTATTTAAGATTTACACTAATTCAACCTAGATTAAAAATTTTTAATTTTCAGATAACGGAAATTCCTTGATCAACTGTGTCAGCAAATGATGTAGACAGATGATTCTCAGCTCATAACCATTGCTGGCGATAACAGATTTTAATCCTCCTGTTCCCTACCATTGCACAAGAAGGCTAGTAGTAACACATTTATTTCTAAGATCACCAGAAAAGTTCCCTACTTCCGGTTCACGAATGGTAGTTATCCTGTAATTTAGCCTCATCTCATCGAGTCATTCCAAGCGTTGTTCCTCTATACTCCAAATGTATTGCTAATTATATCGCAGCAATGTTTTACAATTATCGCTCCTCTTTGCTGATTTGAGCAGCATCAAACCACTTACAAAATCCGGGCATTAAACTCACATATAATAAAAGAGTAAATTAATGCCGTTATTTCTACTTGGTTAGCATTCGGAAGCATTTTCAGATCCGTCACCGTGTGCGTTAATTAACAATATTGGTTACATAAAAAAAATGTGGCATTAGATTTATGGCAAAAAATAAATTGAGTGAATAGGGGTTTCTTGAGAAAATATGATAGGAACGCTTTCACAGGTGGAGAAAGCATGCGGTACTAGTAATAATATGAGAGAAAAAAATATCAGCTAAAGTTTTATACACGCGAGCTTACTAGAGCCACCGAAGGCATTATTAAGGCCCCTCATTATAATAATTGATGTGGCAACAAGAATGCAACCAGAGAAATTGACCAGCACTGAGAAATTTAAAAACTATTTCGTCGTCTTGCACATCTCGGAGTAACTGAAATAAGGGTACCATTATTAGGGGCCGTCCTGTTAGTGCGAATGAACAACACTAGAAGAACAGAGATGTAAAAAGCAATTTTGCTCTAATTTTTCCGTTTCTATTAAAAAATTATTTTCTAATGAACTCAGGTGAATGAGTAGGTCCCTCATTTTCAGAAACTTTTACGACTGGATATTTTCACGCAAAAAATTCCCTTATTTGACTTGGTGGTCTAAATCACAGCAGGGTTAATGAACTGGCAGGAGAAACTTCGGAGCGTGCGTGCCTTAAGTTGTGTCTCTTGAGTTCAAGGAATTACGGGTTTCCTGAGAAGAAACATCCAGAAAACATGTTTTTCTTTAGCTTAAAAACCTGAATTAAATAAACTTATATGGTAAATTTCCGCGTCTATAAACTCTTCGTTAGCAACAAACCTTCATCAACCTGAATGAGGGCATGAACCTAACTTAGCAGTGTCTCTCTTCGCCATTTTATATGGTAGGGCCTGGAAAAGCCGTCCTTAGTGACCATCGGGGGAAGGAGCCGTGAGAGTAACCCTTAGAGTGAGAGCTAGAGTTTTTGAGGCGGGGTTTCCTTGGAGAGGGTGGAGGAGGAGGGTGGGGCGAGGAGAAGCAAAGCAGGGCCTCAAACAGGCCTCAAACGTCCTCCTTCGTCAGTCAGAAGAGAGGCGGAGGTGCAGCGGACGGACGCCCGGACGGAAACTGTCCCTGGGTGGGGAAAGAGGGAAACTCGTGGACGAGGAGAGATAACAATCTGTGATGGTTTTACTGCTATATCGATATGTTGTAATCTCTGGGACCCATCTCCGTGCACCCGTGACCCTCCCTCCTCTCCAAGTCCACTCCCAATCGCTTTCCCTATCCCTGCTTCGTCCCTCGTTCTCCTCCCTTCATCTTATTGCCCTCTCCACCGACTCACCGCCCCATCTCGGCATTATCTCCCTCCCGAAGAGAAGTCTCAGGCGGGAGATGGGGATAGTATATGCGACCCTCCTTTTGTGCCCTCTTCCCCGTTCTCCTCTCTTTATTCTCGGGAGTCCGCCAGTCTAAAGCCAGCCCACCCTTCTCTCTCTCCCTCTCTCTCCTTCCTCCCACCTTTCAAAATTCTTAAATACGCTCCACCTGAGGTTATCTCAAAAAGAAAGGGAAATATTTTTTTATGGGTGGGTGTTCCGGAATGAATGGGAGGGAGACATCCTCGCCGCGGAGGCTGGGAGATTAGGAGGAGAGTCGTAAAGAGGTGCAGAGGGGGAAAAAGATCACGTTCGTGTATGTGAATGTGGACTGCTTCCACCTTGTGTGGTAAAAAATCCTAAATTTTAATATCCCACGGTGGATCTCATGTGGGAAGATTTATGTCTATGAAATGCTAATCTTTAAAAAGTGATCATGTGACTAAGTCATGAAGTTGGGCAGTAATTTCCAAGAAGTACTCACCGTTAAATGTCTCTTGTGGGAAACGTTACCACCATTCCTCTGGGGTGTTTTAAACAATAAGTCGTCATGCAACGTCGATTGAGAAGCCTTATGTCCGCACAGAGCGTTCTGAAGGAACGCTTCTCCGCGATTTTTGTACTAAATGTTTTTTTTCGTCTATATGTCTCCATAAACTTACAATCAGGGAAGTGAACTCTTATTTAAATGAAAATTTATTCTATAAATATTCTTTACGCGTATTCAATTTCATATGAATAAACGTATTATAAACATTGTGTATAATATTAATATGCCTTTTTATAAAATAAATCACTTGAACAGTTTAAATGTATTCCATTGCATGTGTAGGCATTATAAAGCTCTACTTTGTAATAGTCTTGAGGTGACGACGATCGCATATTGTATTTTATAAGGCAGTAATGTCACTGTTCAGCTTACTATGAAAGAGTGGTTGGAAGTCTTAGGTTATTGAAGGGCTTTTCGCTCCAAATCTTTGAAACTGATCACAGCTGAGAAGGAAGCAATTTATGTGAATTTTGTTGGGGGTCTTGGTCAGGAAATGGTGGTGAAAATTTATCACTTACCCATCAATGTACTTACTACTGACTTCACGTCGACTTATCTCTAGGGATTATTGCCGTAGAAATCAAGGTTGCTCCTCGGAAGATTCCTGACGCAGAGATTTGTGATTCTGAACATGCACGCGTTTCCAATCTCCACTCCCAAGGAGATCCCTCAGTAGGCCTCTGCCATTTCGGGATTGAGGCATCCATACAAGGGATAAAAAGAATCCGCGTTGCGGACAAGGCGTTGTGGCAGCCAATCCTTCCTGCTCAACGGTTGACACAACTATTTAGTGAGGCTCTGAGAGTCACTCCTTATGGCTACAAAAGAGAACTTGCTGCCCCTTTGAAAGCCAATACCCTTTCTCTACCCTGTTTAAAAAATGGCTGTCACGATGGACAACAATATTTCCACAGAATTATCAGTTAATTCTAACGGAGATAATTAAGGAGATGGTACCAAATCTAAAAAAAATATGGAAGTTAATCTCGCATTTCATAAAAATGTAAACTAGATTTGTGCTGAGCGGATCAACGGTTGATAACGATTAGTCTGGTTTAGGCCTCATTTAGAATACTCTGCAAGTATATGGGATTCTCACTAAGCTGGGTTGATTGCCAAATTGGATCGCGTGCGGCGTAGGGAGCTGGATTTGTTAAACGTTGTCATGATAAACTAAGTAGCTTATCCAAGATATTAGAGGAACTAGCCTCGGAATTATAGAGTAAATCTTTTGGAGATTACCGATTAGTCTCGGAGCGAAGGTTAAATTATAGAGTAAATCTCTTGCATAAATTAGAAGGATGTCTCCTGAGCAGTGATGTTGAACATTTTTTATTACCCCCATTGTATTATGGTAGGAGAGATCATGTAAATAAAATCAGAAAGATTAAGTGTAGAACATATAAATTTATGATGCCATTTTTTCCACGGACGATAAGTGATCAGAATAACGTTGTCCGAACGGGGTATGGCTAAATATGTCTATTCGGGTCAAAATTAGTCTGATCTGTTTTCACCCCCGGTCATACACCCTAGCGAAGTTTGTTGGATACTAGAAAATTTTAAAAAAATCAGCATAGTTGAAATTACCTTTAAAAAGTCGCAGAATTGATTCATTAATGATCATTCACTCTCTTATTTATGTTTCACTTTCTGGTCTGTAGACCGCGGTCTTGGCGACAGTTTCATTCAATTTGCCACTTTGGACAACATTTTTTGAATGAAATTTGAAGAAACGTTTAATCTTGTGGACATGAAAATCCACGAGGCATTTCGAACAGGAAAGGCCATGTTCTTCAATTTAAATGTTGTCGCGTCAGAACAAAGTTGAACGTATGCAGCGACATTATTGATGGTTTCCAAAGCCATTTAAGTTATTATTTTGATTTATTACTCGTTTTCCTGTCGATGAATGCAAATAATAATGTCCACGAAAATCGTTGCTCCCGCCAGTTGCGGATTAGGCGCTGTGATTCGATTTTTATGAGCAAATGGATTATCAGCAGCTGCCCGAATTCATCGGGAGTTGCGCCTGAACCTAGAGTAATGAGTGCAGGAAAGGCTAAACGATGATGTCGAGACTTAAAAAAATGGTCGCACAAAGTGCATGATGAAGTGCGGAGTGGCAGTGGACCAAGTGGACCAAGAACTGTGATTTGATCGACAAATTTCGATTGGCGCTCTGGCTGATACATTTCTGCTTCTACTTCTTCATAATATCTCGCGAGCCATCGCAAGGACGTATAACGGGGGGTGTTAGGCCACCACCTGTAAAAGGGACCAAAACCACCTTCAAAATCAAAAGATACATTCAAACCTATACCCACAGTGGCGTATGCATTCATGCAAAAATCCTTTCATTTTACACGTCTGCAAATACATAAACTATCATCTTACTAATAATTGCACCTTAGGTTGCAATAATAAATTTATTCAATAAGGTGCATGCTAGAATTTTACAAGTAAGAAGCGAAGTTCCACTTATACATGGACATGCAACATACAATGGTCTCCTCCCCAAGGACACAGGTAGGGGAACATTTTCTCTTGTTGGACGCCCCATATTACTTGATTGCTACAAAAGAGCTCGGATATCACAAATGATGTGCAAGGTGGCGACCGTAAATGCTTTCCGGCTAATACAAAGAGCAAGAAATGTCGAGTGGACGAGTTTTTTTGGACTGCTATCGACAGTGCGGAAATAAAGATACTTCATCTTGCACTTGAAACAATAGCTTCGTGAACAACGGTTTGAAGATCACGAACTTAAGACTGCCGTTGCCAATCGATTCAATTCTTAGGCGGCTGACTTCTATACCGAGTTGGTGCATCGTTACGAAAGGTGCTTAGTTCGTAAGCCATCAAGGAAATTCGATGAGAAATTAGTGAAAACGCTTTGAAATAAAAATTTTAATATGTTACCCTTTTCCAAACTCTTGGTTACTCTTTCGCCTTTATGGTTTTTGAGTGAAATAACCGTTGATATATTCTCCTGAGCACCTCTGAGATACGACCCGAATGCAATTAGATTTTAGTTTTAATTTCCTGATAAATTTTTCCTTTTGAATTCGCTACACCTTTTCCGGAATTCCTTTTTGGCATTCACCCTTGGTGTCTAAAAATCGTAAGTGATCTCAATCAATTAATCGCTAGAGATATCCTTTCGTATATTTTTCATCTTATCGTGACATGGCCTTTGAATCTTCAACGATACTTCCGCGTTGCACTAGCTAGGTTCCGTGTTGTCTTTAATGAATTTACTTGGAGTGTACCCATTCACTGCTCCGCACATGATGCCAAGTAAATGACTCCACGGATCCTCAGTATTTCGGTGTTTACCATCTCTCTTAAACGCACGCGCGTAAATGGGTTTTGGTGGGTGCAAATACCCTTACCTTTGTGGTCTCTGGTTTACCAGATGAATGGAGTAAGGCGAAGACATGGTTTTGGTTCTTGTAATCTCACCCGGATTTCGACCCTTTTGGATCCCTTTGTACAGCTTCTTACGTACTTATAAATAGTCACCTCCCAAATCTGGGAGACTCTAAGGCACCCACATAAAATTTTTCCATTTGATAATCCAGCGCAGAGGAGTCTTAAGAAGCATCTTATATAAATCACCCAGGGAATGTTTGACATACCCCTTAGATTCTCTCAGAAACGGCCATAAAAGATGGGCTTCAAATCACGCTAACCCACCAAGCTAATATGCCCTCAGCCTGGCGATTACCGGTTTTATTTTGTGCCGGTAAGTGTTCGTCACCGGCTTGAAAGTTAGGATTTGGCCTATTCCCACTCCTATGAGAAGCCTATGATATATGAGCTACACCGGGAAGTGCCGCACTTGGCAACGGCAATCCAGCCCTGCTAACGGCCTGCAGCTGGGTCTTTTCATTGCGCCTGGACTGTCACTATTGGACTACACAAATATCGCAACCTATTGGAGCAAGCCGTCTTATACCTTGCCAAATTCGAGGTGGATCAACAGGCGGCCGGAACTATTGCGGTGGAGAATCGAGGCCATTTTTCCATTGAAATCCCTCTGGATGTACATATAGCTTGAATTAGCTCGAGCTTCGGACGTAGTCCTGATGGGTTCTTTAATTCAAACATATCGCCATATATTTTCTCTTGTGTTCTTATTATAACGTATTTTTCTGTTAATTAAAAAATTAAAAAAAAGGACTTTGAAGTACTTGGCACCCGTTTACTTCGTCTTCCCCACCCCCTTCTCTTCCCCCACTCCGACACGTAATCACCCATGATCCCTTCCATTTCCCCCCTCTTTTCCACTACCCTCCCCTAACTTTATTTTCAGCATATATATATATATATATATATATATATATATATATATATATATATATATATATATATATATATATACATACATACATACACACGACATATACATATATATTGGACTCGGAGTGATGACTCTTACCTGACGATGATGTAGTTACATTGAAACCGGTCGCATTAATATATTTTATTCTGTGGAAAATTGGCAATTTTTAATTAATTTTGATATTCCACCATATCACGCATGGAACATCTCTTAGTATTTTGCTGTGCTGTCCTGGATAATCATGCGTGATTCTTTGTCATCTTATGGAAAATAAAACGATCGTAATCCACTTCCTGGCATGTCAACAAGGAAATGACATTCACTGTTTCAAAAGTACGGGGAGTGATTGGCTATACAAGAGCTCGCATTTTAGCAATCTGACCGAAGGTCGCCAGGAAATAATCTTTATTAGCGCGCTTTGGCCTAGTACTACTCAGCAGTCTCCAAATGCTTAACTGGGCAAATTCAAGGGATTCAGTCAATTCATTCAAATATTTTTTTGTTACTTTCCTTCAATGCGTTACAATGCAACCCTTAGATCATTTTATAGAATGAAATTTAAAAGTATGCATTTACAATTATCTCTTTCGATAGTTGAAAACCTATCAATAAATGGTATACTCATGCTTTCCCAGTCCCGGTGGCGATAGGTAACGCCCTCGAATCCAAAGGTTGCGGGTTCGAGTCCCGCCTGGGTGGGTTTCCTCCGCTTAGAGCACGAATGTTTGTCATTGTCTTTATTGTAATGTAAAAGGGTTAGTTGGAAGAAGGGACTATGAAGCCTCGACCTTGCCTCAACAAATTTGTAAAATAAATAAACAATTGCTCCGTAGGATTTGTGTTTTGACTATGTCAAGAGTGCGCAGTATTATCAGAAAAATTAATATTTTAATTGAGGTCACAGGACTTCCATAGACGCCCACTTCGCACTTTTCATTGATTAGTGATTATCTCACAATAATTAAAAAGCTTAAGTTTCTGTTCCACAGATTTATTTGTAACGTACAACGCGTTTCAGTCCATCGAACCATCCTCAGGTACAAGACAAGTTTCAAATTGTGATACATCATAATTACAACGCGTTTTACGTTAGAAATAAATCTATGGAAAAGTGCAAATTTGTTTTTATCATAATGATGAACTTCCACTACATCTCACCTGAATCTGTTGATTATATCAAGTTTTTGTACCCAAGTTTTCAATCCCTTCTTATATCAATAGAAGCCGGCCAAGTAAGCCTACTTATGGCGTTGCCCGTGCGGACAAAGCAGTACGTAGATGCGGCACAGTTTAGAAGTCACACGTCCGGGGTTTCAGTGCCATAGTGAATCGTCATCAGGCGAGGCAAAGGAAACAGCAGATCTCTTTTATATTCAAGATCAAGGGGATGCAAAAGGCGGGGGAAGGATAGGGGACGTAAATACGGAGAGAAGAGCGACAACTACATACGTAAGGGGTTTCACTATTTAACTAAAGAGGCGAGGATGGGGAAAATATGGGGTGTAAGTATTCATGGGTAACTGTCACTTGCGTCAAGGGAACCAATCCTCTTACAAAATGCCTACTTGTTGTGGAGCGTCAAGCGAACGTCGGTTGCAAGTAGAGTGAAAAATTATTTGCATTAAATTTGCTGATGTTTTCACAATTTAAAGTTATGTGGCAAATTTGCTGAAAATAATGATTCAAAATTATTTTCAAAAACACCGTAAAATGTGCTTTAGTTCATACATTTAAATTTTGCTCAGTAATTACGGCATATTCCCCTCCACAATCACCACACCTGAGCATAGAAATTCCACTTTTATTCTTCGGATCCATGGTCACTTTACAAATAGTCCATTGAAATTAAAAGGGATCTTAAAGAATACTGAGGATGCTTCTTTGGGGATTCTTTCAATTATACTTTTGGTGATATTACCTAGAAACCGGATTGTGCACCATTTAATCTTTATCTTAGGATCACTGGAGACGTGAGGTCAACTGCTTTCCTTTTCACCCTTGAGGGAAGCCATTAAATTAGATTGATAACAATTGCTAGAGAAGTTTTGCTGGGTAATGTTAACGTCGCTCTTAAATTCTTGTTTCGACAATATTTCTTTGAAGAGGCGATGAATTAATGAATGAGAGGCCGAAATTTCTTCATGGCCACCGTGTCTCTCATTTTAGTTCTTTTAAAAATTATTGTGTACTTTTTTAGCCTCTTTGCCTAACACTTTTCGAATTGTTGCAACACCAGTGACTTTATTGTTAACCCTGAATGTGAGCATTTTACATTTGACTGGCAAATGGCGCTTCACAAGTAGAAATTTGATAAATGAATTGACCCCACCCTCACGGCGATCGCACCTCGCCCCCCCCCTCCCTCCTTATTTCCATTTCCTCTTCCTCCCCTTCCTAGGCCCCCACTCCTTATTGGCAATAAAAGGGAGTTGCTGTTTCCTCTGCCTCTCCTGAATGATGATGATACTACTAATGCGTTGAAACCCTGGTCGCGTGCCTTTATTCTGAGTGGATTTTATAAATTTTCAAGCACATTGATTTACAATTAGTTATCACAGTTTTATTTTTCGATAAAAATTCAGACAATTCGGGAAATAAATTATTATGATCGATTTTTTTTCGGGTTTCACACCTGGCAGAGTTACACAACCTCTGTTTTCAATGGCTACATAGGGCATCGTCTTTAGGATGAAAAATGACCATTCTGCATACGAGTCAGCGGAGTCAGCCATGAAAATGTCAAAGTTCTGCAGCTCTGCCTGGCGAGAAACACGAGAATCTTCTAGAATTCTATTAAACGGGAGAACCTTAAACCTTACAGTTAATTATGTTTCTCCAATGATTAAGTGAGTGAAACTCTTTTCGCTTACTTTGTCCCCTAAGTGGTATAAATGTGGCGTTAAATATTTTTTTTTTATTTTTGCCTGAGCACCATGCTTCAAGTCCACCAAAATGTTTGAAATTGGAAAAATGTTCCATTCGGAACAAAAGCGAGTTTTTAGTTTCTGCGTGCGAGTGATGAATGATACGTAAGAGGAGTCAGAATGGCGATCAGTGAAGGAGCAAGTACCTAATTGGGGGGGATCAATAGCTCAAACACAAATTTCTCAATATTAATCTCGATTACGCTGTTCGAAAACAACAGCCCAAAGGTGCTGGCATTAATCCAATTGGAAAATTTCACTTTTAATATCTCCGCTGATTCAATGGTAATCGTGTACAATGGGCATAACTATCAGTTTGATCGACTCAGCATCCAGCCAGCCTCCGTTCGCCCCACTCTTGTTTCCAGAGAGTAGCAGACACCTCGATTGAGCGTCTGTTTTGGAACATGCACGCAACGGAATTCGAGATCAGGCACTCCGAATTCACGCGCCCCGCCCCCCCCCCCCCCCCTCAGTGGGGCAGTTCTTTTTGCTCTGACCGGCGGCCGAATCATCGCCCGCCGTTGTTTGCACCTGTTGTGTTTAATCACCATTAACGAGGTTTCCTTCCTTCGCTTTTTTCGGAGGCGGGAAACACTGTCCCCTCGTGTCATCCTTTTGATTTAAGCCTCGGCGCCCGGGCGCACTTAATCAAGAAAGCTTTTCTGCAGGGCCGAGGGGGAGGGAAGTCCTCCGTAGTTGTCCATGACGGCGCCATTCGTTTAAAGACAAATGACAGCTGAAGGGCGATTTGTTTGCACGAAAATTTCGATCCCCACCTTTTTTTTATTACTTACGGTTTGTTCTCATTTGGGCGACTGGTCACCGGCGCTGCCTGCTATCCTCAAAAGACTCGAATTAAAATTGAATGAGAGCTCTCGGAAAATAGCGAGTTATCAGCGGTGTTAGGCTAGTGCAGAGAAATATTTTTTTTAATTCCGTGGATTTAATCAATTTCGGGGTTTTCGCATGCAATAATGTTTCCCCAAGGAATCAGTGTTCTCAGTTCTCCTCCTATTTTAGGAATAGAAAATAAAATAAAAATGTGGGCCATTTTAATGTGCATATTTATTTATTCCATTTGAGATAAATATAGCTAGGCTTGAATTAGAAACTTAATTCATGATAAATAATCATCCTTTAAACCTGCTTGATTTTAAAAACATTTTTCCCCAGTAAAAGCTATGTGATAAAACTTAAATTAATGGGAATATATTTATTAAAAAATTCTAGGAATTTTTTTATCTGATAGCAGAGGGTTGCTAGCGAGTTGTACATGTGGTGAGTATCATGTCAACAAAATAACTGACGAAAGGAAAATATTAAGCTAACGGCGATACAAATTAGTTACAATTTTTCGAAATGAAACTAGTGTTTTATCACAACCTCGACACAGATTCAATTATTGCTTTGCATAGGCATATTGATATTGGCATGTACTATATATATATATATATACATACATATATATAAATATATATATAAACTTTTGTTTTATCACAGCCTCGACACAGATTCAATTATTGCTTTGCATAGGCATATTGATATTGGCATGTACTATATATATATATATACATACATATATATAAATATATATATAAACTTTTGTTTTATCACAGCCTCGACACAGATTCAATTATTGCTTTGCATAGGCATATTGATATTGGCATGTACTATATATATATATATATATATATATATATATATATATATATATATATATAAAACCATGAACACAGTAATCAACCCTATGGTCGGTTTGGTAGGTGATGGTAGAGTTCACCCAGTACTTAGCCCTATACGGCGTGTGAAATTCACACATCAGGGTAGGGGGGCCATTCCTTTCCCCGCGCCGGTTATAGATTTCCCCGGAAGAGCTGGTACCCGAAAAATCACATAGCTTGGGTGAAACTGTAGGTGCCCAGAGAGGTTTTGGCCGGGAATCGAACCTGAACCCTCCGATTAGTCCAACCCCCTGGACTACCGCGACCCAATATAAAACTTATGTGAAAGTCTCACGGATGTGAATAATAATGTATATTAGGGTAGCACTAGTGGACAAAGACAAGCACACAGAAACACACAAAAAAGAAAAGAAACTCACTAGTTTTCGAATTTTCGGTGGTCCAAGCCACCTTTCTCAAGGAAGAGAAGGAAGGAACTTCCTGCCCAGCCTATGGTTTCCCAGGAAGTCCTCGCATACGAAAAATCACGGAGCTTGTGCAAAGCTCAGGCTTATGCTTTCCCCAATATCGAACCCGGGCCTCTCACTCCGTAACCCAGTCCCCTACCCACAACTACCTTACTACCCTGCGATGCATCTAAAATGTGTGTAGCATGGGGTGGCCTACTGGACTGCCACGTTAAGTGAATAGCGCAGTAATGATCATAGGAGATGTTAAATTTTGATTTGGATGTTTGCTGTAGTAGCTTTGTCTTTAGTTTCAATGCACTGAAATATTGTTACGCTATGTATTTTCTGGAGGAGAGGCTTTTGATAGGACCCTTGAGAATACATGAAAGTAAGCCTAATCTATTAAAATATTGTGAAGATTCGGCTTTGCATGAAATGGGAAAGATGCTTCGAGTGAATACAGGAAACAGGGTATTTATTCCTCTTTCAATTCCGTTCCTTTGCAGTGCACTTGCAGTAAACGTTGCCGTTCATTATCCTCGTATCGCATTCATTGTGAATCAATGGCCCCTCAATTGACTTCGGGGGAACTCTTTCAATCAGCAGATAGCAACATTCATAATCAGCACACCCGGATGCTGCCGCTGAATCCATGGGCCCTATTAACTGTCCAGGACACAATTGACGCCGGCGTTGCTCTGCCATTGCCCACGATCGCACCTACGCAATTTCAGTCGTTCTTTATTTGCACTTCTTTTCCGCGCGAATCGCCTCAGTACAACAAAAAACCGAATCGAACAAGCTGGCCCTCTCCTGGGTTATTCGCGACTTCTCTCGTAAATTTTATTTTATATCTTCTACTGCGACATAATTAGTCGACATTAGTCAACAGATCTTAAGTGAATAATTTTCAAATTTATTATTTCTCATATTATGGGAAATTGTCATAATTGGAAACAAATTATGAAGTACAAACCTTACCCAAAGTTTTTTTGTTCACATCCTCCGTATTATCTTTCTGAGTTTAACGGTTCAATTATTTAGCCTTAGGCAATAGTAAATCTTTAATTCGTCTGTCCATTTTTATTAAATAGAAACTTAAATACTCTGAAAATCAATGATAATTTATTAGAATCCCCAGTCTAGCTGAAATTGTGGAATAGATAGTAATAATTAATAATTCTAATCCATGCATTGATAATAATGCTTAATCCATGCATTTCAAAGCGGTGATAAGATGTACATTTTTCCTTAATCACTTTATGCAAAAGGAAACAGCATTAAATCAATTCTACATCATCTTGAGGACATGGTGCATTTGATTTCATTCATAAATATGGTGTATATGGTTTTAGCAGAGCTAAAAACGTAATAGCTTTCAAATGTGTTAATTTTTCTTGTTTAACAGTTTTCATTTTGCTATCCTCGGAGGTCAGTTCGCCAATCCAGGCAACAAGTTGCGTTCAGTGAATGTTTCAGTGTATTGCGTGATGCTACTCATGGCTTACAGGTACATTACTGATATTAAGACTTTAATTTCTCTTTTACTGTCAGACATAACTTTTATTACACGATTAACTTTTTAACGAATAAGATAAAACACGTTCAACTGACCAAAACAGATTTATTACCATTAAACCCGAGTATTTAGCGATTGTAATAAGGATGATGTAGACGTACTGTGCTTCGTTCAAGTCCCTCAAGCTTAAACACTATATGTATTAATGAGAAAGTGATACATTTTAATAGACTTGTAGTTATTCCCCAAACAAAAAGAAATCCTCGACGGTCGTCCCTCAGGGAAGTGTAATAGGACCGTTACTATTCTTAATATACATCAAACTTAAGCTGACTAGGTACTAGTTACAGACGACACGGTGGGACGCAAAACATGAAAATAAGGACCGCAGCAGGTTGTGGGATACTCTCCGGCGATTTTGATAAAATATCGGATCGGTGCAAGCAATGGGGATAAGGGCTGAACGTAAGCAAGTACACTGATTTTGAAATATTGGAGCAAAAGAAGTTACGAACGGAACATAAATTATACAATGGATGGTTCCGTGTTAACTACTGCGGAAAATGCTAAATATTTGGGGGTAGTCCTTACGCCACGGCTTTCATAAGGCGCATATTTCAGAAGAATGCGATAGTCAAAGAGAGGTGTTATTTTGCTTTAGTTCGGCCCCATTTGAAATATGTCCAAGTATATGGGATGCTTGCGAGAAATCGTTGATAAAAGAATTAGGTAAAGTTCAGAAAAAATGTTCCAGAGACGTCAAAATTTGTGAAGATAAGAGGATGAGCGTGACTGATCTTTTAGAAGGAATTAGAGTGGGATACGCTTGAGGCGCGAAGAGAAAAAGCGAGACTTTAATCAAAGCTCAGAAGACACGAGTTGAACTATGACACCGAGGGAATTATTGTGACTCCGCATTATATGGACAGGATAGACCTCCAGGATAAGGGAAATAGACTCCGGTGGAGATAGATATAAATATTCGTTCTTTCATCAGAAGATCAAGAACCGTAAAAGTTAAAAAAAAAATCCAATGCAATGTTGTTGGAATCGCGAAACAGATTAAACATTGCGTAAGGATCTCGTGCTTTCGCAAGTGGATGTGCTTGTGTATTATATTAGTTGGGTCCGTATGTTTTTCAATACGTGTAATTCAAAATAAATTTTGCATGTATGCATGCAAGAGTGTACATCAACATTTTTTTGGGTTAGTTGTGTATGTAGTTGCTCTCTAATTTTATGTGTGGTGTCGTAATATCCCCCGCCACACGCCATTGCGGCGGCATGCGGGGTAGTGACTGCATGGATCTAAATTCATTGCTTTATCATCATCCGTTTCTATCTGCATGCTTTTCTCCTTTCATTTAAATCTCGCGTTATCATAAGCTCTCTCCCTCCCTTTCCAATTTTCTCCGTTTTTTCTGTTTTCACCCCGTCAGTGTGCTATTGTTTATCGTATCCCTTAACCCCTCCTCCCCCTCCGCTCACCTTTCCTTATCTCCCTCCGCCATCGCTGTATTACTCCCTGTTCCCCCTTCCCTCTCCCCCGGGTTTACATCTTCCTCCCGACCCCTATCACCCTTCCATCAGTCTTCCCTTCTCCCACATAACATCCCCGCCTTCACTCACTTTTCGCTTCCTCCCCTTCCCTCCCTCCCTCCCCCCCACCCCCCACTCCACTCCCGCCCTCCCTCCCATACCCCCTTAATCCTCTCTCACTCTCTCACCCCTGAATTATTGCTCTCCCCCCCCGTCAACTTCCTTTGCTTCCCCCTCCCCATCCCCCGCCGCTTCAATCACACTCCTTTCCCATCACAACCAAGCCACCATTGCCACCAAATTCTCATTAATATTAAGGCTCGCCATTCATTTTTTATTTCGATCCCAACAAGACTTCCCTTCAACTTTCCCGTTCCTCCCCTTCCTCTTGTCTGTCATTCATCGACAACAGCTCGCTTCACATGCTCCCACCCTATCCATTCCCCCCCCCCCCTCGCGCCCGACAACCCATCTATCCTCCTCCACTTCCGTAGGCGCTCCCACCGTGTATCTCAACAACACCTCTCTCCTTCTCTCTCTCTCTCTTTACCTCTCTCTTTGCTCTCTCCATCTCCATTCTCCTCTCAGCCTCCTCTTCCCCCCCCCCTCAACTCCCGACCAACCACTCCCTTTTGCTGCTCCCTTTCAACCACTCCCTTTTGCTCCCTTCTGCTTCCACATTGGCGTTCACCCTTTTCCCTCACCTCAGCCCGCTCCACCACGTGAGAGCGTCTAAATGCGGGCGTGCGGCCCCAAAGTCAAGCCGCGAGTAAAACATCCGTGTGGTATTGTAACCGCGGCCAAATCGCGAAAGCGCGTGGTGCACAGATGGACATTCAGGCGACCGGAGAATGAGCGCTAACATTGCGTGTGTGTTTCTGAGAACAATGAATCCGTAAGAAACCCAATCAGACCAGTGTACCTGTATAGAGGCTCCTCGGGTGCATTTTCATATACATATATATATATATATATATATATATATATATATATATATATATATATATATATATATGTGTGTGTGTGTGTGTGTGTGTGTGTATTATGTATGTATGTGTTTGTACATGCATATACATATATTTTTTTTTAAGGTAATCTACCGGTTAAGGTAGGTTTTTGGATGGACACAACTACCAAACAAATATTTTATTACTCCTAACAAAACACAAAATCCATCATCCTACTCTATATCAGTTCCCTCTTCATCTCTGAGTACTTTCTTCCTCCCTTCATCCCGTCCAACATCCCTATCCTGTTCCTTCCCTTCCCTCTTTTGCCCAACATTCTACCCTCTATCACAGTCTTCAACATCCCACTGCCGGTCAACACCCCCTTCATCCACATTTCCTGCCTCCATAGGATTGCTCCCAACAAACCCCTCTCTTCGCCCACCATACCAAGTACTTCCTCATTTGTTTTCTTCTCTGTCCATTTCACCTTCTCCATTCTTCTCCACACCCACATTTCAAAAGCCTCCAGTCAACGTCTATCCTCCTGCTTCAATGACCACGTTTCCGCGCCGTACATAGCTACGCTCCATATCAAAGTTTTTACGAGTCTTTTCTTAACATCCTTACTCAACGTCCCCGTCATCAACTCCCTCCTCCTTGTGAAAGCCTCTTTGCCTAGCGCAATTCTTCTCCTTACGTCCATACTACTTTGACCGTGTTGGCCCAAAACACTACCGAGATTGTAAACTGTTCTACCTGCTCTAGTTTTTGCCCTCCTATTTTGATGTTAAGCTTAGCCTTTTTCTTTGTAAAATATCGCATAACCTTTGTTTTATTAATATTGATTCTCATCCCATACCTGTCGCACTGAATTTCCAATTCACTCAGCAATGCTTGCAGCCCCTTGGCTGACTGACAAACTAAAGCTTGGCCATCAGCAAACCTAACTGATTTTACGAATCCCCCGCCCACTTTCATTCCTACCTCGATTTCTTCCCATGCCTCTTTGATCATTTCCTCTGCATACAGGTTGAACAGCAGCGGTGATAATGGGCAACCCTGCCTTCCTAACACTGCCCATCCTGACTCCCCGTTTCCCACCCGCACCTGAGCAGTCTGAGACATGTACAGGTTGCGGATTAGCCTCCTTTCCCTCCAATCTATTCCTATTTTCTGCAATATACTCGTTAGTTTTTCCCAATTCACTCTATCAAACGCTTTTTCGAAATCTACGAAAAAGGCAAATGCCACCTGGTTGTGTTCTATATTCCTCTCGATTATTAATCTCATTAATGCAATGGCATCACGCGTACCTCTCCCCTTCCTAAACCCAAAATGATCATCCCCTAAGTAATCATTTGCCCTACTCTCTATCCTTTTGTTTATGATCCTCAGAACAACTTTAGCTGCGTGAGATATCAAACTAATTGTCCTATAGTCCTCACATGACGTGGCCTTTACCTTTTTCGGAATGGGAACTAAAACTGATCTCACAAAGTCTTCCGGCCAGATTCCTTCCTCATAAATACTACGGATCAGCCCATATAGCCTCTTCCTCCCACATTTTCCTAAGCATTTCAAAAGTTCCACGGGAATGTTATCTACCCCCGCGGCCTTATTTAGTTTCATCTCCCTTAATGCCCTTTCTATCTCATTGTTTAGTATGCCTGGACCTAAGCTGTCTTCCTCTACGTCATTTTCTTTTTCAATGTCTAACTTTGTTTGTCTGAGTTCTTTACTATACGGTTCTTCTATATACTCCTTCCATCTCTCTTGGATCTTTCCAGCGTCAACTATTGCCTTACCCGCCTTATCTCTAACTGTTAGCATAGCTCTTCCTTTCTTACTTCCCGATAACGATTTAACTTTGCTGTGCAGCGCACCGATTTCACCCTTCCTCTGCAGACTTTCCATATCCTCGCACTGCGTCTTCCACCATGCTTCTTTTGCCTTATTTGTTGCCCGCCTCAATTTATCGTTCAATTCTTTGTACTTCAGTATATACATACATATATATATATATATATATATATATATATATATATATATATATATATATATATATATATATATGCATATATATATATATATATATATATATATATATATATATATTTTACCCTGATGTGTGAATTTCACTCGCCGTCGGGCTTAGTACTGGGTGAACTCTACCATCACCAACCAAACCGACCTTCGGGTTGATTACTGTGTATATATGTATATAAACCATAAACACCGGATCTTTCGACTTAAGGACGCGTAATTTTACTTAAATCTCCTGGGGATTTATGCAACCAAGTGCCCCAAATGTTAGGCCAACAGATGGCATTAGGGAGCTCGATGGCACAAGTGGTTAGAGCATCGGCCAGGCAAATCGAAAGATCCGTGGTTCAAATCCCGGTCAAGGAAATATTTTTGCACTTGTGATCCGCTCGATTCCACCTTCCCCACCTCTCCCATGTTCGTCTTTTATGTTTGTTTCTATCCCTTTCCCTTATATCTATTCCATGTGAATGAGGACATGTATTTTTTTCCTATGTTTGTCTTTTGTCTTACTATCCCTATTCTTTATATCTGTTTACACGTGAATGAAAAAAATAGATATAGAACAAATTACACCTGTATAGCTTTGCATATGGATAGCCACTATTTGTTATATTTTTGATTATGCACTTAGTACACTAAACACTATAGAAACTAACGTATGGGGATAATGATCTCTAAAATTATGCAATAGCCTATAATTCCAAGAAACTGTGAGAGACACCGCTGCAGTTTTTGACGGAGTCATCCGCTAATATGCATTACAATATAACAATTTCAGAATCATTCGTCTTGACCGGGATACGAACCCGGATCCCTCGAGTGCTTTAGCCAGTCAATCTACCGAGGATGGATATCGAGGGATCTGGGTCAGAATCCCAGTCGAGGCGAATGATGTTTGCATTCTGAACTTACATTTTAATAGTTATTATTACATTCTAATAGTTATAATGTTAATTGTTAGATATCTTTGCCGGCTTAATTTTTATAAATGCAAATTTTTGGTCGTTTAGGCAATTTCCTAAAAGTTTTAGGTTGATTATGAAGCCGTTTCACTTTGGAGACGAACATCCTCGTAACAAAGGGCATACAGCCATTATTTGCGTTACATGGACTGATATGTCAGCTCTTATCTTCCCGATGTACCCCGATTATAACTCGAGTGACTCCCTACCCGTTGACTTGAATAAAGCTGATATTTGAGGGTGAACGTCAACCGATGGGTGTTCTCATCAGACGTCACTTTATGCGATCAACTATCGTAATGGCAAAAAAGCTATTAAATATCAGTAAAACGTCACAGATTTTCCCTGGTGTTTACGTTTCCTCGATATCTTATCTGTAGAGCATAGATGTTAGCTTGTCGAATGGCCGCTACGATATAAATGAGCTAAATATTACAAACACAAAATGAAGTAAATCAAAAAGCGCGAAAATATGGGTTGAATGTTGCTTTTGTAAATTTTTTAATACGAATATTAAGAATTAAATGTTTGGTCACGGTAGCAAATTGGCAGTCTTATAGAAATGTACTCGTTCCAACATTAACAAATGTATCGTGTTCGAACCTCAGCCATTCACAGCGGTCAGCGTCCGCCGGAGGAAGTGTGTGCATGGGGTAATGAGAGGAGCGTATGAGGGAAGTGAAAAAGATGCGGATGGCGAGGAGGGACGTGTGCGCCAAGGGAGATTGTGCATTTGACGGCAATGGACAAGCGTCAAAGGAGTTTGAATTCATTACGTGCATTTATTCAGTACTAATAAAGTTATTTATTAATAACTAATAATTGGTGCGCTGCTTTAGTCGTTTTGAATGAATGAATGAGATGAATCATCGGAAATAGATATAGGAGAGGAAGGTGAGAGGTGGTTTGGGAGGAAGGGGTAGATCGAGACCGACCCTCTAGGGTGACTGTGGTCCAAGAGGTGGCAGACAACGGACTATTAAGATGTCTCAGCAGTAGAAGATCAAGCTTGAATGTGGTATAAGAAGAAAAAGTTTGCATTAAGGGTGTACAATTGAAAGGAACGCTGAGAGGGAGTAAGTTTCTTGAAATAATAGGAAATGAGACTCATATGACGAGCGACCCCTACCACCCCGAATAGGTACAACGTGGACGGTGTGTAAGTATGAGTGTAGGCGTGCATGTTCTGCCTTCCGTCTAGGTCCCTGCTCTCCTTCTTTTCTTCCCGCCCTTCCTCCTCCCTCGGTCGCTTCCCTTCTGATTTAAAACCCTCCTTTGCTCGCCCCCCCCACCCCCGCCGCTTCCGCCCCCATTTCGCGAGGGCACCACACCTCAACGCGGCCCTCCGGCGGGCGACGCCACGGCCCACCCGGTCCACCGACTTTCCTCACCCCGTCGGTTCCTCCCCCGCAGAGAGGGCCGGCCCAAGTTATCCAAATTCAACAAATGACCCCTGACTTCCCATGCATGGGCAACCGTTAGGGTCTCTCCCTTCCGATTTAGCTTTGCGATTAAACGGCGCGCATTATCGTCCGGGTATCGTCTTGTCTTTCTCTTTACCCATATTGCTGCAATGAATTTTTTTATAAAATTTTAACGGGAATGGTCGTTCCATTTTCCATTGAAGTTGATTGGAATTAATTAGATTAATTTTTTGCCTGGGCTGCTGATGTTGGAAGTCGAAAGCGGCGCAATGAATTCAAACTGAAAACTTATGGCGGGAAAGCATGTGATTGGTTACTTTTCTGAAGTTTATGTATCGCTACAACAAAGGATGCAGGTAATGGTCGAAGTGATTGGTACAGAACAGTTGCTTTTAGACTGGTATTTTTATCACACCTGAGTATTCCTTAAAATGTGAAATACATATTAGCAAGTAATGGAAGTAATCGCTTGGATTCTTGCAACAATATTTTATAAATCCTCCGATGACATAAGGGTTAGACACAATGAGTGACTTAGAAAAAAGGGTAATTTAGATCAAATTTATTTTGCATAGTAATAGCTGCTCGATTGTGAATCACGTTTCATTTGAATTTGAAAAAAGGAAAACATTTTGGAAATGAGTTTTGCAGACGCGTAAAATACATATTCCATGTTACAACATTCTTTTTCATATAATTTTCTATATAGTTGGATACTTTGTTGGTACTGGTTCATCAAGTTGGGAGGAATGCTTACGTCTCCACTTACATATTTTTTTCACCGCCTTTGTTAATCTGTAGTGTCGTCGGTTAAAAATACTTCCGTATGAAATGTCACTTGTGGCCGGAAATAATTATAGGTTGGTGTTTGAAAAATAGAATGAATGTTCGGAATATATGGGAGAGGAGATAATTTCGTTTTCCCTCAGCTGCCATCATCCAATGGCCATGATCGAGGTATATTACTAATAAGTCCTCCTCTATCCTCCAATCTAAAAAGGGCTAGACCACATAAGTTTTTGTATTATTTTGAAGTACCCTTCAAGCCCCCGCCACGGTGTGTGGCCGGGGGTGACTACACGCCAGACTAATTTTCATCCGAATATTTTTTACCCCTACCGCGGTCGGAAAATGTTTCCTTGTCGTTCGTGGAAAAAATGACATCTTTAATCTATCTGCTCCACTCTTCATCTCTCTAGTTTTACTGACCCGATATCGCCCACCGCAGTGTGATGGGGCTAATAGTACATTTTCAACAAGTTACTAGTTAACAGCTGCTAGTTTCTATTAATGCGGTTTGTCCACTCTTATCTAGTTCACTGAAGTGTGACACAAGGTTCAAAAATGAGTCTGAAGCCTTGCTACATCCGAATGATTTGTTGCGTTTTACGTGCTCGAATTCAACGCCTTGAAGTTTAATTCGAGTTCATTTCAGCGCTCCTCCATCATTTAACCCCTTACATCTCTGACTTCCCCGCGGTCGTCATCGAAAGCATCGGCCATTTTGTGTGTGCGAATTCGCGCTGGAGCCGCCAGCATGGGAATTAGAGGACCCCGAGGAATACAATTGACCCAATTCCACATTTGCCGCCGTCTTTTGTTACGGGCGGAGGAGATGAAAATTCCGTTGATTGCAACAACGAACGTCTTCCGGGTGTTTGCCAATTCCCTCAAAGACGTTCGTTCGCTTAATGGAAGCGTGTTGCGAAACCCTTACTCTCTTTCTCGGTCAAATACCATTCGAGCGATAGCGCGGCAGTTTTATAAACAAACTTGCCGGAAATTCTTCCAGGAATGGTTTTATTGTGTTTTGAGCGGAGCTTGGTTTAAGGAAGTTTTCGGGTAGTTGGAAATATTATTACATCCATTGGCATGTGTGTGACTTTAAGGAGAGACTTGCTTTAGAAACAACCACCAGTGGACACGAATTATTTTAATTTTTATTTGTACAATCCTGAATCAAATAAAGAATAGAAGGGTGATTATGAAGGGGTTATATACGCACATGGAGTCCTCAAGTTATAAAGTCAGGATTTTAAAATACTAATGATGCGTACGACTGTAGCGTTAACAGGATTATGTGTTTACGCATGTACGCCAACTTTGTATGGAAAGATGAGTTATTTGGCTTTATCAAATGCATCCATGCGTGATTTTGAACGGTATATGAAATTGAAGAGTGCGTGATTATGGACGGAGTGCTGCGGCGATGGACTCTGCGTTATATGTATCGTTTGAACCTAGCCCTTGGGTGATGGCAAATGTGCGGTTGGGAATCTTTAAGTGTCATTGTATGTAAGAGCATTTTGTCTCATATCTGTCCTTCCTGTGTATGTATGTATGTGCATTGTAAGAGTGACAGTTGACCAGAGTTGGCCGTTGCCACCAGGACAATTGCCTCTTTGCAACGAGACTTATATAATAATTATAATTATCGGTAACCTTTTGCCCATTGCATTTCGATATGACGTAATATATGGACAGCCACTTATCAATAGGATCGAATATATTCTCACATTACTCGGTCAGATTGAATTAAGCTCTCTGGCGTGATCTCGTGTTCCTCTCCTCTCCTTCCCTCGAGGAAAAACTGGTTGTGTTTATTCTCAGATCCCGCTGTTTTTTTCTTCGTGTATTCCATAAAGGGTCTTTCTCTCAAGTTCTTCCTGCTCACTTCTCCATCCGCGACTGACTTCGTCAAGTCTCGGAAGGTGTCCAATAAGGTCATCCTTTACTCTTTGGAGAGTCATACTTCCTTCTACCACTCTTCGTGGAATCTCTTCGTTAGTCTCTCCATCCATTTGATCTTGATCATTCTTCTGTCATCACCCTAGTTCCAAAATCTTCCAACATTCTCTCTCATGCTCCCCATTTCTCACCACCGTGGAGAACGTTGCTCCGCGTAATATGTCTGCACGAATAGCTCCCTTACTTCCAGGCTGTCACTTCTAGTTGGATGCATTTTCCGCGTTCTTAATCCTAACAATATTTCCTTCTTAGATATTTCAATGTTTCCGAACATCCTTTTTGATGGAAAAAGCTATTCACTTCCAACTTTTAATTCTCTTTCATAAGACTTTGTTTCCTTTTTACTCTTTCGATTCCGGCCCATTATCCATGGCTTTTACCTGTCTCTTTCGCAGTGATGTTGAAAAAATAGTATTACCCCCATCGCACTACGATAGGAGAGATCATGTCGATAAAATTAGAGAGATTAAGTGTGGAACAGATAGATTTAAGATGCCATATTTACCACGAACGATAAGGGATCAGAATAACATTGTCCGTCCGCGTTAGGGGTAAAAATATTCGGGTCAAAATTAGTGCGGTGTGTAGTCACCCCCTGCCACACAACCTAGCGGTGGCTTGCAGAATACTCAAATATCTAAATATCTCACAGAAATACCTCCTTATCTCTCTGGTATCAAGTGCCCTTCTCAGATATTCTTATCCTTGAGCCACAATGACTGTGTCATTGACAAAGCACTACGTATCAATCCATGGATATGCGCTCATGTTGCGTTTTTTATTCTCATCTGTATTCGTAAAATACTCTTTCTTGCTTTCTGAGTATCAGAAAGGTCCAAGCTAGAATCTTTGGAAGCAGGCTTTCTTGAGAAGAAATCACTGAAGCTTTTCTTTACACGCCGGATGGTATATCTATCTCCATCTGTATCCATAATCATCTCCAGGGTCCGTCCGGTGGCAGAAGAATGCTGTGTTGTTTTCGTCCGTTTTCTCCTCTGGCGTTTACGAATTTTGCAAGAGGAAGGAGATTCATCACAATGGCTTGCACTGTGGCCAATTTCCCTAAAATCGTCATTGTAGTATCACGACCAGTGTTTTACGGAATTAAAATGATTACTTTGGCGAAGCAATAAACTCAGGTTTTTATCCAATTGGTCAAGACATGCCAGTCATATACGTTCCTGCACGATTTTCATGCCAGGTCTCCCAATGTCTTGTCTTGCTCTCTGATCGTTCGGAGCACTTTTCAACGAATCGAATGCTTAGTAAATTGATGCAGTTTTATTCGCAGGCTAAATGTTTCTGCATGGGATCTCAAATGCCTCTTCAAGCGTAAATCGTGGCACAGTTCCAGGCGTAACATGGAGGAAATCCTTGAATGATTAATGAAGAAACTTTGCTGTTCCACATGGAATTTTTCTTATTACGATCCAGGTTTCGTTACAGCGTATCATCTTGTGAACCATGACTTGGGCAATCTTAGATTTTTGACACTCCTTGAACAAAATGTAAGTTGCAGACGATTTCTCCTCTTACAAAAGTTTACGTGAGTGAGTTGTTTTGTTTTTCGTTTCGGCCTTTCGCCCTCTCCTCCTCTCTTCTCTCTCATTTCTCTCATCCATCCATCCATTATTCCCTCTCTCCCGCTCCCTCCCTCCCCCCCCCCGTGCGAGGAGGGGGAGGGAGGGGCGCTGGGAAGCGGGCGCAGAGGAGGCGGATGTACACGGGTTTCAAATTAGCCGAATGGTTGGGCGGGCGATGCCAAGAGGGCGCTTGTCGGGAAGAGAGAGGGGAGTGGGGACGGGTTGTGATTCGCCGCTCGCCCCACGTCCAAGGTTTGAGGAGAAGAGGTGGGAATGTTGGGGGGTGGTGTATCTAAAATATATGGAAGTGAAAGGGCGTCAAGTAAGCGTTTCTTGGTTTAATGCGAATACAAAAATTAAATATAAATCGAATGGAGGAGAAATGAAATTAGAAAACAGCCAAGGCTTTCCTCCTGTTCCCAATTGCCAAGTCTTATTGGAAAGCGGATTTCGTCGCTGCGGTGACATCGGTAAAGTTATTTTATAATTTTGAATTAAATTCATCGCGTATAAGTTCATGTGTCGTAATGTTAATTTACAGGTTAAAGCCAGGACCCCGATTTACTTACTTGCAGCCTGATTTGCAGGGTAAAACCGTTAATCATTAATTTTATTCCGAATATCCATCGAAAGTCGGTAGTCTATTCCAGCAATGCATTCAGGTATTCTTGTCGAAATAGGCTCGTTATAAATAGAAAGTTAAGCAGTAATTTTTGTGTTCCTTTTCTGCGATAACGCTGTCGAAACGGTAGCACAAGTACGATTGTCCGATTCGAATCGGATCATTAAGAAAAAATAGGATCGTGTCAGCAAATGCCCCTCTCAATTCAAACGCTTCCCGCTTCCCTCGTGTCTGAATCTCTGATCAAAAAATTCCGAAATAATTCTCGGCGGAAACTTTCGATTTCTATATAAATAAACGAAAATTGAGCTTGCTCTCTCATCTTCCACCAAATATTCGGACAAAACCGTCAAGAATAATATCTTGCCTGCCCATCTACTTAAGTTAATGGCATTACTTATGGTTTATGAATTTTGGTTTTAGATAGGTTTTTAATTTGGTTTGTAGATGTCGTGTTGAAACCAATCCTTCACACCCCTTTCTGTTTCTCCCACCTTTCTATTATTCCTCCCGCCGTTACACAAAGGCGAGGTTTAACAATCCCCTATTATTCTCCGCAGAGCCAGGATCTCCAACGTCATCTGTAAAAAACAAATTATTACGGTCTTATTTGGGTGTACTATTACGTATGTGCGCACTCATACCTACACCGTCCCTCAGCATTTTTGGGGTCATTTTTTTACTTTTATCACGCCTTCTTCGACTGAACTCCAGGCCATGAAGCTATGGGCACGCATAACAGCCAGGATAGTATATTCGCCCCAAATATTTATCTGTAGAGCACATTGGCGCTTGGGTGGAAGTTCCTACTAACCCATGCTAACAGAATGCGTCCCTTCCGCGATAAAAAACTGGTTGACCGAAAGGTCAATATTTATTACGATCGTAGGTCTTTTAGGGATTTATTTCACCTCTTAGGCCTACTATTAAAGAGAAAATTTTAATGTTATTTGATTTGTGGTCTCTGGTAGAATTCCTAGCTTTCTGCTGCTAAAATTATTTTATCTAGTAACATATACTTTGCATCAATTCGCTGCCCGAGCCCATTGTTAACCCGAGGATGAGACTCTCTCCCCTCCCTGCGCTACGTATTGGACTTCTATTGTTGTTTTAGAACCCTGCAATCCACCGCTCGGGTGTGTGGCAGGGGGTGAATACGCCGGGTAGGCGATTGATGCTTTCGAAATTGGCAACCCTTTCAAGGGGCGCTGACTATAACTAGACTAACCTCTTGCTCGAACCGTGTCACGGCATTAGAAATGTACTGCTTTTTACTCTACTGTCTATTTCATATTTGATATAACATCTTACGTGGATATACTAAAAATCAACATTTTTCGAGTCCTCATTGACGATTTGCATATGAAAGGCATGCTCTAACCCGTTGAACTTTCGAAGAATATATTGCTGTGGTAAAATATTGGTTCTTCAAGCACTAGTTTATGACAGTGGAAATATAACTATGACTATAAATGAAGTAAGGATAATTATAGGTACTTCCGTGCGCTGCGACCAAGTCCGAGAAGTCGGATAGGATTTAATAAGAAGAGATTTGGCATCCGTTTGTCTTCAATGGAAAAGGAATCGTTTCTTCGTTAAATAATAACTCTCAGACCTGGTAAGATGATTTTGTCGACTGTTTCGCTCGTCGCCTCTGTTTGAACGCAAAGGAGGAGTTCAACGTGGGTGACTGTTATTTTTGGCCGTAGGCTTCGGGCATCCGTGGAAACTGAATGGATGGGAGAGAATGGAAGGAAGGAGGAAGTAGGAATGGGAGGAGGACGAAGAGAGCGAAGCAGGTGACGGGAGGATCGAAAGAGGCTGGGGAGTGAGGGGAGGAAGTAACAGGATGGGACTTGGATTAAAAAAATGGTTCCTCAGGGTTACGGTTCGTTTCGTTGACATCGGATCGACAGGTTTAGTGTCCTCGGTGTTCGATTTGCCGTCGGCCCCACCCTCTCCCCTGCGCTGCCCCCTCCTGCTTCTTTTTCTCCCCCTTCTCTCCTCATTCTCCTCGCCATATTTCTCCCTTAATACCTCCCATCCTCCCCGTCTCTCAACCCCCCCCCCTCCCCACCAATCCCCTCTGCCTTTTCCCACTTATCTGAGCACCGTTGCGCACCGCCCATCTCGGAGAATAATTTGTAGCGTCCAGAGGACAATTTGTAAGGTGGTGAGGGTTGGGGAGGGGATCTCGGAGAAATTTCACCGGCCGTGGCCCTGCGAGGGAAATGAATGCGTTTATCTAATTGATAGTCCAATGGAAGGGGGATTGAGTGAGTGCGTTTCTTCCACTGTGGGATTAATGGTTTTATTTGGGCGCCCCTAGTTTTATGGTGATATCCCTGTTGATGCTCACTGGAACTTTTGTCTTCGGCATATTTTCCAAGTCCTGGCCTCGAGAATCTAGTTTTCCCTTTACAACATCATGAGGTTGTACTCGTAACGCCATCAAATCCTTCTCTCAAATTTTGCGCCGATCTACAATTATTGCTCTGGTATTTCAGTAGTCCTACAATTTAAATTATTTGATTTAAGGTGGTATAGTTTCTACCCTTTTTTATTAACGCAATCCCTGACAAAAGAGGAACCATTCGTCTGACTATATAGCATACAATTTCTCGATAAATTTTCTTGCTTCTGATTAATCAAGTACGGTTTTTTTTTACTGATTTGAGAAGTGTTTACATTTTTCTGGAAATGGTTTGAAGGAATTGAACACGAATGTAAAATTTTAATAATTAACGTATGTATTCTATATTCAATTACTATAATTATATATTTCAATGTTTATATTGTACTTTAAAGGAAAAGGGTAAATGGTTGCAAAAAGGGGGTTTCTCTATTTTCCATTTTTGCGCAGGAGGTCGCTTGACTTTTGTTTAACGTGTTTGCTATCTTTTTTCCAAGCTTGTATAACCCTCGGTAAAGCTCTCATTGCCTAAGAATATTTTGGGCTGTAAACATAAATTCATTGAGCCAAATATATTTGTAGTTCATTCCGTTCTAAATCTGGCGTAAATCTCGTGACTCATCCCGTAATCTAATTAAAATAATTTTGATACTGAATTTAAAATGGGGGAAAATGTTCTAAATCTCACGCGGCAAAGGTGCATTGAAAATCGTTTAGAATATATATTCTAAAATAGTTAGAAACATAATCGGTCAAAAGAACCGAAGACTTGTTTCCTCGCGTGAATTCGAAAAGGTTGATTTTTTTTACTGGATATTATTCATGCCCTGTCTGGATTCCAATCACAATTCCCCACCGTATCGATTTTAAAAATTCATAGGAATTAAAAACGGTAACCAAGTTCCGCCCTTAATTGACACGGGAAAAAATTCTTAGCCAAAAAAAAAAACAGTTTCGCTACACATCGATCGAATTTTACGACCCCTTTTTTTATTCTCTTTCCGTCTCACTTTCTTCCCTTACCGTCATAGGCATCCGTCCCCTTTCATACCATTCCCCTAGACTCTTTCTTTCCTCTCCCAACGCACACCCAGGGTAAACCGAATCCTTATATATATATATATATATATATATATATATATATATATATATATATATATATATATATATAGGCATCCGTCCCCTTTCATACCATTCCCCTAGACTCTTTCTTTCCTCTCCCAACGCACACCCAGGGTAAACCGAATCCTTATATATATATATATATATATATATATATATATATATATATATATATATATATATATATATATATATATATGTATCTTATATATGTTTTCGGCCACGCCGTTGATATTTGCTGGCCCACGTCTCCTTGCCTCTGGCTCCGATTGTTACCCCTTGTCTTTCCCTCCTCCCGCTTGTCTGCGACCCTTCTCCTTGTCCTGTGGATCTCCCTTCGTCTACCCTAACCTCTCTCCCTCCCGCCTCTTCGCTTCCCACCCCCCATCGAATACTATCTTCTTTGTCCCCCCGTCCCCCGCCAAATCCACCCCGCCGTGTTTTCCTACACCACCGCCTCCTCCAACCCTCCTCGTCCTCCCAGGCACACCGTCCCATTCCGCCCTCTCCCCCAATCTTCCTCCTGGCTCAAAAAATCCTCGCTACAATAGACGCTTTTTCTTTCGCACTTCTTTATTCTTTTTTTTCGCCTCTCTTCCCCTCCCCACCCCTCCTCCGCTCCATCCGTCCAATACACTTTCCCCTCCCTCATCCACGCCTTCTTACCCGACTCCTCCCCCTCGCCAGTCCACTCCGCCGCCTCCCCGGCATTCTCCCACTGCTCCCGTGGATAATAATTGAAAGCCAGCCACCGTTGAAACCACGTCCGTATGAATGGATATCCTTACGCCGAAAAGGTTTTGTATGGGATGATTATCGCGTCACACAGCTATGTGCCGCTCTCCGCGTGAGAAAGAACTTGCGAGTCTATTCTCTCTCTCTCTCCTTTCCCCCCTTCCCCCCCTCCTCCCTCCCTCCCTCCCATCTTCGACTCCTTTGCTTTCCTTATCCCCCGCCCGCTCCACCTTTTCCTGCTTTTCCAACGGTTTGCCTCTTTGCGGGCGTCCGCATTAAATTAGCTAAAATAATTCTTCCTCCCAAGTTTTCTTACGTTTTATCCCCCGTCGCGGAATTTTTTTTCGCCTCGTGGAAATGGGCGCGTAGTGAGACGCGAGGCGTTGAAGGACCGACCCCCGGGGACGCGGATTGTCGACAATGCGACTGTCGGAGTCATCGCCGTTTAAACCCGCTCACTTCAATGGTTGTGTTTCCAAAAGCCAAAGTAGGAAGCGATATTGTGCACTGATATTTTCCGTTCAGTGAACATGAAAGTATGTACCAGTGCTACAATCTTTATGCATTTTGCTCACGTCCTCCGTCATTGCTTGGCATTCTTGCACGTATTTATAGAGCTCACTTTCCCCACATTTTATCCGTATTTTTTTTAATTGAATCTGAATCTGTTGGGTTGAACATGTACCTGGGACTTAGAGATTATTCAGGGAAAGAATGTCTACCTCTTATACCAATATTGTAATTCCTGGCATTTGCAAGATTTAGCACAGGCTCATTGTTCTGGGAAACTTACACATTTCAAAAATGTTTACGTTTCAGCACTTTCCTAGGATCCTTTGCATTTTCCCTTGATGTCATTGTTTCATATTTTCTCTCTTATTTATTCTAAGATATCATACAGAAGTACAACATAAAACACAATTGAATGAATATGCAGGCGAAATGAGAAAGTCAAGATGAAAAGGGAAGGCCAAGTAAAAATCTGTATGAGCATTCACCAAAGAAATGACACAATGCGTACGATTTCACTGAAAATAATAAAAAATAAATAAAGATTAAAGTCCCCGCGTGAATGATTAGCTCACAGTTATAGCTAGCGAGGGAAACATGAAATATGTCGGAGAGCATCCGCCCGGCAAGTGGAAAAATCCGGTGTTCAAATCCCAGTGAAGGAAATATTTTTACGTTCGTGATTTGCCTGATTCCACCTTCCCTTTTTCTCCTGTGTTCGTCCTTTATATATGTTCCTATCCATTTTCCATATATCTATTAGACAAATAAGAGTCGGAAGAGTGGATTCACTACTCTGCCCTCCTTGGATGCGATTCTGTAGAAGTCCTGGCCCGATAGGGAATTCATTGCTCTTCGATCACGTCGAGCCGTTCTCAGTCGGTGCTCACTCGAACCTCCTTATCCGTCTTACCACCCCTGAAGACTTATAACGGATCGCGGAAGTTTGCGCCGGGGACACCTGATGTAATTCATGCCGCCCCCCCCCCCGGCGGTCTGGGGGCCGGAGGGGCAGAATCACAAAAAAGAGGGGTGCGTTTTAGCGTGGAAAGGGGATTGGGCTGTGGCGGGGGGTGTGAAAGCACCGCGCCATGAAGGATATGAGAGCGGGATTTCTCCCGCCGGGGTGGGAAAGTAATTAATGGAAGATTTGTGCCTGAATTTTTCGTTAATTAAATAGTTTTTTGTATTTTCTAAATATATAATTTATTTCGCGCTTGGTTTCACGTCCTTAGGGACTCACCGCCGTTTTCTCTCTCATACACAAACACACACACACACACCTCCACATACGCAGTGTCCTTATCGGTTCTTTCTCCAATCCCGTCAAAAAAAATAAGTGCCGATTAAAATCATTTCCGCCAATCTTTTGGGCAATCCTACATCAAAGAGTGCGATTGGATTGAATATTACTTTGAAAAGAGACGCTTAATCCACGTTTCCACAACCGCCACGGTCGCAGGTTTATCTCCTTTTTCATGGTACTGGTTATTATTTTTGATGGCTTAGTCTTCATTGGATTCGCAGGAAGGCTTTTGTAAATCATCATTGAAATGTTTTTCAGCTCATTCCCGATATGAAGGAAAGGCAGAGATTTGAAATATATCTAAATGAACGAGGATTTATGATACTCGTCGAAATGAGAAAGTTGATGCCGAGGCCTAAAAGGGAATCGGGGCCGATTTTCCCGAGATGAGTGGCGTTAATAACTTGAGAGAGTGTTTCCAAAATGGAAAGAATATTACACATGGAATATTTCAAAGATTTTGTATTTTGCGAGGGATCATGGCGTCCCTAAATATTAATGAATTCGTGGCTTTATACTTTATTTATTTTACAAAAAACATTTTAGGGCTCATAAGCATATTTGAGCTAGCTGGTTGTGTTCTAGATCATAGGTGATTCTTAAAATATGTACATTATTATTATTAGGTAATCAACCGGTTAAGGTAGGATTTTGCTGCTGTAATTTGCTGGCATTACGCCGATATTATAGTATATAATTTTATATGAATAATTCATAGATGTGGACGTTTAACCTTGCTGTTTGTTTTATATAATGATAACATGCCCTCCAAATGTCTACGGTTGGTACCGAGTTAAAATTCTTTAAGCAACTTTTTGGAAACCTCTTTCTATTGGGTTCTTTAAACGTCCACACTTAAACACATACCTCAGACGAAAAATATCATTCTACCCATTCGTCAGTTCGTGTGATTTTTGGTACATACCCTATGAGTTCGTTTCTGATGCACGCTCTTTCTCGTCGTCAAGATTTAAATGATTTATTAGATCTAGCGAAACCATTAATCCAACTGATATGCGTTAATTTTAAAATAAATGAATACTTAAAAGATTCTGTAGGTTAATAACTAGTGTGTGAAGTTACGGGAAACAATTTTATGAATCACATTTGATAGGCGTGTCCTGACTGAAGCGACTGAGCTGATTTCTATGCTTCTTGCAAGGCACCAGCCAAATAAATATTACTGTGTATTATACTCTATCCATTTATGCTACTGTGTAATATTATTTTTGATGACTACGAAATGGCAATGTGTCACTACGGATGTATTGGTAAATACTACGAATGTGATTATCTTTGGGGTCTCAAGTTGGTATTTTTGGAACCATGTGTAACTGATAATCAATAAAACGGAGAATGGAACCGATGATTTTTTTAAATGTAGCCATAATTGTATGGTTTTTTAAATATATTTGATAAAAATAAGAATTTTTTGATGAATCTTAGCAACCGTTTGAAAGGGTAGGCACATCTTGGATATGACTAATACAAAAGAAAATAAAAACTTTTTTTAATTTTGTGTATTAATTGCGTGAATGGGATGCTGTAGTAATATTGATAAAGTTTCCAAGCAATGGCTGGAACAGAAAATCTGACTCGGTCGTAATTCCGGACAGAACTCATTCAGAATGCACTCCGGGAAAGCACCAATTCCTTATTTAATTCAAATGAAATCATCTTCATGATTTGGAAATCTTAAAAAAATAAATCTCTAGATTTCGAGGGTGTGATTTTGGCATAATTTTTTTTCAAGCTCATGTCTAAGATGAAATTGTTATTGCATTTCCTCGGGCTTTGTAATGTTTCTCTTAGTTCGTATCATTTTGCATAAACTAAAAGAATAAATACTTCATTGGGCGGTCTAATTGATCGGATTCCGCTCAGAAAAAAATCTTTGTCATCAACCATGATATATATGTATATATATTCGAACGATCCATCATCCCAATATCCGCACGTGCAGGGGTAAAAAACATTCCATTTGTGATGATGATGGAAATTTTTTTTCCATTTCAATACTCATTCGTGAGCCTTGCCACCGCCACCTTAGGGGGGGAAAAGTATGAGGCGACGAAATTATTCTAATATCCGGATCGAGGGCTGTGCATTTGACGTTAACGGTGTCTCCTGGAAGGATGGCGCATGAAGATTTCGCGCCCAGTGATATCTCACATCTAGATGAGGAGGGTGAGGAAAAAAGAAATGAAAAAAATATTTTACACGCACGTTGACATATATATATATATATATATATATATATAATATATATATATACATATATATATAACATATATATACATACCCACACACACACACACACACATATATATATATATATATATATATATATATATATATACAGATATATATATATATACACATATACGTATATTCTTACATATGCGTATAAAAAGTTTCCCAAGATCAAACCGCATCTCCATTTTTCCACCGCCTCCCTCTCACACAAACACACACGCGCACACGTAGGAACCCACTTATTCTTACTTCTCACTCCTCTCTTAAAGTCTCCGTATTATTATTCCTTGATACGACCGCATGCAACTCCACCGACCCCGACCGTTTCTCGCCTCCATTCCCCCTCTCTCATTCCTCCACAAAACCCCGAAAACTACGAAAAACTCACTTTTATTAACAGCCATAATAATGAAGTATGGCGTGATTTTCACCTCAACTTCCTCTCCGCTCCGACCTTCCGTACCAACTCCCCCCTCCCCTTCCCCCACCCCTCCTCTCCCCACCCACCCCTTCCCGCATAAGAAAATCTACGTTATCTTTCTTTCCCTCCTCCTCTGATCCACGCAGCCGCTCCCCCATCGCCCGCTCTCCTCTCCCACCCCCTTCCGGACCCCCTCCGCTCCGCCACCTTTTCATAAGCCCCGCTGCTCCCCCTCACCCTCCTCCCCCCCAAACACATAAATACACACTTTTTTATCACTTTTTTATTCCACCCCCGTTCTTGGCCCGTTCCGTCCGTTCCTATTCCTCCTCCGACGTGAGGCCGGAAGAAATATTTTCGAATATATGATCACCTCTTTGCGGGAGAAGTGTTTTTCTCATTTTCCTCTCTCTCCTCCTCCCTCCCCCCCACTCGCAGTTTTTCTCCTCCTTCCCCCCCTGCCCCCGGTTCCCTCAGGCAGCGCCGACGTAATACTACTCCCTTCGGTCTTTCTTGGTCCTATTCCATCGAGGAGTTTTTCTCCTCTGTAACACTGTCAGTCTTCCCCCTTCCATTGCTTATTTAAGATGAGCGGGGGGGAGGGGGGACGGTAGAAGGCAGAGGGGGAGGATATGAGAGGGTCGCTGACTGGCTATTATCCCGGATTTCTCGCGCATTACCCCGGCCGAGCAGTTAGTTTCCTCTCGGGGGGAAAGAGAAGGCGGTGGAGTCGAAGACCTCTCCATCCCCGTGTCTTGGCTCCCGAATTTTGTGTTTTTAGTCTGCGTAATGCTTTTTAAATTGGGGCATCAATGTGAAAATGAGGTGGAGGCATCCAACTCCGTCGGTTGTGGGCATCGCGCCCCGATCTTGTGCTGTTTCTTTTCCCCGGCCCATCCTGACGCGGCTATTACTTCGGTGACTTTCTAGTGGATATTTGATGCATTAATAATGCCGTGATTCCCTCGGGGGAGGGGGGGGGATCTCCGTGCTTTTTTGCGTGCCTTCTGGGAGGCTCTAACCCTTCATCGAGTGCAGGTTGTTGCACTTCCAAATCTTCGAACGACTGACCAATTTTTTTTTTCTTCTTTTGTCTTTCTTTTCCATCGCCGAAAAGAGGGAAGGGGATATCTCCCTATGATTTGATTTTTTTTGGTTAAAGGATTGACTCCAACCACATTCGAAATAGGAACACGAAAAAACGCCCGGCAGGAACAACAATTAGGAATGTTTGAACCGAGGATCGACTCGCGATCCCAATTAGCTTTGTTGCTTCTTGCTGGGCGTCATTTGCTCTTCCTGTATCTCTCACGCACGCAAATTGTGGCCGCGATCGCCTTGGGCTAAGCGTGTGCGGTATTTTAATAATGTAATGGACTGTAATTAACTGTTGATTGTCTAATCATGTGTCAAAAATATCTATTTGATTGAGGTGGACCGATAACCTGACGCGGGCGCCACGATAAACATCTAGGTTTGTTGAATCTAGAGACGAGACGCCATGACACGCGTTGTCACGAAGATGTAAACCATGTCAAATCGATTAGAGTTCCATTGGGGTGAGTGGCGGGGGGTGAGGGGGGGAGCGATGCGAGAGTTTAAGGTTCTCTATCAATAAGCCCGTGAGTTGATTGCGGGGCGAGCCGAAGGGCTATGAATAACACAAGTGCATGGCCTCGGGGGACTCGATCTTACCGGACGCCGGCTCACTCGATGGGCTGGTGCCTTTGTCGAAGCACTGTTGACGTGCCTTCTGATTTATCTTTCGACGACGTGGAATGACTGCGCCTCTAACCCCGTATCCTCCAGAAGGAACGTCAGTGACCCTCAGAGTTGGATTGATCTGCATTGACACAAAGGTCGCTGGTTCATATCTGGCCCCGGGCAATCCACGTTTTGATTGTGAGTTCATGGCGGGATTTGCGATATGATTACTTGACAAAATTAGCTCAATCGGAAAGGCCTCCTGTCCGGAGTATTGGTTCCTCCGGTCGAGTATCAATGTAGTACTTCCCGCGGTCTGATGCTATCTCCGACTGATCGACTCCGGTGCAGTGGATTTTAAGTGGTGGAATGCTCTCTCATATTATCCATGCGTAACTTTTGCATCCACCTTGTTGGAATTGACTCGAGTCTCCTTCCGCGATATTTCCTATTGTGCCTGCCATTGAGATTGTTCCATCTTGGTTGAGGCAAATGTAATTTTTGACTATTGATGATAAATCGACTTATAGTAATTTCAATAACACGTCAGTGTCTCTTTCCCTCATTTATCTTAAATTGAATGATTTAGTCTTCATATCGGTTCAAGGGCCTTATACTTTTGCACACCCATATCTCAATATCACTAATCTACTACACTCGTCCTCACATTTCCTCAAGTTTCGTTTCTGGATCATTCAAAAATAATGTTTGCCTACTCACCAGAGACATTTAATTCGCAAATACATTTACACCCATTTGATCAAAACCTTCACCTGAAATTACGTTCATCAATTCCCATTTATATGGGAATTGTTCATTTGTTGTACCATCCTCCTTTTAAATTCCATTGCCACTATTCTGGTATTTGTCATAACTCTTCCCACATAAGGAAATTATTCCTTCCGTTCAAATTCCCTCCTGCGTACATTAACATCCAATCCACTTTCCTGCACACTTCTTGTGAATATCAATTGTCTATTGGATGACTAGCTGTTGCTCGAATATGTCTTTATTAACTTTTTGTAGTTATCTAAAAGATTGTAATCGAGTTACTAAGTACAGTAGGTACTACTTCAAGTGCTTTTTTGTGACTAGGGTGAGTAAGCAACTCATAAAACCATCTTTCAGCCATTTTCCCTTTAAAATCCCTCTACGTACCTTTCATTTCCTTCTTTGGAGAATCCCCACGAAATCATTAATTTCACTTGGCATCGCGGATACTTCATAGCGAATTCCACAAAGCAGATAATCTGCAGGAATCAAAGCGAGTCCTGCATTTGCCAGGGCTGTACTCGCCCACTGCTGCCCTATTCTTTCACATTATTTTTCATTTGGTTGAAAGTGTTCACCACCACAAATACACCTTTGCTAGTTCGTCCTCGGATATTTCTTCATCAACTTTTTTTCCCTCCTACCCGCTTTTAACACTGAGGAAACTACACTCTCCATTCGCAGAAAAAAAATATCACTGTAGCGAAAAGAATGAGAAAGGGACTGCCAAATCATGCGTTAAGCAATTTGCAAATGTTCTCACTTGGCACGGAACTGTTTATGTTTATGCGACGTCTTCCTTTTTCCCCCGTGCGTGCGATCGCGGATCCTCTGGGAGTTTTTCCTCGCCCACTCACTAATTCCACTCCTTCCTTTGCCTTTGGCCTCTCGGGAGGACGGAGCTCGCCCATTGGTGGGCCGCAAAGGCCCTTCCCGCCGTCACTCCGCCATTAATTTACTCTCACGCGCTAACACACCCTTTCCCAAACATCCCTTCTTTCATTACTCTCTCTCTCTCTCTCCAACTCTTTTCCCTTTGTCGTGCGCAAAAATGTCGTCGTCCCTTCGCTCCCCATCCTCTCCTACTTTTCTCGTCCCCCCCCACCCCATAGGACCCATCCCCCCCTCTCCCCATCCCCGACTTTAGCTGTAGTCATAAGTACGAAAGGAAACGATGATTCCTTCCCCGAGACTGTGTGCGTGTGTATATGAGTGAGACAGAGACCATTAAAAACGCTTTCACCCCACAAGCCTCCCCATCCTCAACCGAGACTCGTCGTTCCAGTAATAGTCTGTCCTCTTCGCCCCCATAACCGCCCCTCCCTCCCCCCCCTCCCTCCTCCTCTTTTACTAATGGTCGAATCGCTTATATAGTCCGTAGTCTCCTCTCTCGTCGTCTCGATCGCAAATGACGACGGTGCTACTGTTATATCCCCCGCCGTCCTTAAAAATCATCATTCAGCCCATCATCCGCGTCGCCCTCTCGCTATTTGCTTATCCTTCCCTCCACCCCCCCCTTTCTTCGGCCTCCCCTCTCTTCCAATCACGCATCTCGCCGAATTGTTCCCTCCGCAGCGCCCCAACTCTCCCTCCCAACTTCTGCTTTTCTCTTCAACTTAACCCTGGTTTCTCCACCGTGCTTCAGCCATTAAAATCCTCGTGTTAAATGCGCTGGGGTTGGTACGCTGCTTGGCCTGTTGTATGTCTGAATTACGCACGACCTGAGAACTTTCTTTCCCCTCCGAGAGAATACGATTTCGATCCTTAGGAAACGCAAAGGCTTCCTTTGCATGTATGTGTTACAGCATGAATTTCACATTAATAAGGAATTCCGAATCGGAGTGCGTCCTCCATGGTTGTTGAAGTGGGGTTCCAATCTACTCCGAAGCATAACGCTGTCCATCTCGTGGAGGCGTCACGTCGCGCATTATTTCAATTAAAGCCTTCTCATGTGCCATTTCTCTGTAGTTTATATCCACGTAGGGCTGTAGCTTTGAATGCTTATCTGGTATAGTACAAATAATTAGGAGGCTGAAAAATTGTCCGCGTATTCCTCTGAAGAAATTTTTCTGGCTCTGCCTTTTTTTATCTTCAATACACAAGATATGCGATAGCGCTTTTTTATTCCGCGGGGTTTTTACCCGTGATATCGATATGCTATATTTAATAGTTAAGAATTGTTGTTTAGTATTTATAAAAGCAGAAAAAATGCAGTGTTGATTTTTAATTTTTAGTGACTTTGAGAATGGGTCCAAATGCAAAATTTCTTCCTGAATTTATAACTATCCAACTAATCTTTTTGCGAGCTTGCATATAATATGGCGTTTTCCTTGCTTCTTCTCCCATAGGATTCCCATCTGTATGTCTGCATTCTCTTTTCTCCCAAAAAATGTGACATTGCCTTCTTCCAGGCCGTGTTACATTTTCCCCGCTCATCTTCTCATCCCCACCATCACAGCAAAAACCCAGTTTTCACTTGCTCTTCCTTGATCGCCTAATGCCAGTGGAAGAACAGCACAAATACTAGCGGGCGAGCCGTTGTCTTCCATGTCCGACTCCGCATCATTGACTGGAGCACTGAATCCCGCTCTCGTTATCGCCGACAAATGGAGATGAACCGAGAGAGCGAACGAAGTATCAGGGTGCTAAAGAATAAAAAGAACGATCAAAAAGTTTTAAAATATCCTGAGGGATCCTGAGTTTGAGAGGAGGAGGATTGCAGAATAAAAGCGGTCCTTCCTCAACTGCGGTCTCTTTCTTCCCTTTGTGTGTGACATTTATATTTTGCGGGGGAAAAGCGACCAGAGAAATAAGGAGGGAGGGGTGGAGATGAGTTTTCACAAGAAAATACTTAGTGGTCTCGGACAAAGAGAAAATTTCACCGAGAATTGGACTTTTTTTTTTGAAAAAAATGCTCTCGTTCCGTTTCCTTGAGTCAGCCTTTAATATTTTCTCTGTTTTGTTTACTCTTCTTCCGCCGTAGATATTTCGCATGGGCATTAATATATTCTGGATCTCGCGAACATTTCCTATTCTCAAAGTATCATGGGTATTGTGGGTCATTAGAAATTCGTACCCTGGCTATCCTTGTCGACGTAAGTTTTCTCTCGCTCCTCCCTTAACCATTATTCGCCGAAGCCCAGCAAATAGCCTCACACCACACAAACACACACACACACACAGACAGCCTCACACCACACAAACACACACAGTTTCTGCTCTCAACTTTATGGCGATGCTGTTCCATTTTTGCTCCAAAAGGTGTAAAAACTGTGACGCGTTTCTCTGTTAGAGACCCTCGTTCCGACGGAATAAAAACTGTGATTTTTTTTTTTAGATGTTTGAGCAAATATAATAAGTATTCCCCGTGATATTTTCGTCTGCCGTTCATTTCCGATGATTTTTCCGCTCGGGCCTTCTTCGATGGAATGTGGGCCCGTTGGGTCGAGTCCGCGGTCTCGGGTCGCTCCGATTGGCCACCGCGGACACTCAGTCGTGTTTTCAAACGCGAATGAGGAACACGTATAAAAAATTGAATTTTGCGTGACTGCATTTTCCTCGCCCCGCTTTAATCTCGTCATGTCTGGGAGATATTCCAAGTCCTTGAGGCCCTAGTCTCCGGACTCGCAGCCCTCATTTCTCAAGAAGGAAGAGAATTGTGGGTAATTCCTGGCCTGAGCAATAAAAGGAACTCGTTTTACACCCATGTACGTCAAAGGCTTCGTGGCATATCCGTGGCTTCGTCAAACTGTTGACTTCTTCAGAGAGTTTCATAATCCAAATAATACTTTACACACATAAGTTTTTATTTATTTTCATACGACTTAATATTCGGAAAATATTCGTATTTAACCTATGAGATTCTCATATCAATTTTTTTCTTATAGTAATTGGTGGAATCGTTATTCTAAATAATATGGCATACAGTTCTTTCAAATTAAATGCAATATATATACGTACAATATACCGTTGTTATATTTATATTACCTATCCTTTTTTTATTCGATGGTCTTTTTGATGGATGGCTATAGAAATAAAATAAATCCTGCAGTTAATTTTCAATATTTTGATGCCTGGAAACAACATTGTGTGGATGGATTTTCGCTCCAGCTTGCTTCTCAGCGCTACTTCGGTCGGCCGTCATGTCCATCACTTCTATCGGGTTTGAAAATTCCTTTTAGTATTCCTCCTTTTCGTAAATACAGATATGTTGATATGCGTGAAGGAATATTTTTCTTCTCTCGACGGAGCAATTTCGAATGAAAGCATTCAGACTTCTGCCCTCAACAAAAAAAAAGAAAGAAAATGGAGAAATTTCCCGAAATTATGTTTTTTACTTCTTTGGCGAAAAAGATTATACATTTTGGAACCTGGCGCAGCGTATTATTTTGCGGTCATTTTTAACATAATGACTGTGTTGGTCCCGTGACAAAAAGCACCGCGTAACGTAGTAGACATCCAGGCGATCGCGTAATCAGGGACGTGAAAGATCATAAGATGTCGTAAAAAGTAACCACCAATAAAGGCATTCCGGACCTCGGTTGGTTTCATCTTCTCATCCCTCTTTAGCCATCTCACCCTCCCCTCCCCCTTGTATTCTCGGGCGGCAGCATTTCAGCAGTTTCAAAGCAACCTCGTCCTGGCGACCCGATGTTTTTTCTAATGCCCAAGCATGGCTCACTCAGCATTAGTGTGCTTCAGGAAATTATCGACGTATACTATTATTATTATTATCATAGTTAATCTACCGGTTTAGATAAGTTTTGGATGGACACAACTACTAAATAATTATATGGCTGCGTAGATTTTCGCGGCGGTGGCTTGAAGAATTCTGCATGTCCGGGTTTTCACCGCGTTGTTGTTTGAAGCCGACAACAGTTTCGCCGAAGTTTCATCCGGCGTCTTCAGGTCGAAGATGAGGGACTCAGATTTTGGCCGTCCTTATATAGGTGGTCCCGTCCAAGTGCTGCTCCTTTGGACCAATCAGAGAGCAGCACTTGGACGGGACCACCTATATAAGGACGGCCAAAATCTGAGTCCCTCATCTTCGACCTGAAGACGCCGGATGAAACTTCGGCGAAACTGTTGTCGGCTTCAAACAACAACGCGGTGAAAACCCGGACATGCAGAATTCTACTAAATAATTGTCAACATACATTATGAGAATTTGAAATCACCCTTAAATAACGTAGTTATGGCACCGACAATATTCTTCTAAATATTGCTCAGGTGTTATTGATGTCAATGTCTGAGATCCACCCTTCATGCTTCCGTTTGGAGTAACAAGTTTCCTAATTATGTCGTTGCCGAGTAACCTAAGTACATGTAGGTTGTGGAGAAATATTAAAAATTTGTTGACAGTGATAAAATAATGTATGGATGAATGTACGGAACTTTCCGTATTGGGCTCTTGATAGAATAACTTGATAACGAATAACGGAAGCACAGATCCGACAAACGTAAAGGTTTATTTCGCTTGGACGTTAGGTTTTATTGGTAAGTCCAAGACAGAAACACCGACAGCTCCTTTCCCTAACTATATCTTTTAGCTTAAAATATTTTCATTGTGTCTCTTTTCAAATTTACTTAAATCCCAAGCGTCAAATTTTACGTCATGAGAGCGAATTGACATTCCTAGGTATTGACAACCCTCTTCAGTGATAGTCCGTTATTCCATTTATCTAAAAATGTATCCTGTCACAATATCTGTGTTTTTTATAAGGTGATGAATTCATTCTTCTCAGTTTTTAATGCAATTGACTATTTAATCATTCAGAATTTTGAGGAAATCTTCAAATCCTCTAATTTTGTTCTTTCAACTGTATTTTTCCAACCGTTGAGCACCACCGTACACGATTACTTCATTTCCCTTATATTTCTCCTGAGAGAAATATTTATTCGATGAACAAGTATCAAATTCTTCCAAATCAGTTGTTCTCCATTATGCATGACATTTCGCATGTTGTATGTACCCTATTAACTTCCTGTCCCTTTTTTCCCGTGGCCGCCTCCGTGAAGTGCATACGTTATGATTGGAAGCCCTCGTTTAAATGGCAATTCTCTTCCGCCACGGTCTCTCTTTCATTGGACTCCGATCTTCCGATTATGTGTATAAATCTGTCCAATGGTAGGAAATAAACTGAGCTCCGCGCACACTGCGCTTCAATTGTTTAGTAAGAGTCCGCTGGCCGCCGAGAGATGGGATGCGATAAAAGCGTTCGTTAGCGCACATAGTTTTGAGCCGCCGCTACCGCCGAGTAATTCCTTGCCTAGTTCATTCTTCTGTCGACGCGACGGTGAAGCAAGTGCCTTGCGGAAGTCGTTCCAACTATCAATCACCTCCTCGAGTTTTATGGTCACTTACTCAAAAGATTCCTCGAATTATTTGTCCCGAAGTGTTGCCAGGAAAATAATTTTTTTGTCATTACTGCGAAAAGTTTTACCTCGAAAACTGTTCATTGACTGTTATTATTCTCAATTGCTGCGTCTTTCCGCAGGCATGGTGTTTCATCGTTATGGGATTACAGTTATAGGAATACTTTTTAGCAGCCTTGTGTCTACCCACTTCTAATCTTTGTAACTCTTTATATTAATTGAAATTAGCCCTTTATATTCGGCAATATCCTGCGGCCGCCTCTAAAAGTAATTCCGTAGGTAGTTTTTTAAATATTTTATCATTCTCATATAATCTTCTTTACTAGACCGCCGTGTTGCTCTGTTAATTTATATTTTATATATTTATATCATGGCATGCATTACGAGTGTATGGTTTTCACAAAATCGCAAGTTAAGATATGCCAATGAATGAAAATCGGTTAGCCAAAACATTAGTCGTTTAATTTTTTTGTAGGAATTCTCAATAGTTTTGTTCACTAACTTGCATAAAGCAGTTGCTTTCTATTTTGATTCTCATGAGTTCCAAATGGGAACGCGGGAAATAATGTTCCCTCACATTGGTTATTTTCTGGATACGCTCTTCAAAATCGTATTTTAACGAGACATGCATTTTTTTAAAATTTTTTTTAAGACTTGCCCAGAAAGTTTCGGGCGGCTACTGTTAAAAAAAAATTACGCCATTGACCAACGCGTCATCTCATCCCTGAAATTCATTTCTTCTTGCTTTTGTTTTCCCCGAAAAATTCTCCGATTTTTTTCCATACCTCAAACTCCCTCCTGTCCATACCCATTCAATACGCCACCCAATTTATTGCTGATTACTCTTCATGATTTGTTCCCTCCCTTCCGCCCCAGTGCGAACACACACACACACACACGCCACACCAAACACTCATTTCGGCGACGCGCACTCGCTCCATCCGTCCAAAGCCTTCCACCAACCCTCCTCTAATCTCATCGCATGAAAGATAATGAAATAACGGCGTTCAATTTTTTTCGTTGATCACGCTCACCTTCTTTTGTCCTCATCTTTCGTTCCGTCGGATGGAAAATTCTCTCTCAATTCTCCACGCCCTCCCCTCTCTCCATCCCCATTGCCCTCCCACCCCCGCAACCCCCTCCCTTTCTCTCTCTCCACCCCCCCCCACCTCCCCTTTAACCTGATTATCCTCACCCTTTGATTGAGATTTTTCTTGCTGCACGGTAGTCGTAACGAATCTCTTCTCTTCGAGGGAAAAAAATAGACCTCGACCAGGTTTTCCGTGTGCGGTGGGTTCATTGGCGCGGGGCTTTTTTTATTAATTTGTTGCAGATTGGATACACGGCAACTGTTTTCCCGAATATCGATTTCTATGAATAATTACGGCAATGAAGTTAATGGTGCTTAGAGCTAGTTTTTGTTGCCGTTACCCGATGGTGCCTCAATAAAAAAGTTGGCTCAAGTGGTAATTGAAGGGTTCCGATTGAACGAAACGCGTTGCATTTCCTGTAACCCTTTTGTTAATTACCTGGAGCGCAATGAAAAATTCAGTGTCAGAGGGATATTTTTTTTTGATCTCATTGAACGGCTCGGTCATATTCAAACAGTTTAGCGCAAATGCGATGGTATATAAATATTATGATATTTCTTGACGGAGGTGAGTAGATATTTCAAAGAATTGTTACGAAAAAATATTGCCGTTGCGTAAATAAATGACCTCACTTTACATCAGTCCGTACGTGTGCTTATAAACTCGAAATTCCTAGCTATTCGCTGTCTCAGCGAGGCATTTTAATCACAAGTTTCATCATGACCACTTTTATTCGTCAGTCAGTATTTGAGTGATCAATGCTATTTCGTCGGACCAAAAGTTAACTCTTATTCGCCAGTCACTTTCTTTGCAGAATTTTTTAATTAGCATTTTGTTGCATGGGCTTGCCTGACCAGCATTAAAGTTACTTTATTTATTCTTGTTACAGGTGAGTGGCATTCTGCTTCCATTCTGCTTTGAGAGCCTCACAGAGTTCCAAGTTTCTGTCGTAAGTATGCAGGTTTGAAATACTCTGCTCATGTTAGTTTGTATTCCTATTAAAAGGGGGTAGAATAAGAGAAAATGGAAGGCGCGGAGTGAATTCGTCGCAGCCGATTGATTATTGTACGCTTTGAAGCAATGGATAGGGGCGGATAGGGGCCCTGAATCCATTTGTCGATATAACGTTTAAGTAACATTTGTTGCAGTTTAACTCACACCCAGAATTGACGAATTTCTTCGAATCGAATGAGGACGTTAGTGTCGTTATTTTTTATATTTATTTAAATATTTGCATTAACTCGCGCAAATTGTAAAACTATTAAGTTATTCACGTAGTTAGTTCCCCTACAAATAAGACCAGCCGTAGCGAATGTTGGCCTGAGGATATGTGGCGACGGCGGCATTGCCCGAAGAGGCACCGGGCTCTCGGCCGGCCATCGCCCGTCTCCGACAAGTCCGAAGGGGCCGCGGTCGAGCGTCCAGTCCGCTGGAAGATGCGAGGCACTGGAAACACTCTCCACAAAGAAACTAAGCTGGCAGCAGGGACACGCATAATCCACCCCCGGGGATCAAACCATGGGCCATCGGTGTGTGAGGCCGTTCCAATCCAGTCCCAAGAAATTTAAATGAGTGAGACGAGCGGCGAATGATCTCGGTTCACAGGAAGATACGAGTTGTGTTTCGCGGTTTCATCGCCTAGGAGACCGTTGCTTATGAAGACAGTCGGAAAGCAAAATCATGTCCTTATGTTACGGCCGGATAGGGCCTCCTATCGGATGCCCTGACTAAGGTTTCCCGCACTCTCCTAATTGTTCCTCCGCACCACCCAGCCGCCCCCCATTTCCTGGAGGGCAGTCTAGATGTCAGCGAAATATCGTGGACGTTTGTGAGCGAGGGGAGAGTGAGCTCGCACCGTCAGTGGTCCAACTGAGATGATCACTTCTGCCCTGAACTTCGATCGGTTAGGCTGTGGAATGAAGTGTTAAGGTCTCTCTAAGTCATTAACGTTGTCGCATTTCAAGCATGTATCGTCCCTAGGACTTTATGTTTTCTGATGTTTTTCAGTAATTGAATAAACTCCTATGGCATGCCGTTTGGCCCTTAGAAAATTCCTCATTCTCTCACGAGTACGGCTATTATTTTAGCATTTTTTCCCTGAAAAATAATGTGACGAGTACGTATCTCAAACGTTTCACAATTATATCGTGGTATTGAGGCAAAAACAGTTTGTTTATCATTTTAAACTAGCTTTCGCGTGTCCGGGCCGATTCTATTTAGTTCTTTATTAGTGGCTAAAAGTTCTTATGAATCACGCTGACCCGAGGGCGTGAGTTGAGGATGATAGGTCACCATTTAATGAGAGGAAAAGTTGGAAGGTGCTATACGCTCAGCTTTTTAATCGTAATAGTCTCCCAACACGTTGACAATTATGTTCACTTGATGAATTTCCTAGTACTTAACACCGTTGTCGATATACTATGGTTGAGGAGGACCAGTGGGGTGGGTATAGTGCTGGACTGTTGCCTGAAGGTTCGAACTCTATTTCGGGTGACCCTTATTGGTATCCTCGGCTTCGTCCTAGTTGTGATTTTTAGGGTACCAGATCTTCCTGGGGAAATCCAGGCACCCCATGCCCTGGTATGTGATTTTCACACGTCGTCAGGTTTTAGGAGGTTCTCGAGTTAGGGGAGATCTATCCACACACCTATCAAATCAAGCTTCGAGTTGATTGCTATGGTGTTTTACTGCCGTAAAGAAGATTCCGGGCGTGTATGTAATATGGTTTCTTAACTAGTGATCCAGTGAGTTATGACGAGGTATTGTAAACTGTTAACGTAGTTATTGAAACCTGCTAACCCGACACCTCATGACTTCTGGCCGTTTGTTTGGTACCGCGTGGATAGATGTAGACTTATCAATGTCTTATTCATGAAGTAGCACGGCGAATAAGGAATCAAATACAATTGCGGCGAAAAGTAACCACTGCCTTTCGAAAAGGTACAACACAGTCAATTAGCCAAAATAACATTAATTTAATTAACATAACGTCGAGAATTTTCCACCAAGTTACTTCGGCCAGAAGAGATTATGGCTGAATTGTTAGATTTATTATCCTACGAGTTTGTTCACCCTGCAGGGACAATGCATTCTGATTGATTGCGAAAATTTCAGCAAAGTTCTCGTTTTTGGTGGTTATATAATATCCATCTTGTGCTCATTTTAAGGAGTTAGGAATATGTCCTTAAATGGAGTCATTGAAACTTCGACGAACTTGAGGCGTGCTGCTGCCAGCATTTGCCCAGAACACATTGTACCAGCCGTATGAACAGCCCACGACTGGGACGACAGAAGCAAAAAAACACTCGGTGACTTACTTGCTCGAAAAGAAGATCCTCTACCTCGTGAATTTGCAGTAGTGCACAGAAGAAAAGAATTTGCGGTCGCCGTGTTCCCTATAGCACATCTTCCCGCCCTTCCTCCTTTACGGACGAGTGGGCGATCGGAATTTACCCCCGCCCTGCACCGCGAGCGCTCTGCCCTCCGAATGGTCGTCCGTGCCACTCAAGACTACGAAATCTCTCGCCCCCGCTCCTCCGGGCCACCAAGTGTCCTCGAAGCGGTGGCGCGACAAATTTTCGCTCTTGCATTCGCTTAAAGATTACGCGGAATTCCACCACCTTGATTGGTATCCCGCCCTGGATATGGAGCCGTCTCGATGAATCAGGATAATTGTTGTCATGGGCGACATGAGAAATTCATCATCTGCAATTTGTCGAAGTAAATCCGTAAAAATAGCCTTTCAACCAATATGTTTATTGATTCTGGATGCTGTAAAGGATAATAGATAAGGATGTTGTAATATTTTGAGAATTTCAATTTCTTATCACGATATGTTTCAATGAATACGTTCAAATTAGGAACAAATGACAAAACGGAAGCAAATTACTTTTATATTTTATCTTGTACAATCCACTCTTTGCTAATTTTGATATTCGCCTTTGCATCTGAGGTAATTGTGTATTTGAAATATTTTAAATTTACCATTCATCACGTAGTCATGAGCATCATTTAATAATCAGTTATAATTGATTTTTAAGTACATTGAATGTCGATTAATTGCAATGTGCGTAGTACGTATGATAAATACGCGAACTAGGCTAGCAAAATAAATGTATCGTTGTTCCATTGTGTAACCTATGTCTATCCAAAAACTAACCGATAACCAACAATGATGTATCAGATTGGTCACAGGTGTAACGATTGAATGTAAAATTTGGGAACTAGAAATATGTCATAATTTTGTTTTCCGAATATTTCAGTGATATGATCACCTTTTGCCGACTTCCTTTCGCTGAAAAAGGCGGTTGAGCCACCGAAATAAAAAATAAGATCGTGAGTTATTTTTGTGTTTCTAAGCTGTATACCTGTATGTACTGTACAGTATGACTCTTGAAAGAAAAATGAGCCTTGTTCCCCTTGTACATAAATTATTACTTTAAAAAACAAATCGTCTGTGAGGAATCAAATATAATTAAATGGAAATGATCTAAGACACGTTTTTATTTCCCTCAACGGCTACTTGGAAAATACTCTTTTCTTCTCAGTCATCAATTGCATGGCTACGTACCTGGCGACGGGATACCCACGAAGTGTTCTCCTTTGAGGATGTCATGAGGGCATGCCAGTGTCTTTTTTACATCTTGAGACTTCGGAATACTATGCCATTGGCGCATTATTTTTCTGCAGTACTCTATATACTAGAAAAAAATATTAATTTTTTTTTAGTTTTATTTATTGCCTAAAGTGTCGCTCCTATGCCTCCCATTATCGCTGCTTTCATACACCTGCCTGCCCTTACTTTTCTCGTCTTCCCAGTCTTATTCAGATTCATGAATCATTCATTCCACTCTGCCTCAAATCCGGCGCAGAAAAATTCCATGACAGCATGGAGTTTCGCATTAAATCTTGCTTAACGAATCTAATTTTTTTTCAAATATTGCTCAATTCCTTTGAGTCCAATCACCGAGATGAACACGGCAAATGCATTTAGGATGCCCCTTTGCAACGCTCATCGGCTTCACGCATTGCACATTTCCATTTCCCGGTGTTTTTCATTTCGCCCTCTCCCACCCCCTCTCCTCCCCATTCTTGGGCATCCCTCCCTCCACCCTCCCGCCCCCTACCGACTGCCCCCCCTTCCCAGCCCCCCCCCCGAGGGCCGCTTCCAATGGGCCCGGATTCCAAACTCAGCGTCTGCCGCCACCATTGCCCAAACGAAGACCCGTCTCATTACCCGCACGTCGCGGACTTCAAGTTGATAGGCTTCTCTCTCTCTCTCTCTCTCGCAGCGTTCCTGTGCCCTCTCTTCCTCTCCACTTATCCCCTCTATCTCACTCGTCCGCCTTATATGTTTCCCTATCCCGCTCGTTTCCCCGGCCACCCACCCTACCCTCCCCGCTCCCTACCCCACACTCCCTGCCCGCTTCCCTACCCCTCCGCACACTTCTCTCGTTTTTAGTCTTCATCCCGGCGAGAGAGTCTTTGATGGTCAGGGTTTATAAAAGCAGCGGTCACATATCCCTTGAATGCATTGATTTATCCTTGCTTGCTTTATCCTTGCGTTTCAACCATTCTGATCGAGTATTTCCCTGAGCCAATGTGCAATTAAAAACCACGAAGTGAATTTCCCAGAAAACGTTGCCATGGTACAACCGGTTTCCCTCGTCGGGTAGGTGCCACCTACAAATGCCGCTCCAGAATCCACAATCAGAGGGAAATTTTGAAAGGAAGAAGAGGGAGAGTTACTCTTGTGGAATCTCATTAAGTAACTTAAATCATAATTGGTGGGCTTTTTTTGGCAGTTCACGTAAAATATTGCTGTATTTCCTGTTCAGATAGCCATACTATTATTGTAACTATATTCAGTAAGTTAAGGGAAGTATTACGACCAAGCATTAATAACATATTTTAACGCTGCTGTTTGATTAAAATGTTGCATTATGCCCAAACATTGCTAAGCGAAGAACATTTACGCACACACCCAATCCGTTTGAGTCTTTTCAAGTTAGTGATCACGTCATTCAGGTTTTAAACTGAACTTGATGATTGTAATGAAAAATTTCTTCGGAAATTTGTATTAATTATTAGGAGAGATGACTTTTATCCTCCTAAATTTTCTTTTATGTATAATTGTTTCCTTGATTCTCCCTATCCGCGAATGCCGGATAGAACTTCTGTCACTTGCAGCCAGGATTCCTATCTAGGTCTTATGTAAATCCACGGTTTACCGGATGTATATCATGTTTAACCGATTGCCGGTTTATTTTTTATTTTTGGGAATACAAGATTGTAAAACAGCCCATGATAATTTTTCATTCAAAAAAATAACATCAGAATATCATTTGGCTTGTAGGATTATCTTCGTGGAGGCTAGATTAAGTCATAACGAAGCATACAGCATACTTATACGTATAATGATATTCCCCTTATACCCTGCTCTGTTACATTTGTGCCGTTTATATGGTGATGTATTTTAATTGTGTTATCTTGCGAAAAAAGGTAATATCCTCCATGTCTGCTGGATTGAAATGGATTTTTTATTTTGGTTTCAGTAATTTCCGAGCGTTGAAAACATAGGTTTAATGTTTTAATAATGACCTGACATTCATCATATGGCAATTCTTTGAATTCCTTCAATCATTGATTGAATCATGAGTTATCGAGTGACCTAGCCGGGCTTCGTTATTCCTTCGAGGTTTTATTTTTCTCTAGTGAACCGTCTGACGTCATCTTTAGTCGCCGCTACCTTTCTACACATAAGTTTAGCAATTCAGAATCTGTAATAAAACTCGATGTTTCTCTTTTGAGAGTGAAAATAAAGAGACAGTGATACTTCTACATGAGTTAGATTCCTACTTTTTTGTTTCTACATCGATATTAAAAACTTGTCGTGCGTATAAAGAAGCCGTTTTCAAACTCATTCTTTTTTTTTAAATTCTTCCTCTCTCTATGTGCCAGCCAGCATTCTCTTCCTCTCTTGCTTCTCGGTAGCAAGCTGGGCATCCCAATCCAATGGCCCAGCCGCGCTATAATTCATTGCTTGTCACCTCCCGCAGACTGTGAAATGAGCTGCTACCCGTGGAAAACAAAACAACCGCTCCCCAGGAAAAAGTTTCGGCGATTCATGCTCACCACCGAGCAAGGAAAGAGTTACATGGCTCACGATTGCTTTGCTCATGTGCTTCGTGAGCGCTGGAAACCATTCAAATGGAATAGTTATTCAGTCACCTTTAGCGTGGGTGCAGTCTAATGTATAAGTTCCTCTAATGAAGTTACCAATTTTATATTATTGACAATTTATATCTTTAGAGTTGTACCTTAACAAGAGCCAAAGCATCTGTACAATCTGCACGAAGCGTTTACCTGTGGCAATAGACTGATATTTAAATCGATATTTAAATATCAGCCACCCCACTAAAGGATCATTTATTATACATTTATAATTAGTACGAACTAATTTCGCTTAAAAGTTTTGATATTACATTATATATAATTTCGTTGCAATTAGGCAATTGTCCTGGTGGCAACGGTCAAGTCTGGTCAACGGTCACTCTTACAATGCGCATACGCACATGCAAACACGAGAAGAACAGATATGAGACAAAATGCTCTTATAAAGAAGGACACTTAAAGATTGCCAACCGCACCTTTGCCATCACCCATGGGCTAGGTTCACACCATACGAGTACATACTACGCAGTCTATCCCCACACTCCGTCCACAATCACGCACTCTTCAATTTCATATATCGTTCAAAATCACGCACCGTTATCACACAGCATTCACTATTGCAATACAACTTCTCACGCCCTCCACATCACGTACAGAAGAATATTTTAATAAGTACATTTAGTATAATAGTCACTGATCAATGAAGTTTATCCTCCAGTGGCTGCTTTACACTTATTCTTAAAACTCATAAAATTGGATGGAAAGGGCTCAAACAAACCTCCAGGCAGATGGTTCCATTCAACTATAGTTCTATTTAAAAAAGAGTATTTTCTCTTATTTTTATTTTGCATTCTTATTTTTAATTTAAAATACTCGTACAGTCATGAAATCGCTTATTGCCTGATGAAATTTTATTTTTTCCCTCGCATGTAATGAAATTCTGGTCCATTAGTTACTCTATAAACTTCATGTTGGAAACTGAAATGTGTTCTTTCTGAGGAAAGTGCTCTGCATTTAAGAGCGGTCTTGTTATTAAAAGAGGGATATTCAGATCTTCGGAGCATTCGGAGAAGCGACCTTTAATTCCATGGCTATGTCTCGCGTTTGATTCGAATATGCGACTGAAAAGACAACGTATTTCAATGGGAGGACAGGGTTGAAAACATTAAGCTCGAAATCCTTCCCCGTAGAACTTCCGATTTTCCTTCCTCATCTAGCATTAATATTTCCGTCACTTGACGCCATTTGATATCTCCAATCGCTCAGTGTCGACTAGATGCATGTTCGGTTTTGTCTATGCGCACATGCAACAATTCGGTGACGAATGAGAGCTGAGAAGTCGGGATTTGGAATTCGATTGGCCCTGAAGGCCAAGCTGTTAAACGATGGAGGGATTTATTCGGAGGGCAAAGCGCGCTGCCGCCGTCCCCCCGTAGCATAACGTCTGCGTTTTCCCCTTCTTCCCTGACCTCCTACTCTCATCCTCTCGCCGCTTCTTTCCCCTTGCCACCTTCCCTCTCTCACACTTCCCCGACTCAACCCTGGGCGCCTAATCCTCGTTGGAAATGCTGCTCTGTCACTCTCGCGCCAGCGGAGCGTAGAAATGATCGTATCAGACATCTTCGGGGGGCGCAATGGGGGATGGAGCGCAGGTGGAGGTGAGGGGGTGGGGGTAAGGGGGATAGCCACGGCTTGTGGGTGGTTTGGGGTGGGGACGGTGGGGAGGAAATCTGTCGGATCCGTCTCTCCCGCCCGCGAGACGAGATTCAAGGCCGACTTTTCAATTAACAATCGTGTTTCCCCAGTGATTTTTACGAAGCTAAATTATTTAAGTATGTTAATTTTATTATACCGGCCTCGAGAATGTTCCAATGATTCTTCCTCTCTCTCTCTCTCTCTGTCTCTTTAGCCTCGCATAAGAGCATTTGCTGATTCTGCCCCATCCCAAGCATTATCCACGTAATTTCCTGCGACTTTTCTTCGACTCGGAGTAGCACACCTACAAATTCATTACTGGCTACGCTGGAAAAATTCGTTGTAGCAGTTCTGTGGGATTTTCTAATTTAGAATTTTGTTATGGTATCTTGAATATCAAGACACGAGGTCAGAAAGTTATATATATATATATATATATATATATATATATATATATATATATATATATATATATGGGTCGCGGTAGTCCAAGGGGTAGAGCGTTGGACTGCTGATCGGAGGGTCCCGGGTTCTATACCCGGGCAAGGCACTCTGGACACCTGCAGCTCCACCCAAGCTATGTGACTTTTCGGGTACCAGATCCTTCTAGGAAACCATAACCGGCACAGGGAAAGGAACTGACCCCCCTACCCTGATGTGTGAATTGCACACGCGGTCGGCATTAGTACTGGGTGAACTCTACCATCACCTTCTAAACCGACCTTCGGGTTGATTACTGTGTTTATGGTTTATATATATATATATATATATATACATATATATATATATATATATTAATATATATATACACACATATATATATATATATATATATATATATATATATATATATATATACATATATATATATATATATATATATATATATATATATTAATATATATATACACACATATATATATATATATATATATATATACATATATATACATATATATATACATATATATATATATATATATATATATATATGTATATTTACAGAGTGCAACAACATAACTTCCTTTTTTATAAAGCAAAACCTCTTTAAAAAAGGAAGTTATGTTGTCAAACCCTGTATATATCCACACACATACCGTTCTATCCACTAGCAATTTTTTTTCGGTGGCTCAACCATCTTTTTCAGCGAAAGGAAGTCTGAAATTGTTGGCGGTGTTACTGAAATTTTCGAAAAACAAAAAATGACATTTTTTTAGTTTCTAACATTTACGTGTACATTCAATCGTTACGCCTGTGTCTAATCTGATACATAATTGTTGGTTGTACACCGGTTAGGGTAGTTTTTGGATAGACATAGGTTACACAATGGAACAACGATACTTTTCTTTTAATAGCCTTGCAAACCAAAATCTGGCAGCCATTTACTAACTACAATCAATCCGTCTACAATTCCTCATACTTCCTTTCTCCTTTCATTCTGTCTAATATGCCTATTATATTCCCACACTTTACTCGCTATCCTAATATTCTCTACCCTATCACAGTTTTCTGCATTCTTGCCCCGGGAAAGACGATCTGAATTCATGTTCCATGTCTCCGTTGAACTTCTCCCAGCATTCTCTTCCCCTCCCACGCCATACCTTGCGCTTCCTCATTTGTTTTCCTTTCTGTCCATTTCACCTTTTCCATCCTTCTCTATCCCTACATTCCAAAAGACTCCAATCTATGGCTACTATCCTGCTTTAGTGACCATGTATCCACATAACTACGCTTCACATCAAAGTTATGGCAAGCCTTTTATTAACGTCCTTACTCAATGTCCCTGTCATTAATTCCCTCCCCCCCGAGAAAGACTCTTTGCCTAACGCATTAGTTTATTCTCGTGTCCCTACTACTGTGCTCATTTTGGACCAGAATACTTGCAAGATAGATACTGTTCCACTTGCTAATCTATTTTATAAACTCCTATTTGAAGATACATCTTAGACTTTTCTTTTTCAATTGCCTTATAAACTCTCTTTGTTTACATCGATACTCATTCCATACCCCTCGCACTGCCTTTCCAGTAAGTGTGCACATAAAGGTAAAACGAAACAAAAACCACTCAATTCTATATTTCTGTTGTTCCAGCCACACCCTGACGGCGTTCTCAGTGTGAAGGTGAGAGAGAGTCGGTGTAGGATGGGGAGGATAACGAAGAATGAGGCGAAGGGGTGTGTGTCGGTGGTGGTGGGGAGGAAGTACTTATAATTGTTCATGTTAGGTGCCTTTTTATTACTGTTTCCTGCCAAAAGTTTCTTCAATTCTGCGATAGCCTTACCAGGATCGAGGCGCTTGAGGCAAGGTTTTGTGCTGTTTATTATTAAATGACATCGACAAACAGAATATGGACCTCTCAACTTAGCCAGGCGCTCAGTGACTACTTCACCTCATGGATCTCTTATCCATCGATACCCCAGTTTCTTGGGATCTTTAATGCTTTAGAGAAGCTGCTCTCATCCAACAAATGTTGCTTTCTTCCTCTGTTCCCATGGTTGTATTGATCTGTGTTGAGAAAAGAAACCTCGCATACCAGTGACAAGATCCTTGATTACATACATGTTAGGCAGAGGATAAATCTTCAGTGGTTTTTTTTCAAGTTACTACCTAAGCTTGTGATTCAAGCTAATGTATTTACTCCGCCAATGTGAATTGCACAAGAACCACATATGCCCTCAAGATAAAATTTTCTGAATCTCCAAGAAGAATCCATTTCATCCTTTATTTTGATCAATGCATCGAGAACCATGCCACCACACTCATTTAAATCAGCATTGAACTCCTTCATTTGAGGCTTATCAGAGAGGATTTCCTGGTTCCATCGATATATAGTATATTTAACTTATTCATTCTGGCTTTATCTTTCCCAGACTTAATAATAGCAGATGTATTTCGTATTTGATTTAGATATTCATTAATTTTGCCTAGTAATAAAAACTTTCTTTCCATTATGAAAAGAAATTATCTCAATAGTTTCAGCCTCAACTTTGTGGAAGTTCATTTATTAAAAGAAATTATTTTGAATGAACAGTATTATTAGTGTGCACTAATAATTTTCCAATATTACAAGTAGCTTCAATTTCCTCCTCTCCGCCTCCTCGTTCTCTTTACAACCCACTCCATCCTAAACGGACTCATTTTCACCCTCATACCGAGAACGTCATTTTTATTCGTCCGACGAAGGCCGGCATGATCGCCCGGACGTAAAAATAGTGTTCGGAGGGAGATGACGAGGGGCTTGCTGCAGAGTGGGATGTTGGGTTGTGTTTTGTTGGGAGAGGCCTGCCTTCCTTCCATCCCTTCATAGTCTCACGCTTCCTTTCTCTGACATTCTCATATTTGTTTCTTACATCCCATTCCAGGACTTCCTCTGTAGTTCTTCCCGTTGACCGTACCTTCGACGATTGTCTTCAACCGCGTATCGTGTCATGTTTTACTGTTTACTGTTTTTTGCTGTTTTATTGTTACTTGGTCCATTCGTCCATCCTGAGCTACCGTTCGGCTCCATTAATTTCTCTCTTGAGCTAATTTGCTCGCCACTCGTTTCATCTTTTTTATTCGCCTGTGATACCATGTGTGGCACCATTGCTCTTATGCTTGCTGCTTAAATTCTACATGCTACAACACCCGAAATATATGTACTTCCTCCATAAATTTTTAATGGCTATTTTACTTCAATTCTTATGTTGCCACGTTTTGCATCTAATACTGAATGATACATGGTTTATGCGAGAAGAAATATCTTTACCAAGTGGAGAGTAATATAAGAAAAAAATGATACGATTCTTAGTGTCATCGAATGTTAATTTATACATGTGTCTATTGGATATATTGTGGTGCTGTTTTTGTCGATTTGGAAGTAAAATTAATAGTTTATACGAAAGTAACCTAACCGAGTTCTTGCTTGTTGAACTTTATCTTCCCCCCTGATTCATTTAGATTTTTTTATCCTTTGCTCAGAATAAGTCTAATATTCCTAAAATGATTTTTAAAACCATTTTAAATATGTTATTTATGTTTGCGTATCCTAATGAGAAGGGTATAGGTGAATTTTTCACAAGTAATCATGTACTTACTTGCTATGGGAAGTAAATTGTCTCTTAAGTCTATGGGGAAAAATATATTTCTATAATTATTATTTTTCAATTTTCGAATTTCCCAGAAATTCGGCAACTGACATTGAGAATGGTATTTGGGATGATGGCAGTGTAGTCATTGCAATTTTTCAATACGGATTCTCACGATCAAGCCCCTGTATAAATATGCCAAGGTAGTTTTGCTGACAAAGATTAAAATTAATAAACATTTAAACTTCAAAGCCTCGCCGGAAAAAGTGTGTATGGGATAGTAGAGAGACAGAGACCGCAAGCAAGATGAAGTTTTTCTTTTGAATCCCGTTCAGATCGTACGCCGTATATTTAAATGAATTTACACATTTTTCCCCACCGCCTCTTCCTTTGTATTAATCCCATTGCGAAAATTAATAAATCCCTTTTTGCTTCGTTTTTTTCATTCAGGAACCTCGGAATACAGGAGGAAACGAAATATCACCCTTTTTGGAGGAGGAAACACAAATAATTATAAATAGAGATTCAAATTTTTTCCCCGGCATACCAAGAGACGGAATAATTCGTTATTTGCTCCCCCCCCACCCACCCATGCGGTCTTTCTCTCTCCCCCCCCCACTACCCACCTACCCCCCACCCCCACAACCCCCCCCCCCGCCCACTCCCGCGCATCGTCTCACTGAATGGAATCCCCGCCCGAGTGATCGCAGATGTGGATGTTCCCAACGAATACATCACGATCGCTTCAAAATCCCGACCAAATAAGTAACGCCTATAACCAATATATCCCGCCATCTCTCCCCCGTCCCTCGCCTAATCCCTCCCCTCCTTCGCATTCTTTCCCTTCCGAGGGCCCTCCTCCTTCCCCCACATCCCCAGCAACCCCACCCCCTTCGAATACAATCGGAAATAAACGAAAATCATCCCGCGCTATCTCCTCACTCTATCTCCCATTCGCTTACTCAAAACTCAACCGTGTATTTTTATAACTTTCTCTTTTTTGTCTCTTTCCTCTCGCGATATCCTTCATCTGGTGACTCGGCCGTTGAGGGACTTTTGTTTCCCGGAAAACGAATTAATTGGCGGCGGTGAGAGACCAAGCCGTTGCCTCACATCCCCGCTTTCGAGGAAACGACTTAGTATTAATCGCGGTGTTTCTAAAAGTGGAGGTTTGTTACTAGTCGGCCGGACTTTCACGTCTCCCCTCCTCTCCCGCTGGTTTGAGCGGTAACCTTAACAATTATTTTTACAATCTAAGGGTTTCTTTTTGTCCCTCATACCCTCTCTCTCTCTCTCTCTCTCTCTCTCTCTCTCTATATATATATATATATATATATATATAAAATTTATATTTTTTATAAATATGGCTTAGGACCGCTGACCGGAGGGTCTAGGTTCGATGATTGCTGAGCACCAACAGCTCCACTCAATCCGTGTGATTTCACGGGCACCAGATCTTCCTGGGAGACATAAAAGGCACAGGGAAAGGAACTGGCCCCCCTACCCTAATGGGTGAACTTCACACGCCGTCGGGCTTAGTACTGGGCGAATTCTTCCATCACCTACCAAACCGACCTTCGCGTTGATTTCCATGTATATGGTTTATATACATATGTATTATGTATATATATATATATATATATATATATATATATATATATATATATATATATATAAATATATATTTGCATTCGTGATCTGCTTGATTCCGCCTTCCCCTCCTCTCCTGTGTTCGTCCTTTAAGTGTGTTCCTATCCCTGTTCCTTATATCTGTTTCGATATAAATGAGTATTTGTTCGCCGTTTGGCGGGATTTCGTGTTTGTATGTGTGTGTTTATATATATATATATATATATATATATATATATATATATATATATATATATATATATATATATATATATATATATATATATATATATGTGTGTGTGTGTGTGTATATATATATGTACACAAACAAACTCACAGAAATAGATTGCGCACATTTTTTATGCCAGAGGAAACAATCTGTTTTTATATATTTGTTTAAAAAATCAAAACGACTTCTGTTTTAAAATGCACTACAGTAACGGCTTGCAAATTTGGCATCTTTAATGCGAAAATCACGTTTATGATGTGCAGTATCATTAAATGAAATCTTCCTTGCAGAGGTTTTTGCTGATGTATGCACAGTCGTGTAAAGTGGTCTTACATGAAACCATGCACTTGTAGATGCTGCTGTACTTTATAGCTCATTTTCCTTGGGAAAATAAATAGGCACTTGAGCATTTCCCAAATACGGGGTACCAATTAAACATTACTTCTAAGTTTTCGTTACACATTACGTTATAACACTTGGAGAACCGGAGTCCCCGAGAACCTCAGATACCCACGATCGAGAAATGGGTCAGAGGACTCGGATTTCTGAATACGCGCGAAACTTGGTTGTTTTTTAAAACGACGAGGAATAAATAAAACCGCATTTCGTCGGTACTATCAATAGGGACTGGTGACTCACCCACCTTCTACAGGTATATAAGGCTGAGAGCAATGTGATGTCCAAGCACAGTGACCCTGCCCTCCGTTAATTGATTCACTCTCGTTTGTTTAATCAGTCACGTTTCCGATTCCTTCGCTCCCAAATTTGATCGCACGGATGGGATGCCCTCGGAAGATCGAGTAACCCAATACTGGAATCTCATTGTGTTGGTGTCCGGGACAAGAGACGCGCGTATGACGTATCTGGGAAAGAAGCCTCGCATCCGCCGGCCACCCCCCCCCCCATTCGCTGCCCGCCCTCTTCCAAACTTCGAGAGTACGTACCCTCTGCCGGGCCCTCCCCCCGTGGACAACCTCCATCGGAAAATAAAAAGACCCCTCCCCCCCCTCCGTCGCAGCAACCACCACCGCCACCGACGCTCCTCCCCTCCCCCACACCCTCGTTGCGCTGTGGAGGTTTCGCGGTGTTGCCACACAACTTCGGGACAACACTCCGAATAAAGTATGCGAGGAATGTTGCCCCGCGAAGGGGAGGAGGGTGGGTGGATGGATGGGGGAGCGAGTGGTTTGGGGCGAAGGGAGGGGGCGCCGCTGGAGTGCTGCTATGGTGGAGGACACGAGTGAGGTGTGACTTAAAGGAATTAAGGAGGAGGAGGGGATGGGGGAGATGGGCCTTCGGAGGAGGGGCGGGTGGCGACCACGAGAGAGAGTGGCAGACTGGTTTTTCAGATCCATTGCTCCGACTGTCTTATTTTTTTTCCTTCTCCTCTCTCTTTCCCCCCCCCCCCCCACCTTCCTCCCCTCCTCTCCCCGCCCCTCCCACCCCCCCTCATCCCTCTTTCTCTCCTCTGACCGCACATCCCCGTCTACATCGGTTTCATTTGAATATTCTTTTCGCCTCCTCGGCCCGGAGGAGACGCGGCGTTGGAAATATTAGGAGGCGAAAGTGGCGGTGGGTGGGGTGGGGGGTCGTGGGCAGGGACGAGGGGAGGGGTCGAGCGGGGCGGGCGGGAGGGAGATGGAGGGAGGACTTGTGCGAAAGGGTGCGAAGGAGGGACCGCGATTGCGGTACGGGGGAATTCGCGTAAAAGGGCTGGGGGAAAAGGGGAGTTGGAATTATTGTGAGGCAAATTTTTATGATTGCGAAAAATCGAGGACTGTCGTAAATGTCGCGTAAAATTTCTTCCCCGACGTCTTTCGCCTGTCACTTGTTATATTATTCGTGTTCTTATGCACAACTGGACTGGACACTCGAGGTCGTGAGCAGTCATCGTTTCGAGGGTTTAAGGTCGTATATTTTTTCGGACCGCGAGAAGAAGAAAGAGAGAGAAAAGGAGGGGCAGACGGGAGGGCCCGTTATAAAGTCATTTGTCTTCGGATTTCTTTTTAGGACGGGAGATAAAAGAAAGAACGGGGGCGGGAGGTACCGAATATTTTCTGTGTTTTCGCCTTTTGCATCCAAGTGTAAAAAGTCGGGATTAATTATTTCCGCTCATCTGGTGTAAGGTACCTCAAACGCCCAAAGAAAATAAAAATTCCTTAATTTTTATGATTGCGGTCGCGGAGATGTAAATCTGGTCTCGGCTCACCAAGAGTTCTCCAACCCACTCCACTCTGGGCACTGCCTTCTATTCTTTCCGTGTTTTTTATGACCTTAATACTTTTCTGAGATCATGGGGTTAATAATAGGCAAATTTATGGGCGGATGGAGGGAATGTTGGACGTCAAATTCTGACCAAACCATTGCATTTGAAAAGTAAAAAAACTGATGGAGGTACAAAGAATGTGCTATTGTCTGCCCCGACGTTAGGTTCCTAATTAAAGTGAAAGGCGAATCGGTATTCAAGAAAATTCAATGTCATTTTCTCGTTGCTTGGAGGCGCGATTGAACGGATTTTCGGTTTACTTTTATTAATAATAACCCACTGTGAGGTACACCACTCATAAAGGGTCCACGTGATACCCGTGATAAATCATCTGAAGTAAAAAATGACACAGTTTCAGGCGTAACATGGTGGAGATCCTTCATGATTAAGTGGACACTTTGCTTTTCCACTTTGAAAATTCTATTTGAAATAGCAAAGTGCCTTCTTCCATCATGAATTATTAAACGTAATTACTGCATTTATTTGCATTACCTTTTCCCTAAACCTAAGGTATCATAATAGAAATTCATTAATTACCAAATGTGAACCAATTTATTTCTCCTAATAGATAACCAGCTATCATAAAGTACTGGTGCATAAAAATCATGATTAAGGAAAGTTAACGTATTTATAATCAATACATAATGTAGTCTTGTAAATTCTACAATTACACTTACTTATACGAAGTTTTTAAGAAGATTACTATTAGGCCAATACTGTTTTGGAAGATTTGGATAAAGATAAACTTATAATTCGTTATTTTATTCAGCCATTGGTTTTCCAGCCCCTTCAGACAAATTTAAATTTCTTTTAGATTTAGATTGGTTTCTTTATTAAATTGATTTTTTAGTTCCTATTTTTCATGGTATATCTATCGTATTTTTTAAATTAAGCATCGTGTTACGTGATAGTTTAAAATGTATAATAATGCTTCATTTGGAAAAAGTCGTTTCTTAACATAATGTCACAGCTTCATTATCGCTTGAAGGCATATGTCTTCAATTGAAGTTTCCTTTTGGGCCTTATTCTGTCAGTAGTAAGTAAAGGGTAAGTATTTGATGATCACTCCGACGCACCACGACTTTACTTAACAGTGCTGGAGTTTTTATTGCGTCCTGCCAGCAGGGGCGGCCATGGGAAAATAACACACTTTGGCGACTCGGGCTGCTGGTGATCGGTACATTTAATTATCTTGGAATCTTAGCATAATGAAAACCAGTAGTCGTACGTTCGTTTTCGAAGGTTTAAAATGCCGGAATCGCTTTAAATTTGATCTAAAATTGTAGAATTCGTAATTATGGGACAGCCGACCACTATAGTGTCACATTCATGATTTGCTTATCGGAATTTCATTTTTCTGTGATTATGTCTCATGTATGACACGTGACTTTATTTGTTGGTGTACTATGTATGCCTGGTGTGGATACACACCCCCTGCCACACACCTTCCAAGTGGCTTGCGGAATTCATAGGTAAGCGTAGGTTCAAGCATAGCGCATTGCATCGACAATTTGGTAATCACTATCCTGTAAGTTCCAACTGCTTTAGGACATCATGATTAATCTGAAGGAACTTATTCTATTCATGCACGTAGCCTTCACCGAATTGTTCTATTTCCACTAATTGTCAGTATTACTTTCACACTCCTAATACTTAATGCGAAGATATCTTAATTAGATATTTGTTAATGATTTTCTCCACACGTGTATGTTATATCTGGTCCGAGAATCATTCGTGAAATTAAAAATAATATGCTAGTTGTCCTTTTCTTCTCAAAGTTTGATTCTGGTGATTGAGGGAGGGTGGAGAAATCCCTCCTTAGATTCTCAGTCAAATTGACCGAGTGAAGGGAGTGGTGGGAGGAGTAGTTTGATGTTTCCCACAAAAAATTCTCTTCTCCAGAAAATGGCACCTCTTTGATCATAGCTGGTGGGTGTGATATCCGCTGCATATGATTCTCGCAGCTTCCAGTGCGCAGTTGAACTTTCAAATTTTCTGCGTCAGCGATCAAAGCTGGTCATAGGTTTATTTACTGAGGCATTTGAAACATTCTCTGTAACGCTTCTCTCATTTTTGCCCAGACGAAAGAGACGAGCGTCCCTGTGGCAGCCAGCGTATTTTGAGAATCCGGGATCAAAACCCACGGAAGCCAAAAGTGCTCTCCTTCCACCCCTTGTCGTTGTTGTGCGCACCCCTTGTTCGCAGCAGCGCGACGTCCTTTGTCGGGATGGCCTCCGCCGTCGCTCATTCGCAGGGCACCCACTGCCTCCGGACGACCCTCCCGCCGCCCGCATCCTCCTCATACTTCCCCTCCTCCCCCCGACTTGAATTCCGCCGCTAACGAGGCATAGGGCCGTTCGCAACGGATGTTCCCGACGACGTCTTTATTGAGATCTTCGCAAGCGGGAGCGGACATGAGACCACCAGATACACCAAGGGCCGTGCGTGCGCCTTATAAAGCCCTATACCGAGGAAGAGGGGGAGGGAAGGGTCGTGAGGAACGGCAAAGCGAGGAGGTAAAGAGAAGTGCATTTTCGGTCCTTCATTTGCGTACTCCTCTCTTCGATATTATTTTTCCACAGAGGACTGCCGACATTACATAAATATCGACATTGTGACGATAATTATTGGCTATATCAAGTGAAATCGAATATATCGGGTGTATTATGAATAACGTAAGTATCAGGTCACAGCAATGCAAACGAAAAATGGAAGAGAAATAGAAGCCAATATGAACATAGGAGTAAGACAAGGATACAACCTCTCGCCAGCGATATTCAACGTATACCTCCAAGAGGCAATAAAAGAAACACAAGAATTGGGTATCAAAGGGGTCGAGGTAGATGGAGAAGAAATAAACATGCGCCGGTTTGCAGATGACATCGCAGTAGTGGCGGAAACGCGAGAGGACCTGCAAGCAACTCTAAGTGCTATGAACCAAGTACTGGGGGAATATAATATGAACATCAACAAAAAGAAAACTAAAAACCTTGTGTGCGAAAGAGAGAAGCTGAATGCAGATCTCACAATTCGAGGGGTGAAACTAGAGCAAGTAGAATCCTTCATTTACCTGGGCAGCAGCATAACATGGGAAGGAAGGAGTTCGACCGACATCAAGCGAAAAATAGCCCAAGCTAAAAGTGCATTCATGAAGAAGAGGTAATTGCAATTTTCAAAGAACCTAAGGCTGGAAACAAGGAAGAAATTCGCCAAGACTTTCGTGTGTAGCATGGCGCATAATGGTTCCGAGACTTGGAACAATGGAAAAGTGGACCATCGAAGAATAGAAGCATTTGAAACATGGTGCTGGAGGAGAATGCTGAAGATTAAATGGACAGACGAAGTAAGGAACGAGGAAGTATATAGAAGACCAGAAGAGGATAGGGCCACATCGAGAAGAAGAAGTAGATGGATTGGACACACATTGAGGTACAATGGATTGATTAGGAATATATAATAGAAGGAAAAATAGTAGGAAGGATTCCACGTGGAAGACCAAGAGGCATAAACATCCGACAAATTCAGGGACGTAAAACAGAGAAGGTATCAGGGAGGGATTGAGGGAATTGACATTGAATAGAGTAGAATGGAGGGAGGGCTAGAGTAAACCAATCCTAGGATTGAAATACTGATGATGATGCAATAACGCCCATATTGAACGACGACGCCATAAGCTCCATTACATATCAGATAACATGACCATGCAGTCATGTGTCGACCTATATATCATTTTGTCGACAATGGTATCAATATATTGCAACCATTTCTTTATTATCATTGATAATTATTGAGCATCGAGTTATCTGATCCTATTAATAATAGCCTCAGTGTTGTTGAGCCACGGACTCCGGGTGTCTGAACGAATGCACAGGGTGAGTGAGAGTAAGATTGAGAGAGCGCTGCTCGATAATTGGCTGACGGAACACCAATTTTGAAGCTCTTGCTCTGTATTATAATTTTCAAAGATGAGGTCACCGCAGGCGAGCGAGCCTTCCGACCTTTGCTTCGGAGTGACTGGGGAAATCAGTAGTCATCGATGGCGGGGAAACTATTGCAAATCATGACTACCACGTTGCACATCTTTTACTGCTTGATATTTTGAAAGTTTTAATGGAACGATACATCTACATCTACTTAATACCCCGCAAGCCGCCGCAAGGGCGTGTGGCGGGGGGTGTTAGGGCACCACCCGTAATATAGAAAAGAAAAAATACCGCAAGCAAAAACCACAAATTCATACATCCACAAAAAACATGGCATACATTCATGCAAGAGCACTTACACCCCACACACATGCAAACACTCAAACTACAAACTAACATACACATGCACCTGAAAGTATACTGAACATCTTTGCAATGTTTAATTTTGTTCCGATTTGTAAATTCAATGTTTTTAATATTTCTAAGGTGACTTCGGTTTCTTACTATTAAGATTTCTGATTGTTCGGGGAAATAATGAGTATTTGTATCTATCTGTACTGGAATCTATCTCCCTTATTTTATCTTTGTGGTCTGATCTACCCAAGTAGTGTGGGGTCATTATAATTCCTTCAGGGTCATAGTTAAACTCGTTTGTTCTGAACATTTCTAAAAGTCTAAGCCTCGCTTGTTCTCTCCGCACTTCAAGTGGTTCCCAGCCTAAATCCCCTAAGAGACCTGTCACACTTGTATTCTTATCATAACAATTTTTAACGAATCTGTCGGATTTTCTCTGGACTTCATCTAATTATTTTTGCCAAATATCCCAAGGATCCCAAATACTTGCGGTATATTCCAAATGAGGTCTAACTAGAGCAAAATAACACCACCCGTTTTATGAAGCCAAGTTTCTTTAAAGCTGATCCGCATATTGTCCTGATATGTGCTTCCCATGAAAGGCGTGGTCTTAGAACTACCCCCAAATGTTTAACTTGATTGGCCGTAGTCGATACTGAACCCTCTATTTCGTAATTTTCATCCTGTTCGTCGCTTCCTTTGTTCCAAAATTTCAAAACTGCACATTTATCTATATTAAGCTAATCCCCATTTATTGCACCATTCCGAGATATTGTCTAAATCTCTAGAGAGTGGCTCGCGATCTAGTTGGCACCTTATTTCCCTGTATACCACCGTGTCGTCAGCAAATAACCTCAGATTGCTACCAACGTGTGTGCTTAAGTCATTAATGTATATTAAGAACAGAAGAGGTCCTATTACACTTCCCTAAGGGACACCCGAAGTTACATCTCTATCCGTTGAGCACAACCCATCTATGACTACTATTTGTTTGCGATTTGACAAGAAGTCTCTAATCCAATTAATTATTTTCTCATTGATTCCATAGAATTAAAGTTTATGTTACAGTTTATTGTGTGGGACTTTGTCGAAGGCTTTTTTGAAATCTAGGTATACTGCATCGACTTTTGTGCCGTTTTCTCCCGGTCTAAGTGTAACATATTGAGTTAGTATTCTACATCTACATACAGGTAGTACCCCGCAAGCCGCCGCAAGGGCGTGTGGCGGGGTGTTGGGTGACAGGTCCATCACCCGTAAAAGAGAATAAAACCGCATGAAAAGCCTACTAATGCATGCCAATCTACACCCAACAAAGGCGTATATTATTATTATTAGGTAATCTACCGGTTAAGGTAGGTTTTTGGATAGACGCAGCTCCTAAATAAATATTTTGTGACTCCTAACAAAACACAAAATCCATCATCCTACTCTATATCAGGTCTCTTTTCAGCTCTGAGTACTTTCTTCCTCCCTTCATACCGTCCAACATCCCTATCCTGTTCCTTCCCTTTCCTCGTTTGCCTAACATTCTCCCTTCAATTACAGTCTTCAACATCCTACTGCCAGTCAATACCCCCTTCTTCCACTTTTTCTGCCTCCATAGGATTTCTCCCAACAAACCCCTCTCTTCGCCCACCATACCAAGTACTTCCTCATTTGTTTTCTTCTCTGTCCATTTCACCTTCTCCATTCTTCTCCACACCCACATTTCAAAAGCCTCCAGTCTACGTCTATCCTCCTGCTTCAATGACCACGTTTCCGCACCGTACATAGCTACGCTCCATATCAAAGTTTTTACGAGTCTTTTCTTAACATCCTTACTCAGCGTCCCTGTCATCAACTCCTTACGTCCCTACTACTTAGATCGTGTTGGTCCAAAACACTTCTGAGATACGTAAACTGTTCTACCTGCTCTAGTTTTTGCCCTCCTATTTTAATGTTTAGCTTAGCCTTTTTCTTTCTAGAAAATCGCAAAAAGGCGTATATATTCATGCAAAAACCTTTATAACTTACAAGGAGTATGGAATATTAAATTCGATGATACTTCATTAAAACGTCATCATAGATTATTATTGGCATAATTTATTGTGTTAAGATTCATTTTATGAAGTATTTTTACCTTAAACGTATAGACATGTGGTACAAACTGATATGACTCCAGTATTGCATGCTATACCATGTTTTAATTAACAATAGAGAGCATATTTTGGCTTTTATTACATAAATATCTTTGTGAACAATTTAAACGAAATGTATAGAGACCGTGTCTAAATGAGGCGGTTGCGGGAGTCGACCAATTCCAATGGCCTCTAAATACAAAAGGAGAGAGCAAAACGGTTGTTGCTCTTGTTTTCAGGATAAATATCCTAATTTTCATCGCCTGGTTTCACTCATCCGAAATATTAACTGCAATAAAATAGGTATTAGTGGTACTGGATGATGAGATGTGCTACTGATTTATGAGTGTGTCAAGTTTGCCATGAGTCATATTAATTTCATTTCATAAGCGCATGTTTCTGAAACGTAACCGCTCTCCTGCAGGCGACGAACTGCAAAGTTATGTAGCCAGCCTCTTTTTTTCCTCTCTTTCACTCTTGATTTCCTCTGGAACGAGTTCTCTTTTTTCTTTTTACTCTCATCTCTTCCTCCACATCTTACAAATCTCCTCTTCAAATTTATCACTTTCAGCCTCTTGCACCCTTCGATGTGTATCCCGTTGTACTCGGTCCATGCGCGACAAGGTGAGGTTCTTGCTCGGTTATGGACAGCTTTTCATTCCCCCCCCGCCCGCCCTCTTACTCCCTTAATCCTAACGCCCGGTGTTTCCCCCTCCTCTCCCCCCGACCGCTGCTGCCACGACTTCCCGTTTTGAGAAAAAAAATTGGTTCCGAAACAAGATGTTACCTTGTCCGCTCATCGAGGACGGACTCTTGTTTCCGTCGCCTCCCTCGACGGAATAATGTTCTCCGAATTTATGCAGAGGGGTCCAATAAAGGGGTCCTTTGGTTTCGTTTTCCTCCTCATGTGTCTCTCCTTCGGTCATTTGTAATCAAATGTTCTCCGTCGCCTCGTTGGTCGTGCATGTTTCGACGTCACCGCTGACAATTAATTGCTAAATTTCAAAAATATCTATTTTCTAGAGCTTGTTCCCACTGTCGAGCGAAATTGCACAAACGTGCTCGTTCAGATTTTCCATATTATTTTTGATATTGGAGTCATCGTTTAACGTCGAGAGCCACGGCAGTTGATACCAATCAAAACCCCTTGCATAGGCTCATGTCATTAGTGGCAAATCTATTTGGAAATAAAGTGTCCCGTCTATTCGGTGCATGAATTGAGTGAGCGAGAATTTTTCTTCATTTTTTTTCATTTGCCGGGATCGTCTTGGCTTTTCGGTGATTTTAATGATCTTCTGTCGCGATGTGAATTTAAAATAAGAAAGGATTACGTTTTATTTCATAAAAAGACGAATCGCACCAAGTGTGTAGGCACCATGCAGACCACACTTACTCCTTCTCCTCCCATTCCCCCACTTGTTGAGCACCGAGAAACAAGCTCAAAAGGTCGGCGGTCTCCCTCCCTCCTCTTAAAAGTGCCACCGGTCATCCCCAACATCCGAGCGTGCATTCGGCGATTTTCTCCCGCGGAAGGGAAAGAGTGCATAAAAAAGAATACGGTGGAATGAAGAAAAGGATAGAGGGTGGAGGAGGAGATCCGGGAGTGCTCTCCGCTAGACGCGAGGGCGACGTGTATGGCCAGGGGGTGGAATCGGAGGCATCCGGCGGATCCACTTTCTCTCCTTCCGCCGCGGTTCCTCTGGGGGAGGGGGCGGAAAGGAAGATGGGGAGAGATCGAGGGTGCGGACGGACCCATGGGTACACGGGGATCGGTGGGGGTGGGGGGATGGCAGCAGGATTGGAGAGGGGGGGAGTGGGGGTAGGGAGAAAGGTTTTGGAAGGCCTGTCCAGTCTCACAATCCATCCTCGGCGAGACCAACGGTTTACACGCCCCACTCCCTCGCCCCATACCACCCTCTGGCATAACACTCCTTCGCCCCCCCTTCTACACCCGCAAACCCCTCAGCCCCCCGGAAAAAGAGTCCAACAAGTGGAAAAAAGGGGTCCTAATCGATGTTGCCGACAATCGATACATCGAACCTCTCTCTTTCTTTCCTCACCCTCCCCTTTCTTCCTGTTTTTCGAAGCTCGGATAGGAATTGTGTGGTCGGGGTCAGTGGAAAAGGCTGGATGGCCAGGGGAAGTCTTTCTCCTGACCCTCCCCCCTCTCCTCCCTTCCTTTTCTCCTCTCGTCCTTTCCCTCTTCCTTCCGCTTCTCTCTCTCCCTTCCTTTCCATCTCTTCCTCATGGCCGTTCCCTCCCTATTGCGACCCAAAAGCCTCTCTCTCTCCTTCCAACCCCAGGGGAAGGTTTTGTGTCAGTGTGTTTGCGGTCTGGAAGTCAGTTGTTTCGTCTGATGACCGTCGTTAAAGGCTACGTTAAAGGGTATAGAAGGTTTCCCTCTCCCATCTCCCTCTTCGGGAGAGCTATTTTTATTCGTCGATCTGTTATTCTGCTTTTGAGGAATCGTGATGCGATGGGGATCCTTCATTAAATCTCGGATCTCTCTAGTGTCGGGGGAAAAAATATATAAATTTGTGGAGGGGGGCTTTTCTCGTTTGTGGATTTCATTTTATTTTGGCAGTTAAATATGTCTTCCGTAGCGAAAATTTTCAATAAAAATGAATTCTAAATTTCTATAAGTAACCGAGAGGTAGATTTTCGTCTGCGAGAATAAGGTAGATGTTTATCTAAAAATCTGTGTTTAATATTTCTTGCTCCCCTTAATGTGGTGGTCTATTCTCAATGCAATGCTGTATTAATATGTACAGTGATTCTTTTTTTATTAATTTACTCGAAAATGAAATGCAACGCAGTTATCACATCAGAACAGGTATCATACCCGTACTTGGGATAAGGATTAAACGGTGGGACACGAGATTTTAAGAAAAATTTTTGGATTATCCATGAAACTCCTCGGACATCTCTTAAAGTTACGACTGTCAAGCTGTGGCTTCCAGTGCGCGTTGAAGATTATAAAGAAAATACAATGAATTGAAGCGTTCCTTTAATTTGAAAATTCAGTCTTATTTCTTTTAGTCTCTTATTTGAAATTTCACGTAAATATCGGAATGAAGGTGAAATAATATATTTAAAGTCACATTCGCCAAATCTTCTCCAAGGACGACTTCCCTCGATTTTCTTAGATTTTCACTCATAACGGAATACGCTCTAGAAATTCCGGTCGCGAGGGACCAGTGCGTTCAAGTGGAGCGTAGGGAATCTTCCGTGGGAACACTTTTGCGGGGTTTTGCTGGCATCGTAAGTATTAATTGTGTACTCTGGATGATTTGAAGTGTTCACGCGTTAAAGTAAATCGAAGGTAGCAATTGTTTTAATTTATTTGTCGATTGCATGCGTTAGTTTCATCATGTTTTTTTGGAGGTCGCAAATCGTGTGAGGGAAGTCTACAAGTAAATGGAAGCATCTTACTTGTGTATATGAACATAGCGGCAATGCCGTTCTCTGTTACCCTTATATTTTCCGGATCGTCTCTCTGCCGGTAGAGCGTGGGCCCATCGTAATTTCCCCCGTGTCGAAAGTAAACAAGTGGGCTTCGTTCCTTTTTAAATTTCCTAGTCTCTCTTGATTCCTAGAGTCCACTGATAAAACCCAACCCGATTTCCCCGAGGGCGGCTATTGCGAAATACAACTGGAAATTTTCATCGAAGATATTTTTGTCGCGGGTGAAAATGATGTCCAACTTGATACTATATTTGCGTTTGCTGTGAATGGCTGCTGTGGTTACCTCCCCTGCCACACATCTTCCCAATGACGTTCAGGGTATTACGTAGATTTAAATGAGATGATATGCCCGTGTCTGGAGGAGCTGCGATACCAATTTCTGATTGCAGTTCATTTAAACCTTCTTTTCTTTGCGTAGTGTGTTTTCATTGATCAATGGGATTTTTAACTTTGGGCTTTTATTTTTCATTCGCCCATGCTCTCACGGAAGCGAATGCTTTTGCATATTCTAATGGTGGCCATACCTAGGTCACCAAGCTCCTCACGCACTATTTCATTGCACTTTCCTATAAATCGGCTGATGGAGCCGAGATTTCTCAAAGCCATGTCGAATATGCGTCTGATATCCGCACCACATAACAAGTTGGAGGCGTAAATGATTCTTATCAATCGACTTTATAATGGTTGTTGAAGTCTATCCCACCTGTTTTTTGTTTCAATTGGAATTTCTATTTTTTCCAAGATTTCATTGAATTTTAAGATTTAATTTTAGTCTTAGTTATTCGAAAAAATATTCTAAATTGCGAAGAAGAACTTAATGGGTTTAATTCATTTCTCGACGCATTTCGAAATCGTTGGAAAATAATCTCACGCTGCTGTTTGCGTCGCCGTGGTTGGCAGGGAAGTAGAGGTTCCATCGCACTGCCGGGTGGGGCGCTGCGTGAAACATCTGCCTGCCTCTTCCGAGGTCATGCTATCCGAAACGACTTTCTCTTTCTTATTATTAGATTATTTCTATTTCTTATTATAACCATATAATTGAGATTTAGGCATCAATCCATTCTCGAGGACATTGTCGTCGGCTATCTTTAATTTTAAAAATACTCCCTCCACGTGATTACTAATTCCTCAAACCTAATTGCACAAGAGGGACACTGTCTCAGGCTTAACTACGTGCAATGTCTCCATATTGCAAGGAATTGCGAAGAAATATTGCCATTCCACATTTCATTAACCCATTATCGCGCTGCGTCTTCACGTCCTCCTGAAGATGCTGCTGAGCTAACCAAGGTCGTATGTAAATTAATTGTGGAATTGTGGAGTTTTTGTTTACCATTCCAAAACTGTAATTTCACAACGTTAGTGTATTTAACTGGTCTAGTTTAGTTTTGTAAATAAAAAAAGATGATTGCGTAGCACGTGATCTGCAAATGACTACGGAGCAATGCAATTGTCGGTGTTCGTGTGATTTTTTTCCCCTTCTTAAAAACCTCCGTCGACCGAAATGGAGAGAGAGGAGTGGGGGAGGGAGGGAGGGGAAGAGAAAGGAGGTCCGAATTGCAAGGCCGCCGCCAAACTTCGTTCTCACTTACCCGTACGGTTCATTCTCGAGTGCGCGCCACCCAACCCCCGCAGGGATTCATCCGCCCCCCTCCTCCCCTTTCCCCTCTGCCTACTACGCCCATTCCTCTCTCTCCCTTCCTCTCATGACCGAAGTCGGGCGCCTAAAAAAGGGACGCTTAAGGGGAAAAGGGAGATACTCCTCCCGAATCCACTCTCATCCCTCTCCTCCTCTCATCCCTATCCCCCCCTCATCCCGCCCTCCCTCCACGGAAAACGCCCGAATACCCCTAACCATCCAGAAAACTACTCCCACTGAAGGAGGGACGGAGAAATCCCCATTCCTCCTGCTTCCCTGGTGCACAAACAACCACCCCCATTCCCCGCCCTCCGCAGCACTCCCCGGCCGCCCACACCGCTTCTAAAGGCCAGTGGTCAACCACCCCCTCCTGCCCGGAGCCTATTCCTTTCCCACTCTTTTTCCACGGGATTAATGGAACCAAAGCTTCCGTTCCCCCCCCCCACCCACCCACCCTCCTTCATCCCCCTTCCCTCTTTCCCTCCGTTACCCACTGCCGCTATTCTACACCCCCGGTAACTGCGGGAATAGAGTGTCTTTTTTTATTATCTCCTTCAAGCCTTGCCATCATTCCCTTTCGCATAATAAAGCCGCGTATCTTCTTCCTATCCTTTTGTCTATCCCTACTTATTTTTCTTCGCCTCATCTCTCTCCCTCCCCCTTCCTTCGCCTACCCCCTTCGTTTCTCCTTCCGTAATATTCTTCCAGAGCTCCGTTTCCGTGGCATTCTTGCTCCTCCGTTTCTTATGTTTATTATTCCTCGCCATCAGCGGAGTTTGAGAATCATGACTTGATCCATGATCCGACTAACTTTCCTCTCTCCTCACTTGTCCCCAAAGCGGGCATTCCCCGAACTATTGTCTTTGAAAACATTTCTGTAAGTATCTGGACTCACAAAATGACTCGCCTAGAACATAGGCTTAGCATTTACGAGTGTGACTGACAACTTTTCACTCTTTTTTTCTTCATATCTAATGCGAGCAAATTCGCATTCAAACCCTGTAAAAAATCCTTCCGTTTGGGAAGCAATTAAGATAACGTTCTTAAGCGTAAAGACTATGTGATAAGTTGTCTACACATGTTGTCAAACTATTTCAGTTAAGCGTTCAAAGAGTGATTAATATTGAAAAATATTCTACATTGTTCACTTCGACAGAAATGAATTTCTATTCCGTGCCAGCCTTTTTCATCATGAAGGGTCGAGAAGGAAATAGATTCAGCCTCGGGGAATTGGTTTATAGCTGACGATTTGTAATTATTGTTTAATACCTTCATAATTTCTGTTGCATGATGAAATTAAGTAACGCAAAGAACGAGCATTTGAAATATTTTGCGATCGAATCCTTGACTTTGATTAACATCTTATTAGATTCTCAAAATATTCATAGCAAGAGCTATCTACTTTCCGATAAATCTTAATTTCCTGAATATCTTTTCCACGGTATGGTATATCACCATATAGTTTCCAATTTATGTATCTTCATAGGGCTGAAAGGATAAGTGAAACTTTCAAATATCGATGTGACGATGACTTTGCGTTGATTGCGATTTTTCACTGAACGGGCAGCTTTTCTTTGTATCCTGTTTAATTCCGACATTAAGTCCCGCGATGGACTCCAAACTCTCGACGCGCACTCACTGTAAAGTCTATTTATTCTACATCCCACATCAACTCCTACGCCAAATGGCACCTACTTCATTTTTTCACCTTCCCTACATGCATATATACGAGTATATATATAGTCCCGACCAGGGAAATATTTTTACTCTGGTCGATTCCGCCATCCCCACCTCTCCTGTGTTCGTCTTTAATATGTGTTCCTATCCCTTTTCCTAGTATCTGTTTCCATGTGAATGAATAAGTAAATAAATAAATAAATATATATATATACATATATATATATATATATATATATATATATTATATTTAGGGCCCAGGTTCCAATCGCGGCGGCGGCAGATATTTTTCAGTGGAATCCCGATCCCTACTTGAGGTGCTGGGTGGAGGGCACTTTTGAGTCCGAAGGATGGGACGCTAAGCTGCGGACCCCTTGGCGCCTTTTTGAGAGTCTCACGGACGTGAATAATAATGTATAACACTTAGCACTAGTGGACACAGACAAAAACACAGAAACACACAAAAAAGAGACTCACTCTTTTCCGAATTTTCGATGGTCGTGGCCACCTTTATCAAGGAAGAGAGGGATCGAACTCGGCATGCATGCATAAATGCTAAGTGTTATACATTATATATATATAAATATATATATACATACATATATATGTATATATATACATATATATGTATATATATACATATATATGTATATATATACATATATATGTGTGTGTATATATATATATATATATATATATATAATTATATATACAAAAAATAAGGATCATATATTCAAAACTTATGCAACAGAAGATATTTCAGTTATTTCAGTCGTCTACATTCAAAACCCGTCATATACAAAAAGTATGTTTTCAGGAGTGACGGAAAACTCTTCCCTCTGTTAAATGTAGCGTGATATAAAACCTGAACCTTGCTTCAATCATGGGAGGTGTTAAATGCTCAATTTAATCAGTTCGTGAAGTAAGAACACGCTGAGCATGAAATCAGATCTTAATTTTGAAAATAATAAATGAAGCCGGGTCTTCGACAGTGGCAATTCTTTCTTTAACTTAAAGTTTAGTTCACGATCATATTTCTCATTTGAGCCTTGGATAGTTTCCAACTGGTTGTAGGAATAGATTTATTTCCGCAATTCGGTCGTCCGTTGGTAGCCGCAAATAAATATCTCCATGCAGTCGACCACTCTCTTCCGTCGCAGGCTGTCCAATAGCATTTGAGAATTCCTGCGCCCCTGAAAATGAGGAGACATGCCGTCTCCTCAGGCCGTGGGAACAGATCTCAAGAGAGGGAGAGAGAGAGTCGCTCACGTGTTTAAGGAAACGAACGCCTCGTGGGCCTTCAAATGTTTCCCTGGCTCCTCGACCGCGGACTAGCGGGGCTCTTCACTATTTCGTCTCGTGCTTTCTCCCCCTTCCTCTCCCACCACCCTCTCACCCCCGCCCGCCTCTCCCTCGCTCTCAATACAAATGATATTTTCGCCTTTTATTTCTGCTCATTCCCATCCCCCCCCCTCTAACTGCCATCCTTTTACGCCCCCCTTCTCCCTCCTTTCCCTAACCCCCCACCCCCGTGTGCCCGTCGCCCACGTAGAGGTGAGTGGAGCTGAGAGTGCGTGCGTGTTTGTGCGTGGGTCCCTTTATTCCTCGTCCTCCAGGAGTTTCCGTTTATTCTTCCAGCGCAGTCCGTCACAGATTCATAGCGTCGACACTTCCCGAGCTCGACGTGTCTTTTTTTTTAAAGAATGATCATTGTGCCGGATGTGCCGCCTAGGTTTCGAGAAGTCAGGGGGGATGAGAGGGGAAGGAATGCCGGGGAAGAAGAAGAAAAGGGCTTCAGAAATGGTGAGAGGAGGGAGCGGTGGAAGATGGACCGAGAGCCCTGGAAGACGATGCCTCTCAAACATTTCCCATACGCCTTGGCAAAAAGTGCGGAGGCAATCCCAATTTCCTTCTTTCGCTAATGTGGTCTCACTATCTGCGGTTTACGTCCGAGGGATATATATATATATATACTATACACGTGAGGGTTTATTATTTAAGAACGAGCGATTATTACCAAGAGTGCATACTTGAGCCTAAATGTTGCCCCCCCCCTTTTTTTTCTTTGAACCCATCACGAACTGTACTGTATACTCCATGCTATTGCGTGATCAATGCAACAATTTCAGAGCTTAAAAATCATTCGCCTTGACTGGGATTCGAACCCAGATCCCTCAATATCCGGTCGAGTGCTTTAGCCACTTAAGCTATCGAGGCGTCCTCTTAAACTCTGAAAGAAAACTTTCAGAGGTTAAGAGGACGCCTCCATAGCTTAACTGGCTAAAGCACTCGACCGGATATTGAGGGATCTTGGTTCGAATCCCGGTTAAGGCGAATGATTTTTACGCTCTGAAATTGGTGCATTGAAATGCACATTAGCGGATGACTCCGTTAAAAGTTACTGTTGCGGCATCATCTCCCGCAGTTTCTTTGGAATCTATTGCGTGATATTCGGTTTGAATGAGCCAAGGTGAGGCCTCAACTTTCAGACTTCTCCAGGGAATCATGCTCCACTTCAGGAGCTGGAAAATATTAATCTTTTAGAGGTTGGCCTAATTATAGATGAAGTGCAGCTTTATGAATTAATGAACTTCGGTTTCCTCCGTACCTTCTCCGAACCCACGCGCTAGTGTACCCAAGTGTACCGTAGCTCCTTCTCCTAAATCGGAATGTGGGTATCCAAATGCATTGTAATATTCAAAATAATGTGATTGCAAATAAGGTCTCTGGACAATATTTTAGAGAACGTGGGGGAAAATATTTGGCTAGTAAATCTGATTGTTTTTGACTGATGTTTGTATGGCATTTAAGTTGCGTGTGACATTGTTTGATAACGATGTGGATACGCACACACACATACGTTATATATACACAAACACACACGCACATATACATGGTGTGTGTATATATATATATATATATATATATATATATATATATATATATATATATATATATATATCTAAAACAGATAGCACGTAAAAGGATACTCACATTGTAGATTGTTTGAGCTTTCGGCCTTCTCCGAGGCCTTCTTCAAGTGTCTGTTTTATTTTGTGCTCTATTGTGCCGTTTTATTGCTCTCGTGAGTATATATATATATATATATATATATATATATATATATATATATATATATATATATATATATATATATATATATATATATATATATATATATATATATAAAGCAGCTTAGAAGCATTACGGGTTCGTTTCGTGCCAGGGGATAGAGAAAATTGAAATAGCTCAAAGAATAATTGGCTCCGAAACCTTGATTCCCAAGTGAAGTGAATGAACTCGATTCTAATTAATCGATTGGTATCACTCGATGGAACGAACATACATACATTGCCCGGCCAACGATATTCTCCTTCGAGACTCCGTTAAAATGTTCCTTTCGTGTATTACACATGAAAGCTATTGCTACAAGATAATATACATATTTCGCCAAAGTTCCCTTTAACATTGAATATTATTTCATCCTTTTTGAAAAATGTAGCTTCCTTCTCTAACTTAGTTTATGTCTCACAGTGGTGAACCAGCGCACACGGCCGTAGATTATGTCCAATGAACGTAATGAAGCCTCTAATCCGTCTGCATTCAGACAATGTCACCTGACCCTACCGGTCCAATTTATAAAAATTGTTCTTAAAATTGTATTTTTCGAAGCAACAAACTTATTCTTTCTTTTGTTATCTCATTTACTAATTTCGTGGCATTAGACCTCAGATGGTCGGCGAGTGTCATGTTGGTGTACAGAAAATACCCGCGATACCACGATGCCATAGAATGTGCTACTAATTGGAAGTGTTGACAATCGGCTTACCTATGATTTCAAATAAATTTGACTTTATTTGTTATAATACAGGCAATATGGGTGGGACGGGGTTCATAATAACATTTTGGGAGACGTTCAACTTCTCAAGGATCAATAACTCAGCGAGCGTATGAAGTTTACTTATTCATTTGACAGAATCAGTTTCTTGCACTAATGCAGAATGATTTATCCCCGCAGAGATAGAAAAGTACATTTGAAATTTGCTTCGTAGCATTAGCACATGTCCATCCCGACATCCATTCTCTCCGTGGCCATTCCTTAATCGATTGGGAAAGGCAATGAACAGATGGCAAAAGGCCATCAGGAGTGAAATATGTGTCATGGGAGTGCGGGCGCATTAAGAGGGTGCCTGCGGCGATGCTGCGCGTAAGCGTTTGGTGAATATTTCGTGGACAAAAGATTAGGCAAGGGCGGAGAAATTAAAGCTGGTCCGATGAAGGGTGACTTTTGGTGGCGGTCCGTGATTTTTCATGGCGCTCGGACGCTCTTCAGGTAAGGTCGGCGTCCCCCGGGGGGGGGGGAGAAACACGAGGGGAACCGAGAGCGGGGGGGGAGGCCGCGCCGATGGTGGAAGGCGATTGGATTGGCAGAGAGAGAGAGAGGAGCAGCGGGACCGAAGGCCAGGTGTCCGGGTTATGAATGTCAGGTTCGCTGAAGGATGGGTGACCGTTCATTATGAAAAGAACGAAGGGGAAAGGAAGATCGTAAGTTAGGAAAAAATCCTTTTATTCAATTGAGAAAGGGCTTCAGCTGACTAATGAACGCAACGGAATGGCTTCCATGTGAACTCCGGCTACATCGGCACGACTTGTCACGCACTGTACCTTTCAATTATCGCATGCGGCATTTCGGTCTCTCATTAAAAACAAGTTAATTTATTTGATGGATTCCCTTCCTTGATGTTAATAAATGTATGCTAATTACTGTTAAAAATTACTTCTAGGCGAAATCATTCTCTTAGGATGAGTTATTGCTATTCATTATGGGCGTGGACAATAATTTTTTAAAGTTTTTCCCTCATCAGTCTTCATGTATATTTTTAAAGAGTGTACGTTTTGAATAATGAGGCAAATAATCGATAATAGAAATCTATTACTAAACATCGTTCACCTTCACGCGTACAAATTTTTTTTAGCGGTATTGTTATTTATTTTCTTCTTTAGATATTTCCCTTTTGAGGTCGCTGAATATTGCCATTAGCCAGCTTTGACACTTTGCAAGAGGTTATTATGCTTTCCGATAATTCTCAGAACATGATTTCGATATCATCTCCATTTTAAAAATCAATACTTAATCATTAATATTCATTCCTCGTGAAAAACAATTCAACTTGAACAACAGTCGGTCAAAATCCGTCTTGGACTGGCATGTACGAGCATTTATCGGAGCATTAGCCGGAATTAAGATAATCCAAACAATTCTTACGTTTCACCTTGTAATCAAAGTAACCAGTCCCGGCGAAGCACATACGCACACATTCGAAAACAAGATCGCTTCCTTTCGCAAAGCAAAAAGACTTCCCTTCGCACACAAAAGACCGAATTTCTTTTCTGTGAGCCCAACCTAGTCTCACAAGTGAAGAAGGGCTCCGCTTGGAACCGAGGATGGATTCTCCCTTACAATGAAGGACAGGGGATGAGTCCTATCCTCGGCTGTAACACCCGCTTCTGTTTATTTTTAGGATTCTTTCCCGAAAAGAAAAAAAGGAGAGAAGAGTTTAGCACGATAGGGAGACCAGGAGAGAGATTTCTGTCAAGCGGAGTGGAGGTATTAGGGGTTGGGAGATGGTTTTGTTGAAGATTCTTGAGGGGGATGAAAATTTCCTTTCCCCGGGAAACGGGCGTGTTCGGCTGTTCTCTTGGTTCAGCTGCTGGGGAAATGAGCGTGTCTTTTGTGGCACGGGAGCCCTTCCCCCCCACCCCCCCACCAGCGAGAGAACGGCATGATGTGGATCCAAACATGCCTAAGGGAGGGTTTTTTTTAACTCCGCCGCATCCTTACGAACTGCGCTTCTCACCCTCATAACTCCGTGCTGATCGTTCCTTTTTGATTTCTGCCCGGTTGTCACGCTTTCCCCGGAACACGAGTGCAGCAGTTGTCATGCAAAGCGGCTATGACGCCGGATGTTATTATTCTCATTCTGTTTAAGCCATTGCCATTGGTAATGTTTTTCTGTCAAATTACTAAAGGCGAACTCCGTTCCTCGGTTCTCATCTGGCCAGGGATCTAATATTTTTAATTTTTAGCCGTTGAATCAAAAAGAGCCATCCATTGGTTAAAATTTTGCTCACCATTAAAACAAGAGTAGTTTGAATTCCATCCGCGTTTCACTGTATCCACTCAGTTTAAGTGAGGATAAAAACTACACTATTTGATTATTTTAACTAAGAAATTATCCGCAAGGTATTTTAGTTGGAGAAGTTTGGATCGTTATGAATTTAAATGACTTTGATTGAGTATCCATTAAAATTCACCGGGTCGTTCGTTTAATTTCCCCAAAATAAATGCTATAAATCCTCGGGTGCGCATTAACGGATGAGGGATGCTCGCGGTTTGGTACAATTCACATCAACATTTCTTCCCCATTGAGTTCACCGGCCTGCCCTCGCGTGCATTCCCGTGTGACAGCGTGTGTCAGAGCGGAGAGGCTGCAGACTGCTTGGGGACTCGGAGTGGTGGAGGGAGAGAGAGTTAGAAGGGGAAGAATTTCTCGACCGCTGGACGCATGAATATAACTTAACGCCCGAGGGTGGGAGGATGAAAAAGAGGGTCCGTGAGGTTTTGGGGCCGGGGGAGGGGGGTGGTGCTGGAGGCCGTTTCTGAGGCACGGAGGTGGAACAGCCTTGGACCAGGGGAGAGCGAAGAAAGCGAGTGAGGAGGGGTGGGAAGCGAAGAAAGGCGAGGGGCGACGGCGCTTCCAAAAAGGAGGCTGAGGATTCTCTGAAGAGGAGGAGGCTGGGGTAGGTTAAGGAATTCTTGCCACTGTACCTGGAGTAGCGGTCTGAATGATAATAAATATGAGATACGTTTCATTTTCAAAAGAAGTTTTTTTTTCTCCGGTATTTGCCTAGAATCAGGTACGTGTATATTCGTTGCACCAAATCACTATGGGGCATTAACTTTTCTCCAAATACCCACCGCATTTACTCATATGGAACCAAGTTATTTCTTTCTGCTTCGGGATCGTTTCACTCCGTGTCTTATTTAGACGATTCTTAGATACATATTCCAACAGAATTGTTAATCAGATTTTCTCTCGCAACAATTTCTTTAGCCAGCTAAAATGTATTCCGAATGGACGAGCGGCGTGTGGCGGGGGTGTTAGGACACCACCCTTGCGCCGGCTTGCGGGATATAATGTAGAGTAAATAACTATAAAAGTTTGAAAAAGGCACTAGGTTCAGTTAGAATATAGGGAAATGCATGAGGTGAAGACAGAACATTAAACCGTTCTTTGAATATAAAAATCAATGCCCAAAAATTCTAAAATTGAGGCGTGTCTGCAACCGCCCACCACAGCACGAATGGTGGCGCTCTTAGCGGCGGTAGAACGGGGACATGATGACGCGGAGAAGCAAAGCGGTGCCAGGGCCTCTTTCAAGAATGAATGCGACAACCGTCTTTTTAAAAGTTTAACTTCGAACGAGAGTCGAAGAGAAGGGGTGGGATTGGGACGGGGTCTTGGAAGAGACTGGCATTGGAAGAATGTAAGTTGGATCTGCGATTTGCGAATGATGAATGAAGCCAAGGTCAGTAAACGAGTGAGGGAGAGCAGGCATTGTCGCGTGTGTGTTGCAGAAACAGTGCGAAAGGTCTGAGATGCGATACATAATAATTAAAAAAGGAAATGAGTAAAGAGATCCTCTAATCTAAGGAAGACTGCGATAAACATTCAAGAAGGAGGGCAAAAACTAGAACATTGACTTTTGAGAAAAAATGGCGTAGCAGCTGGATTTTTGAAGTGGAATCGTTCAAGCGAATAACGAATATATTACGATAGAAGTGATGAGAGGGATTCTGAATGCAGGCTTAAAGGGAAGACTATTGAAATACTTGGATAAGGATCGCGGCAAAGCATGGTCTCGAATCCTGGGCTGTGATGAAAAAGAAGAGACAATTGAGATGCGGAAACGGAGGAGGGAGGGAGGAATGCTGGCTATCGAGATGTTGAGATACATGCGGGAATATATTTAATGCTGTGACAAGGGAATGGAGGCAGAGATGGGGCATTTTGGATATCTAGTAGGGAATTTGGAAGAATTAAAAGGGGAGAAAGGGAGTATTCCAAGAGAAATGTGTCTTTGATATATTGAAATCATAATAAAATTATTGAATATTAAAAATTATCAAAAATATTTAATCCTATTAAAAGTTGATTCCCAATACTTGATGTCACATTTCTCAGGAACCGCGCGAGCCCTCGTTCCAATCGTTGGAGAACCTGCAATGAATTGCGGAGGTACACCATGATGCGCAGGTCACATTGAAGCATTAGCAATATCGCGTCTTCAGTAGTGTTTTGGCGTTGGGAGGGACGACGACGGCCGGGGAGCGTGCACCCGGTGCATTCGGAGGGAGGGGGGCAAAGGGGAAAGGAAGGCAGGAATGCCGCGCGAGAGGGTGGGCTTTCGGGTGGGGGTGGCCATGCACACCTGGGACGCCTCGGGAGACGTAGACGCCCGGAGTCGAACCTTCGGAGGGCCTCGCGGTAGCCTAGCGGTGATCCGCCACCCGCCGCCTCCTCCCCTCCGCGCTCATTTGCTTGCCCTCAACGCGAGTGGGCAGGGACGAGGAGGTCAGGAGTATATATCGGGAATCGCGGTCGACGGAGGCGATTTCTGCACCCCCCCTCCACCCCGATCCCCTCACTCTCCCCGCACGGAGCGACGCGTCGCTTGCGTCGGTGGAGAAGACCTGGGCGCGAGAGTCAAGCGGGAGGGGGCTTGCGGAGGATGTGTGCGTTCTCGGATGGCCCCTCAAGAGTTTGGATGGTTTGGTGGATGTGAGAGGCCAAGTCCACGCCTCTTTGGAATGCACGGGACGGACGGGGAGAGTGTGTTTTTCGGGGCAAGCCCTCAGCACGCACGCACATGAGCTCACGGCGTCCTCTCCCCCCCCCCTTTCTGCCCCCCCTCACCCCCCTCGGAGTCCTCTTCCCTTTCGTTCCGTCCCCTGCGTCGCTGGTGTCGCGCGCCCATCCCAAGACTCGCCACTTCCACGCCCCTGCCTGCCCCCTCTCGTACCTGGCCGCCCCCCCTGCCGCGCCTCCCTTCAAGGGCCTCCTCCTCCTTCGCCAGACTGGAGATTGGAGATAGGTGGCGCGGCGTGGGCGAACAGTTAGGCGCGGGGGGGTTGAAGTGGCTGGGAGGGAGGAATTAGGCCGGGCTGAAACGTGGGAAATTGGTCTCTCTCAAAGATCAACGGTTCTGCAGCGGGGTGCGTTGTTCTGGATGCATGGGCCGGCCAATCTGACCATGCGTGCTGGCTTTCTTTTTATCCGGGCAACGCGAATGCATGTCTCTTGGCAAAGCGTTTCACTACGCATTCTCGACGGATTAGGGAAATGAGCAAGCTATCCCATGTTTCCTTCGACCGAGATTAGAGTGCATCGTAAATATCTTCAGCGATTATTTTCAAAAGAGAAGAGTTTTGCCAAAATCCCCACGAATTACCGTTGGAACTTGGTAAATGATCATAATTTTGTATAAATTCATAGCATATTTACTGAAGCATCTCCACGAATTGCTGAAGATCTTAAGTTTTGGCGACACGAGTGGAAAATGAACTTTTCTCTGCGAAGTATAAAGTTATTCTGTGTGTTGTTTTTATATTTACTGCGTCAGCAAATGTTGCAAAAGGCATCTGTAGACTTCGTTGTCATCTACCGTTCGATATGAAGGAGGGAAAATGATTTCCGGAAGGAATAGAGAGACTGTGGCGTGGAAGGAGGAGAACTTATTTAAATATCCCGGTACTGAAGGTCATGTCAATCACGCCATTGGTCCAATTTATTGGCTATTTCGGCTATTTCTTCGCAATGGCCGAAATCAAAATTATTAAATCCCATATGGAACCCCCTCGACAGGAATGGAGGTTGGTTTGTATTCAGGGGCGCCGATGAAAATCTATATTGATCGATCAACTAACGTCCGATTAAGTCCTTTCTGTGTATCTGCAGATCGAATGAGAACAGGCCCCTTACGTCAAGATATCGCCCTCATCTCGGAACTTGAATTAACTGGGTTAATACAAGGGGCTGATAAATGCTTTTCCCGATGTATGTGACATTATAATAATCGTATGCAGGCATTTTTGTGAAGAAACGCAACGGTATTTTCTATTGGAACTTGAAAAAGCATGACTTTAATAGTTATCATTCAATAACGGTCCCCCAAGAACATGTACTCGATATTATTATTATTATTAAAACTTACATGTGCAGTTGGACAATGTCAGGTGGCACTCAAGTCCCAAGTATTATGATCAAACTTACCTTGGAAAAAATAACATGAAATATCATGACATGAATCAATATCACAAAAAATAATAAATAAAATCAGTCAGAGAAAAAACACACCTACAGGAAACTTCCAAACACAAAAAAAGGAAATTCCCTTCTCATTAGCGTCAGTTTCCCAATCAACAAGAAAAAAAAATTACAAACTAAGCTGTTACATACAATTTTACACAACACATCAATCAAATTATTAAATAAATTGTTTACAATTATCTTAAAAGTATTTACCCTGTTAGGAAAGGGCTCGAATAGTTTTGCAGGTAAAGTGTTCCAATCAACAATTGTTTTATTTTGAAAAGAAATTATTTTTTATTCGTTCTTTGTGCCCGGCATTTTACGTTAAATTTGTGATCATTCCTCCAAATTTGGATTTCCCGTCTCTTTACTTACTTCTGCCCAAGCTTTCTCTCCCTTCATCGACAGAGGTATTGAATTGTAATTGAATACGGTTGGTGACCTAACATCCCCCGCCACACGCCCTTGCGGCGCCTTGCGGGGTATTATGTTTGAAAAAACTATCTCGTGCAATCAACAGTATCTTAAAAGCTCATAGGTAAGACTGCGCCATGGCTCGCTTGGTATGCCTCCGCATGGTGGACCAAGTGTTGCGATAGTCTCATGTAAGACTGAAGTAAGGTGTAGTGTTCGTGAAAGCAGAATATTGCCGCGGTCCGGGGACGGGAAGGGATGATACGCGCGAGATGACGGGAGGGAGGGGAGCGACCGGTTGTTCCATCCGAGTGTTGTAGGAAATGAGGATTTTTAAGGACGAGGAGAGAGGGTGGGGATCTCTTTTAAGCACTTCGCCCCGTCTTCACAAAGACGAAGGTAAGTAAGGTGGAAGGCGGCGAAATTCTTCCGCGCCCGCGAGATAAACGTGAAAATTATATCCACTTCTTCATCGGGTAAATTGACGTGACCTCGAGTCAAATGAACATCAACTTGCGTTCTTTATGCCGTGAGAGTTTGGGTAGATCGTGTGTGGCCTTTATGGTAATTGTCACTTAGCGCCCGCACCCGCCCGCGAGCCGCTACAGGCAGGTAGGTGCCAATGGCGCCGTTTTGGAAATTTGTTCCCGCTATCAAAGGAAAAAGAGTCCTCTGCTACTAAGAACCTAATAACCTATTACATTTTACCATGCATTTAAATTTGATGACAGCTGCTTTAATGATATCGTGAGTGAAATGATGAAATAATCCCTTTCGGATGTGTTTTCGCATAGGAATTGTTTATTTTTGAATGTTTTTTGGACTTAACGGTACGAATATTCCACCAATCTTTAATGCTTCAAATTTTCAACGACGGATGTCATCCGTGACGGTGTAAACCGTTTGTTCACAGTGCTTAATTGAACAATGTTGGCAGTCGGGTCGTTGGCAACTGTTAGACGCCAAAACACTGACAGGGTGATTGCACAATGTCGTTGAGATCTATGGAGGTTGGACAACCAAGGGTGAGAAAATTTTCCTGGCATCCGCGACTATTTGAAGCGTATCAGCATAGCGTCGCTAGTTATAACGGGAGAGCATAGTTATTAACGTCTTGTTTCATCTCGCGAAATGTTTTTAAATGATCGCAGCGTACCAGGAATCGTGATTTTCCAATTGAGTCGACTGAAATCAATGCATTGACGAATAAATTATTGCCTTATCTTTTCTCTGTCACCTTTCGCTAATCCTCTCATCATACAAATATTCGCCGTGACATCACTCACGTATCAGATCTCAGATCTCCGGTATAGCACCGGAGAGCGTCGTCATTAGGGAAGAGAGAAGAGTGAGATATTTTGGCGATGAATTTATCAAACGTTGAATAAAGCGGGAACATGTATCCACGCAATTTTATCCACTTAGCTCGAATTAATCAGTGCAAAACTGCACGGTTCCATCCGAGGGGATGCGGCAGAGCCGAGAGGAGGGTGGTCGTTGTGGGGGGGGGGGGAGATAAAATGAGAAAGCAATCGGAATTAACGGCTTTTTCGCGCCTGTCATTGTTCTTCCCGGGCGGAATCGTTTGATTGAAGGTTGGCCGGTGACTCATCGCCATTGTATATCGCATTCACTCCCTTAGCCGTAAAATCCCGCAATTATCCACTCATGAGGGTCCCACCCACCGAGGGGGCACGCTCGCTCGCTCCCTCCCTCCCTCTCTCTCCGCCTTTCTCCGAATCTCTTCGATTGAGACGAACAGACTTTCACAATATTCTTTTCCTTTTCGAGTGTTTCGCAAGTGCCACAAGCAACACTATCGCGTTACGCGCTCGCTGACCTTTCAAACCTCTCCCCCTCCCACCCCTCACCCCCCCGGGGCTTTTCCGATCAGAATACGCTCTCAAAGACTCCTCATATCGATAGGCATCGATTTAAATGGATGAAAAAGATCCTATAATCCAGAGTCCTGAAGGATTATTGAATGAGGAGCCGTACGCCTCGCGAATGCCGTGAAATTAATCCTTCCTTCGGCCTTTGGTTGAATTCAGTTTTGGTCGTCGAGGATTTCCTGCAAATCTGATACCGCTGCTTTGAATAGAGCTCATCTATTTCGTCGTGGGAGACGTATTTCGGCGGTTATTTAATTTGATGATACTTTTAATGCAAATGCGATGCATAGTATTCCAACTTGCTCATCCCTCTCATTTGCATCTCGATTCGTTACATTTATTTTTGCGAGTACTTTGATCCATTGCTATTTGAGTTTGCTAGTCTGAGCAGTGCGTATTTCAATTTGCGTTGTTAGTACACTTTAAAGTTACGTTGCCGCTTCTTACTTCACAATTTGCATTCCAGGATGATTTTTTAAAGATTTTTTTTAACAATTCATGATTACAAATCTTGCATTCTTTCGGCATATCGTCAGACTTGGCTTTTTTGTCGTCTGTGTTGCCTTAAAATGAACTGATGAAGGATGGTCACTCTGGTTTCTAATTTGGTAGTTTCAACATGTATTTTTTCCTTCGTAAAAACGTCGCCCATTATTTTGGTGACCGTTTCAGACCGTCGTGTGAGTCGTGATTTCTTTGACTTTTTCCAAAAGGAATTTGGCAATCAAGAAGGGTTTGGAGGCCCTTGAGTGAAGGCTATCGCCGTCCTCAGTCCGTGTTTCACTCGCATGTGGCGGAATTTCTGAAAAAAATACTCTGAAAGCACAAAGCGATGCATTGATCGTGCGCTAATCCGTTTGGTAACTTCAATAGTCGCCTTGGGAACGCATTTTCCATATCGTTCGCACACGATCGCTTTAATTTCCTCATCCCCGCAAGTTCCTCATGACGCGCTTGTGTCGCCTCAAAGTACGCATGGAGTTTTATTTCGCCCAATTGTTATTATGATACATATATATATGATTACAATCAGAAATCATAATAGTAAGAAACCGAAGTCACTTTAGAAATATTAAAAACGTTGAATTTACAAGTCGGAACAAAATTAAACACTATAGAGATGTTAGGTATACTTTCAGGTGCATGTGTATGTAAGGTGTAGATTGATTGTTTGCATGTGTGTGGGGTGTAAGTGTTCATGCATGAATTTATGCCAAGTTTTTTTTTTTAATATATGATTTTGTGGTTATTGCATGCGGTTTTTTTTCTCTTTCTTTTCTAAATTACGGGTGGTGTCCTAACACCCCTCGTCATCGGCGGCGGCTTGCGGGGTGTTAAGTAGATGTAGATGTAGAATTGTGTTCGTTCGATAATTGTTTCGCTCGAGTCTTCCATTCAGCGTCTCCTCGTGACTTGCTGACTGAAATGGCTGAGGATTCCCGATCGAATATCGCTGGGTGCTGAGAGAGCTATAGGGACCGAAAGCGCTGCTGGGGGGGGGGGGAGGGTTGGCACTCAAGCAGGGGTGGCAAATGCCAGGGTTTGGGGAAGGGGGGGCTCGAAATCGCTCCGGCACAATACGTTTGTCCCAGGTGTTTACGTTTGCGAGTTTACCCATTACCTGAATTGATAGCGTTTATCCAACGGCGCCCCAGGCATATAAGTATATATATATACCTTACCGGCTACCTGCGCGCGAGGATCGATGCTCACCGCAAAAGAAGGTATTAATATGACTCATATTTATGCTCGTCGTCCCACTCAGCCAGGAAAATAAACATCAGGGGGATGATCGAACGCCCAACGGTCGTCAATATGGCGCGACGCAAATCATCAGCGATCCCTAATTAACATTACGGCGGCTCTTCGGTCGCTCAAGAGGCGTGCGCCAAGAGGGTCGCTTGCACTAATAGTGAGTGCCATCCATACTTTCGGGACGTGTTTGTGAGTCGGAGCTTGAGGAGAGGCTGATGCAATTAAATTAGATATATATGATACTGTGTTCGGTTGGCAATCACCCGTCCCCGTATTGATGACATTAATTTCGGAGGCATTTTTATGGCCGAGATGTGGAATGCGACGGGACGGCTGTTTAGGTCCGTGCGCTGCTCTTATTGACAGAAGTTCCCCAGAGCCATACTTCCCACCGTTACCGTGTCTTGTTGGGGAATGGATTCCCAATCAAAACAAATCGCTCTAATAGTGAGTGGGTGTGCAATGACTAGAGGGCGAAGGCTTCGTGATTGATTTGGAACTCGGGATCGCGGCCTGAATATCGACTCGAATAGCCAGCTGAACAAAATATGGAATCGATCCGTCAGTGAAACAAAATCTTTCCCTTGAAATTTAAATGGGGTGTCGATATCGAATCAGCGAGTTGATTTTCTCCTTAATTGGTCCAAATTAAATTCATGGTAGAAAGATAATTCCGCCGGAATTTTATTGTCACGAGCGAAACCCAAACTTCAACTTTTCACCAAACGTAATTCAGAGCAATAATTAAATGTTATCGGGGAATTATTTGGCACGAGGGAATTTTTAGAAGCGTAGCTAAATATTGCTATTTGAATGCATATTTTAATGGACAAACTCAGTTTAAAAAGCAAATTCATTTAATCTTCTTTATCCTGACCCTCTGTTAATGTGTTCTTGAATTTACAATATACATATATATATATATATATATATATATATATATATATTATATATATATATGTATTTATATATATATATATGTATTTATATATATATATATATATATATATATATATATATATTATTTTCTTCTGCATGAATGAAATAGTGGGCTATTTTATTTGAGACTCAGTATTTCAACTGACTTCCGCACAAGTTTTTATTCCAAAGGATATGTCGGTTTGGCAAATTTCAAAATTAGTTTTTATTTCGATTAGTACTCATTTCATTGTTTTAAAACAATTACAGATTACATGAAATAATAACTGAACTCCTAGTTTAGGGTGGCCAGTTGGATTATCATGTATGCCATTGCTTTTAACGCGTAAGAACTTGAGCTGACCTGGACATAACTTTGTATGATTTTGGTCGAGATGGACGTAATGGGTAAGTTGTGGAATGTTGTGAAGAGGGGACTATGAGGAAGTGAATAGATGAGAGGTCAGGAGGATTAGGGTCAATAGGATGGATCAAGAAACAAGGGACCGTTCTTCTAATCGAACGAATCACCCCCAAAATAGTTATAAAAGCGAAATATTGACGATGAATTACGTCCTGGGTTATCCCGGATATGTGTCAAGACCCTCCAAAGGTGAAGTTTCCCACCATCAAACTCATCACCTCTCAGTCACGAAGACTTATGCTATTAGTCGTAATTGGATGCGGTCTGCGATCGTCTTCACGAACCTGCCATGTACCGTACCGTTTGAAACCGTGAGTTTATCTATCCATGAATGTACTCGGAAACCTTAAACAGCGGTTGTGATACTCAACGTAACAGAATCATTATATTGTTGCTCCTGTTAGCTCCTCTCTACCTGGACGACGGTTACTCCAGTGTAACACTCCCTTTGTTATTTTATTGACACAGTACCCCGCAAGCCACCGCTAGGGTCCTTTGCCCGCTGTCACGGTTCAACTACCGATGACCTCGAGAAATGACACTATTGGTATTTCTGCAGCGCGTTGGTGGCTTTTTTTCCTATTGCAAATTCGCCTCAAATTATTCATTTTGTAATTGCATTTCAGATCTATGACTAATGCTTTTATTGAATATTATCGCATGTAAGTACTTTCTTTCGTGTAATAAACATTTTTCGAGTGCATGATCAAACTAATATTTGTTTGTAGATGTAAGATGATTGGGATTTTGAATGCATTGCTGGTGACCTAACAACCCCCGCCACACGCCCTTGCGGGAGTTTTTGGGATATTGTGAAGATGTATATGTGCTGCCCCTACTGTTTTGTTTGGGCACTGCTCGAGTGTAACTTGGAGTGCTGAAATACATTTGTTTCTTTTGTAGTAAGTAGGAAGACGGGAATTAATTCCGATGCAAGGAAACAAGTAAAAGTTGTCTTTGAATAATTGGGGAAGTTTTTCCGTTCTCATGCTTGGTTCAAGGGTGAGTGACCACTTTCTACTTTATGCTTCGAAGATTTCGGTTTAAGAATGCTAACATTTTCGCTCAGGTTTCAAAGATAGTCAGTGATGACTATAATTTAGACAAAGATTATCCGATTTCGAAGCATGTTTCCAATCAGTGGGTATTTTTTAAAATTTTTTGGCATCAATGGTACCTACATTTAGCTTTATGCCAAAGTATCTCTGTCAACTGCCTATAATGTGCGCCAGAGCAAAATAACCTAAGATATCGGAACCCTTGGACTGTATAGGTTAATGTTATCTTTTGCCCATCTCAATGACGTATATTCGTTTTCGGAAAAATGGGAGAAATCAGTTTAAACTCAGTGAAAGTCTGTGGAAGAAATAAATGGGACGTCGTAGCGTTAACAGGACGGAGTATGAATTCTCTTGAGTGGAAATCTAAACGGTTATGATTTCTCAATATTTACGGCAAAGGTGTAAAGTTGGAGATGCTTATTATTATTGCCGCAAATGCAATCGAGTGAATTTTCAGTCTTGCACTGCAAATCGAAGGATGCCTTCCTTTTATTTTTTTGGAAGTTTTTTAAGGAGCGAAGCAACTGGAATGGTGTGCGAAACCTACAAGGGGTAAACCGATTTCTTCTGCCGAGTTACCGAGTCTACCATCGTGATAAAAAAATTGATCCATACCGCAATTTGCAAATCGAGAAAGACACCATGAAAATAAGCTATTTCTAGTGGAATTTGTTTCGTTTTCATTCCGGAACCGCCAATTCAAAATTACAGCACGTAGATTAAATGCAGAAAATGTTTGCAAAAGTTGCCAAGTTTTTCGGTCGCCTACCCTCGGTATAGGGTGGAAATATCACGGGCGCTTCCCCTCGGAGTACTTACTGCATGATAGATTTTAATTAATTGTGCCGAAAAGTGCAGTGCGCTTAGGGCGAGCGGCGAACATTGTAAAGGGAGATTCAGAGGACGTCGCACTAGGACGTCGTCCGAAGGGGCGAGGAAGGGTGGGTGGGTGGACACCTCATCCGCCTTTGGCTGCGAGCCACGTTCTCAGAAGGATTATTTTTTTATTTAAACGAGCCGCCCGACGCGTCCCACCCACGCGTCAATCAAGTGTGGAATCCAGACGCTAATTTGCGCCTCACCTTTTCCTCTTCGAAACGAGTCGTATCTTATGTGTGGACAGACGCCGCTTTCAAGAGCCGTAACCGTAAGAGGGAATATCCGTCGGACACGTGACCACGCAGCAATGACCTGTCGGTGGAGTGGGGTATTTTTCGGAGAACATCGCGTTGACGTCACGAAGGTAAATTACGAGAAGGATGCTTGGTGCTTTTTTTAAACTTAGACAAACTTCCTCAAGATTTCTCTTATTTCAGTGGATCGTATTGATTCATATTAATCAACGTGCCAGGCATTTAATAAGCACTTCAATCACGCGAAGTTCACGATAGTAAGGAAGTCCTTTTGTTAATCCGGAATTTGTTTTCCTGATATATTTTACACGTCTCTGATTTTAGTTAATTACGTAATAATGTGAAAAAGACAATCCGTGTTTCGCTTACATAACTTCCACGATCATTTGTATTTAGTATTCCCTACAATGCAGGAATTGCAGAGTGTAAAAATCATTCGCCTTGATCCCGTTCAAGGCGATGATTTTTACACTTTGGATTTGTAGCATTGCAATGCATATTAGCGGACGACCCCTTTAAAAACGTTACTGTCGCGGAATCTGCCGCAGTTTCTTGTCATTTAGTATTCCCGCCTGGAATTTTCCGGAATTAATTTATATCGAATCTAATTTGTGGTAACCGTTCATGAAATTAATTTTATCTGGATTTTATTTTGTAGGGACGCCCATTTTATATTTTTAATGCATGAACAACGAGGTCAAAGGGTACCTCGTTTTTTCCTTATTTACCTCTTCGAAACGAGTCGTATCCTATGTGTGGGCAGACGCCACTTTCAAGAGCCTAGACCGTAAGAGGGAATATCCGTCGGACAAATGACCACGCAGAAACGACCTGTCGTTAAACAGTAGTCCCTGAAATCTGCATATTAATTGCGATAGCGTTTAAGGTGGTTCAGCAACGGACGAGACAAATTTCCAATTCTCGCATAGCAAGATACAATGTGACATCGCACACCGAAATACAGGCGCGCGACAATAAAACCTCTAAACCCCTTTTCAATTCCACATGCCACCGTCCAACACGCTTATCCGTTTCCTCTCGCCTCTCTGAAGTTCGCCCCTCTATCAGTCCATTCAGCATTCCATCCCCAAGTGAAATAATGCCCTGCTCTCACCACCACCCCTTCCTCCTCTGGACCTCTTCCAACAATCCTCTCTCCTCCCCCACCTAACCTAATACTTCTTCCGTCTTGTCTCTATCCGTTCATTTTTACTCTCCAATCTTTCTCTATGTCCACTTCTCGATATCCTCAAATCCCCGCCCGTCTTCTTGCTTCGAAGATCCAAATATCTAAATTTGCACGTTCTTTGATAGTTTTTTTCAAACGAATATTCTTCCCTTTTCCCTTCCTCTCCCATATCCTCCCTTCCTTCCTGGTGCTTGCACCCACTGCCACGCACCTTTTTTTTTAGGAAATCGGGGTATTTATAGTATGTCGATTTTGATCTGCGCCGTGCAAAACTGGATTCCAAATTAAAGTTTTAAGTAATCTTAACGTCCTTACCCCACGTCTCCGTCACTCTTGTGTAAGGTTATCTGTCAATAATCCCAAAATTAACACATTTCACCCAACTCGGTCCAACTGTATGCCAGTATCCTCATTTCAGTGGTTACGATTGCTCGACAAAAAAGCAATTCACCACGCTCATCCGTTAAGAGAAGCGAGTGTATTTATCACGTCGGCTGAAAGTAATCTTTAAACAAAGGTAATAAGATACCCGCGTCGGTCAGTGAAAGGCGAGCTCATTTCGACCGAATTAATTAATAGGCATGGGAAAATGTTTTTTTTTTGCCATTGCAGAGGGGTGCCTTCCACTGCAGGCTCATTTTAATAATTGCGTTGACAATCTGCCAAGTTTGTCCTCGGATGAAAGCAGGGTCACGAGGAGAGAATATGTTGTATACGGACGGACGTCCGATTCCTCGGTGGCCGCCGGACAATTCTTCCGCTAGGCGGGGAAACTCTGCTGATTAACCGCATCTCCGATTCTGAAATACCGAGGCCATAAAAATGGCATCGTCTTTATGCAGTAAGGAATCCAATTAGTCGGTGATCCGATTACCCCTTCGAGGATTAAGACACGCATGTGGCATTCCTCGCCCTCGCGGTGAATGCCGCATGCGCCCGCATAGTGCCGAGGACAACCCATCCGTCTCCGTGCGAGTCATAAAGACGCGGTTAATTGGGTTCGACTCCCGAACCGATCGCTTTGGCCGTCCTTATTGCCGCTGCCTATACACTATGCTCAACCTCATACATATGCAAACGTAGCCAAACCACGCTTTCTCTCTCTCTCTCTCTCTCCGGAGTATGATTCCATCCGGTTCAAACCCTCCCCCACCCACCCCCTCCCTCCATTTATCCTCTTTTTCCATACCAACATAAAATCCAGCGGAAGGGGGGGGGGGGCTTCTCTTTGCGCTCGGTCGTAATTTTTTCGCCATTCTTTTCTCTCCAGTCATGTTTATTTTTTAGGAGTCGTTTCGGTCATCACGCTCTTTTCCCACTTCCCCTCCCTTCACCCTCCCTTCCCCCCTCTCCCCGCGACCCCTCCCCTCCTCCCGACTTGTAACTTCACTTCCTGGAGAATGAATCCCGCCTTCTTATTTGGCACGAATGCGAGTCCTCCCTTTCGGACACAATCTCCCATCCGCCCTCTCCGGATCGCGGCTCGTGACGGGCGTGTCCCTTCCGCGACTTTGTCACGCCTTTCATTGAGGGGTCAGGGATCGTCAGCTGTTTAATGGGAGCCGTTGCTGAATTTTTTTTTGATCCGTTGCCAGAAAATGAGCCTCATTTGTGCGCAATCGCGAACGCAAATGCGTCGAGAACATTTATATTGAGTATATAAGTGGTGGGGGATATTAAACCTATTTTTTCTAGATTGCAGCTATGCAAGTTATTCTAGTGTTAAACGCAAGTGCTTGTCACCATTGAGTCACTTCCCTTCTGAAGTTAGATGAAGTGGTTCGCTTTGTTGACAGTGTTCTCATCTGCCTTCTACGGTTATTTTTCCCGATCGGCTGTGGCATCGTAATCGCACGGAATCCGCGAATTTGTGCAGACTTCTTTCTAGACCGATATAAAATTTCAAATTTTGAAGTCTTCTAATTTTTTCTCGTGACTGGACGTGAATGGAAAGATGTGTGAGCAGACACCCAGGCAGGAAAAAGTTTGCTTTCTCAACGCTTTAAAATTGCATTTTTTAATCCACCAAATACTGCGTAACCATCCGCCGTCTTCACTTGCGTGGTTTAATAAGGCCCATCGAAATTGTTGCCATGTGAGTGAGGCATGTGGTGATTATGTTACGAATGTGTGTTCGTGAGTGCGAGACAGTTGAAAGAAGACTGAAGAATAGCGCAGCAAGACAGCGAACCCGGGAAGCCTCCGGGACGCGGCCCGGGAACGGGAATGCCCGAGCGGGACAAGTCGTTGTTCTTCAACAATTCATTCATTGGTGGGCGTGTGCGATGTCGTCTCGGAAGTTAAGGCATTACCGTCCAGGCCATCATTGAGGAAGTCCCGAAACTACGCAAAGGTTCTAAATTGTGGGGGCCCCGAATGTTGACCGACGAACGCGAGAAATTTCTGAGGCGAATTTGGTACTTGTTGGTGCCATGGATGGGTCTTTATTTTCATCAATTGTTGCTGTGAGTGACATGGATTCCGATTTACAATCCCGACTCACCGCCACCGAAGAAATTTTGAGTCACCGTCAGTGCCGAGGGAATGATGGTAGGACAGCACAGCGCATTAACGTCAGGGCGCTGCGTTGACGGCTGGGCCCTACGGACAAGTTTTGAGGGCAATTTATTTTCCAGCACTTGAAATAAAAGCAACCGAAAGAGGCTGAAAGTGTGTTTTTCCATCAATCAATTATTCTCCGCGAACAGTGTTAACTCAGGAAGCTTCGAAGCAAATAATTTGGAGTGGTGTCTCGTGGTTCCTCCCCTCCGGACACCAACCAACTTTGAGCCGGAGGACACTCCGTCGCCGCACGTTTCCAGCTCTTGCATGATCAATTTCCCAGTGAGCCAAATCCTTCAGAAGCCTCCTTCCTCAGCAGCCGTGGAGGTCATGTCGTTGAAGTTGGGAAAAATATCAGTGCATCTCAGGAAACTCATGGTGAGGAGTAAGAGTGAGGTTTCAACTTTCTGTTTGGATGCAAGTGATTTTTCAGAAAAAACTAGGAATTAGAACTTGAACGCATGTTGAACATCAGCTTCTTTACTGTGGCACCGAAGGTACCCTTTGCTAACCGTTCGCTACGAAATAAAATATTTTCAATTTACAAATAAATTGATCATCCCCGCTCTAAGTTCACAAAAATGTTTTTGTTTTGCTAGCAAAATAAGAAGAACAAAAGCTATAAAAAGCACCATCATAATACATTTTTTAGTGTCGTTGCCTCGTCTTAAAGAACTTAAGAGGCAGATGGAGTACTCAAGAAGTGTAAAATTTCGCCGATATCTTAAAACGATAAGTTTGTCCGTGAGTAACAAATTCGAACTCATACGGAAAGGACCCTTTTGTCCGTTCATTAATTAAGAGGGCGTGGTTTTGAAGTCCAAGATGGGGATAAAATAACAGGAGAGCATAGTCGCGTAAAAACTTATCTCGAGGAAGCACTACCATAAAGTCTACCTACGCAAGCATGTAGGTTGATGTAGGGCCTACGTCTCTTTTGGTACTTTTTGTCCTCACTGAAAATTAAAGGGGAATTAACGGCACATTTGTCGCCCCCCAAAGCGAGTTGGGTGGGGCAGGGAGGTTGTCAACCGTCGCCCCCGCCTCCCTTGGTGTGCCCACTCCTTGCCCCGGTCCCTTCTTCTCCCCCCCCCCTCGCCCCCCCCACAGTAGTCCTATAATGATTCCGGTTTGGAACGTCGCGTCATCCCCCGCTTTCTCCCTGTTTGGGAGAAAAAGAGGTGCCAGGGGTCGTCGGTATTATATGAGTATCGAGCGATAAACAATATTCGTTCCTCAAGGTACGTACGCTTTTCCTAATGTGCTGGTACTTAGGTGCAACCAACTACATTTTTCCGGGAAGGCAGTTCGTGGATGAGGATGAAATGACCATTGGCGTGTGAGATTCACACATGAGCGTTGGGGAGGAGGCGACAGCTCCTTTCCCCCTTGCCGCCTACGGTGCCCCGGGAAGATTTGGTAACCGAAACATTACGGAGCCTAGGTGGAACTGGGATTTCTCAAGTCATCTGAAATCGGAGTCGGACCAGTAGAAACTCCAAGACTCTTCCCATTTGTCTAAGACGGCACTAAGTGGGTATGGGCAACCGCAATTTCTGACCTGGGCATTGTGAAGGAGGTACCGACATAAGGTTTTCTTGCCACAGGTACCAGTCTGGTATTAATTTGAAGCGATTAAAGATGTTATCGCTAAACAATTGTTATCGATGCTTCGTCCGTAGATACCAATTTCAGATTCTTTCAACTTAAGGTCCTTTACAGTCGAATAGCAAGGTACTGTTACCTACACACCCTCATGTGGATATCGCTACTGAGGTAGCGATGATTATTGCACTAGGTATTGGTGTCGATGCATCGCTGCTTTAATTAAACGCATCGAGTACTAGCTTCGGTCTTCCATGTCACATATTTTGCGTCAGTATCACAAGTGTAATCTGTAGTAATATTTCGGCCAAATGTGGTGATTTCAGCGACTTTCAGCTCAATATTTCCACTGGCTAAGCCCAGTTATGTAGTAGGAGGACTCCTGGCTGTCACCAAGGTGTCTGGGCTATCGCGCTGGGTACTCGTCCAGAAATAGCGCTATTTGCTTAGCTTTTTCTCCTCGGCCCATTGTTTTCTTTCTGCGAGCACTTTGGGGTCCACGCAGCCCCCCCTCCCCCCCAACTCGGTCGTACCCCCGTAAGCCTCCCCTCACCCCCCCCGGAGGCCCCATCCACGCGCAACGGGCCCATTCACGGCGTCGTGCATTGGAAGAAAGCGTTCGCGAAACACGCTTTCGAGAGGAGATGAGGAGGCAGGGGAGGTCGTGAGTCTTCCACGATCACGCCTCGATTATATTTTCCCCCTGCTCCGAGCTCCTTGACCCCGGAGCGAGGAGAATGGGAATGTGATATCCCATGGAAACGGTACATTCCTTTCGTCTTGTTTTTGTTTTCCTAGCGGGGGGGGGGAGGAGGGGGGAGAGGCGTGGTGACCAATGCCGCTCCCGCCCCCGGGCGCCTCGTTCTCCCTCCTCCTCCCTCTGGAATAAGGCACACCCTGCCACCACTCCCTTTTCCTCCTTTAAGTGGTCACGCGGACGGTGCGTTTGGTTGACGGTTATTAAAACTGGAGGGAGGGGGGTGGTGGACCAGATAACACGAAGGCGAGGGAGACGCCAAGCGGGAGAGAAAGAAAATAAGGGGGAGGAGATGTGATCGGGTCCTGTCCGCTCCGGGTCCGAACGCACATCAATGCAATGCTGGCGCCAGACGATGTTCCTTTGTCTTTTCCCGTGCTTGGCTGGATGCTGAGTGAATACGAGACACTCGCATGAAATTATCGGTCTAGAATCCTTCCCTGATCGAAATACCGAACGTAATTAATCGGTGTGCTTTAAATGAAACTTCGATTCCTCATTTCCTTCATTTTTAATGCAAACATTCTCATAATTCAATCATTTGGCTATTTATAAATAGAATTAGTTTGGTTCTCATAGATCTGAAGCATATAGTATAATGGTGACTTTGATATCTTTGCATTTGGATTTAAATTTTCCTTCCCATTCTATCGTTAATATTTGCGATTTACATTAAAATAGCTACTTGTGTAACTGAGCTATTGATATATATATATATATACTATATATGTAAATGTATATATATATGTATATATAAATGTATGTAAATGTATGTATATATATATATATATATATATATATATATATATATATATATATATATATATGCTTTCGTAGACGTAACATGGAAGTGCCGAATAGTACAATGCATAGTAACACACAATATAGAAACACAAAAAAAGAAGAACACTCACACGTTATTTCTTGATATTTCGACGGAAACAATCCGTCTTCATCTGAAGATATAGAAGTAATGAGGAGATTACTTCTATATCTTCAGATGAAGAAAGACGGATTGTTTCCGTCGAAATATCAAGAAATAACGTGTGAGTGTTCTTCTTTTTTTGTGTTTCTATATTGTGTGTTCCTGTGTATTATATATATATATATATATATATATATATATATATATATATATATATATATATATATATATGCGGCGAACTTACTCAAGAAATATCTAATTTTAGGCTTCGTGAGATTAAGTATTTGCTGATTATGAGTAATACTGTGTAACAAGGCCAGTAATAGGCAGGAAAGAGAACGCGGTTGCCCGTTATCACCAGTGCTCGTTAGCTCATGAGTGCTTATGCTGACGAAATGTTTTGGAAAGCATCGGAGCTGGAAGGTGGAATGAAGAAGGCTAGAAGCGGGGTCCTGTTTGAGTTAGGGAGGTTACCAGGTGGTCGAGAATTACTTAAGCGGCAGTCAAACTATCATTGAGTGCATGCCCAGCACCGTTGCGATAAGTATGGAACGAAGGTTAATCGTAAAAAAAAACAAAATAATGAGAATCTTAGGAATTAGGAGGACCGTAAAAATCACTCCGGAAGAAGGAATTGAACCGTTGCAGGTACACGTAGGACAGTTCATTCTATATTTGGTCGGTCATTTTGGAGGAAAATAGACGTAGGAGTGCGGACATTTGGAGAAGGATTTTGGCGGAAAGTGACGCATTTACGAAGAGGGTGGAAATGGAACTGATGGATCCAATTGAAGACTGAAGAAAAGATTGTCGAAGACTAATATTTCGCGTATGGCTCGAAAACCAGGTCCTTAAGGCCTGGTGCATCAGGTACTTTTGACAGTACATTAGCTGCTTTTGACGAGTTGATGTATGAAAAAGAGGAAAAAATGAGGCGGCGAGGAGAGGTTAACGAAACGCTTTTAAATATGCGGCGGAAGAAAGGGAAATGCGCCGTGAAATCCGAAGAAGGCAAAAAAGTGGGCGGAGAAGGTGTTGGGCGAGCGGGGAGGAGGAAGGGCTGGATGAACGCGGCGCGAGGAATGGTGAAAGGTACGAAGGAGACCTGGAGAAGGGAGGGGTGTTGGGCGAACAAGCGTCTAGGCTGGGGAAGTCACTGAATCCAGTTAATCACCTTTTCCTTAACACCATAATACCTGTATCTTAGTTTGTTCATCAGTTTATCGTAAGGGATCTGGTTGAAGGCTTTCTCAAAATCTAAAAATGTAACATCCCTATTTGTAATTCTTTCCCTCATGTTCAGGATATCACGAATAATAGGACCCGGTTGTGTTTCGCGTGATTTACCCTTCATAAACCCATGATTGTTGAGAAAACGTTCCTTAAGTCGAAAAAACCCGCCGTGTTCCTAATAATGGCATGTTCCAACATTTGGCATCGATGCTATGGAAAGCTGACTGAACGATAATTACTTGGGCTCTCTGGCCACTTTTGTAGAGAAAGAATATTATATATTCTTATGAACGTTAATTTTTTCCAAATGAGACTTTCAATGCAAAATATCCGCCACCCTTCAATGAGAAAGATGATTTTAAAAATCCGTACATCGCAACTTTTGGCGAAATAAATTAAATTCCTACATTATACCTGCGACCCGTGTCGTACGCCGTCAGAAACTTCATTAGATTACAGGGTTCGTCCGGAAAAAAAGTGTACTGAGCTCAGGAAAAAAAAATTATTACACTTTTACATATACTATATTAAGCTAATATTCCTCAAAATAGGACCCTTGTGAGTCGATACACTTGTTCCAGCGGCGTTCCCATTCCTGGAACGCTCCCGCGAAGGCATCATCGGGAACCTCTCGAAGACTCGTCGTCGACCTCTTCTCTGCCCTCCACGAACATCTTGTGCCACCGAAAGATCATGTTTCTGGACATGGCTGACTCCCCGTAAGCCTGGTTAATCATACCGACAGTTTCGGTAGACGATTTCCCAAGCTTTACCGCAAATTTGATGGAATAACGCTGCTCCAAAAACTTCGGCATCGCGTTCCGTGACGTGGGTCGAGCGTGGAGGTTCGCGTTAACAGAGCTCCTCACTACACCACAGCTCAGAACCGACTACCTTTCTCAGCGTCGCTTGCCAACATACCCCCCTCCAATCGCAGCCCGTCAGAGCGGTGCTGGGCGCGCCTGGAGCGGCGCGCCCAGCCCAGGAGTCAGTACGCTTATTTTCCGGACGAACCCTGTATTTCAAGAAAAGGACTCCTATTAGTATCAATAATTTCTTCTGAAGAGATTTAACCATTTGATCAGAAACTGTGAATATGCCCCAGACCAGTTAACACGACACTTTCAGTGGATTCATTGACGTGAAAATATATTAAATCAAAAGTGTGGTGATGCTATTTTTGCGTTCGAAACCTCCTCAAGTGATTGCATGCCTACGTTTTCTTTTCTTTTCCATTAATTTTGCTTGGGAATACTTTGACAGCAATCCAAACGTTCAAAGGCTCTTTTTCTGCTCCCATATCTAGTTAAATGGAAGAAGGGAAATCGTGGTCTCAATTTCGCCCGAATAAAGACGTTTATCTCTCTATCTTATAATCTTCGATCATTTAGAAAATAATCAAAGACTTGAAATATACGAAGCAAATTTTTTTGAATTCTTTGCAGGATGCGTTTCAAATAAATGTGGAATGAAAATGCAAAGGATAACTACACTAAATACGGTGAAAATGTACTGGTCTGGTCTGAGTGAGAGGCTCATAAAAGTGATACATTCTAACATAGACATAACGGTCTTGTTAAAGAGAAATTCTAAGACGCTTGTTCGTAAGGATCAAAGAGTGCTATCGGTGATGACATACCTCAAAATAAACCATTTTTTAAGAAGTAAATAACTCACTATTAATGCAAGTTTTGGATGTAACAACTCCAGCTGTGATATTCATTTAAATTATGTGATCAAGAATTCAGGATTGACGAAGGCTGATAAATCCTCCATCTCTGAGAATCGAGCCACGATCCGAAACGTGAAAAGACACCATCCATCATCCAAGCCTATGATCTCTGCTGCTTGAAGTTAATTTGGTCGTACTCTTAATTATACTCCGTATGATAACAAACGTAAAGCATATTAACATGAAGGAAGGAGGGTTTTCGAAATTTTATTGCATATATCGCCCGCCAAGTACTTAACTTCTACTATTACGTTCGTCGACTATGGTGTTTATTTATTCCTTAAGGAAGACCTCTATTTCTATCGTACTGTTTGTTATATTGTTACCGTTGTCTTCGATATTTCAGGGTGCTTCTCACACATATTACTCAATAGATGTCCTGGAAAAGGAATGGAAAGTTGATAGCGAGGGTTTAAGAAATAGCCTTTCCGGAATACGGGTGGTGTCGAGGATAGGTTGATTGATACTCAGGTGGGACTGGTATTCGTGTTATTGTACGCCTGATGGACAAAACGTGTCCTTTTGCTTTTTTTTAAGCGTCCATTAATTCCGAACGACTACGCCCTATGTCAAGAGGCGCAACCTTTTACTACGTGCCGAACGTTGTTCGATTTGAATTTTCATCCTTTTCCTCCCAAGCAGAGTTGACTGCGGGCGCGGATATATTTCGAGTGCCTCCTTCATTTTCAACTAAACCGTGAAATAATTTACGAGAAACTTGTCGTTGAATTTTATTTTACAAAGTGTATTTAAGTTCAGTGTCCAACTGATAGACGATCTTGACCAAGTTTTATTGAACATCAAGTAAAAAAAAATATGACTTCAATCAAACTTTCTATTAACATGTAATCTATTTTAAAGACACTCGATAGGAAGAGCATCGTAAATTGGCAATGCAATTTTATATTTTGCGTCACTCTAATACCGAGGATGGGCTTATATATATATGATTGTCATCATTATTGGCATTTTACTGGTAAAGGTAGGTATTGGATGGACACAGCCTAAAATTTCGGACAAAAATACTTTTACTGGCCTTTCCTAACAAAAACCACAACCTGAAATCGGGCGCTACAGCAAGTCCTGCTTCACTGCCGCGTACTTGAGCTCGTACACTTGTCCACCGAGTTTCATTCCCACCTCCAGTTCTTCCCATGCCTCTTTTAAATTATTCCCTTCAAATATTTAAATTATCTCCGCGTTAATTCACAGAATTGAGGTCTTAAGATGTGCAGATTCAAAAAGAGAAAGAGCTCATTTTAGTCGGTGATAAAACTCAACTGCTTTGGACGGCCAACTAGTAACCTCACAACGTGTGTCAAAAGGGCAAAGTTATTGACCCAATGGTTTATACAAATGAAATGCATTTATTCTATTAAATAGTAGATACAGTTAACATGTTGCATACGTTTGTTTGCGTTTATATACATTGTAATACTTATATATATATACATGTATATATATATATTAATATATATATATATAGATATATATATATATATATATATATATATATATATATATTCCCGAAATATGCTAAGGTAACACTTAGATACACAAAATAAATAAACACAGTTTTTATTTTTTAATATTAGGGTGACACGGCCACATTTCTCAAAAGAAAACTTTTCGGAAAAGTTATCTCACCGGCATTTTGGGCGGTTTCCTTGAATCAGTATTCATCAACGTGCATGCCTCATAATCTGCTTCGTCGCAGGCTTTCGTTTCTCCGCATAGCGTTTGGAACTCCAGTTTAATTATTTGCGAGGATGCTAGATTTTGCATTGAACAGTTGCCCTCCCGTTCCCTCCTCCTACTGTTGTTTCCTGACCCGCTCTGGGTGCCTCGAGACTGACCTCCCTGGTGGACGAGAAGAGCCTAGTTGTCATAGCAGAGCACCTCCCCGTTCAGGCTCCGCCATCGTCCCCATGGGTCCCCTCACTTTTTCATTTCCCTGCGATTTTTCATTCCATCCCCTTCCCCACTCTTCTGCTCCGTATCCCAATTCTTCACGTCTCCTCCCGCCCTCCAAATTCCCTCCTATTCTTCCATTCTTTCTCAACCACCCTCCCACGCACTCACCATCCCTCCATTCCACTCCGCCTTCCCTCGCTTTAGAAAGCCTCCCTCCATCCCTGCGACGTCTCCCAAGTGTCCCTCTATTTTCCGTTCCTTTTTAAACGTTCGCACAGTATTTCCGTGAGCGATGACTCCAAAAAAGTGCACGGTAGTCACGTACTACTTACTCTCTTTCGTAAAATTCCAAGAATATTTCTGAGAAAACCATAGCACGTTATTTCCCTTCTCTCTTCGTCCTATCTGCAACTTGAATCAGTTTTTATATCTCTGTACGTTTAAACGAAACAGTCTTGATTGCTTAGCTAATATTCTAATGTAAGAGATCGGTTCTCAAATTGTTCATGCAGTGCAATAAGCTCCCAAATTGACCCCAAAATACGAATGACTCTCCCTTAAAACATTTTGACGAAGAAATGACGTTCAAAACATCAAATTGGTAACACTATATTGAATAATTTGCGATAAAGTTTCGTCGGAATTCTATACCTAAAATGATTATCAGAGATGCATTCGAGGTATTCAAGGAATTTCGAAACCAGCGGTCACTCCACGATATACTATCAACCCAAATTGCCTTACCTCGAAACCGTTTCCAAGCAACCAACAGTTGACTGCACTTCCTTCAAGACACCCTGATGAGAGGGCTATAAAGAATTTTTGGATATCATGAGCAAATTCTCGAAAGTACAGTAATTTGGTAATTCATCATTACCATGGCATTAGGAATACATTTTCCACAACATGTATGTAAATTGAATCTAGAACAATGTTCATGGGAAAATTGTGTTTAGCATCTAAAATATTAACATGAGTAAGACTATCTTTCAAATTACTTTTTCCAGAATATGCATACGAATTATAGATGCAGAGATGAATCGAAGATAAGTTTTATCGTAATCGCTGGCTGATATTTACAAAGATTTCTTTGCCCTCAAACATTTTGCTGCAATGATTCGCATAGTCTTTCCGCCGACAAGAGCAGTGCATGGATATCTCTCCACCATTCTACTTCAATGCGTTCCTCTGCAAGTCAGTCGAGATGCACTTAAGGCCACACTCTCTCCGAGGCCCATAGAAGCCCTCTCGTTCACGCTAGGCCCTCCTTTCTCTCCACAACATCACTGCTCTGCGCGGCTTAATACCTTCCCTCCGTGCTCGGCATCTTCACGGCCTACCCGAGGGCCAGAGGGTGTTGCAGCCCTTGCCACTACTTACCCCTGGCAATATTTTCGGGCCCATCTTTTAAAAGAGACCTTTTTTCATGAACAAGACGGGAGATTTTGAGACGCCCAAAGGAAATGAAAGGAACTGAGCGAAGGCGGGGAGTGTGGAGGAGGATTGCCTCGTAAGCGTCGTATAAGGGAGATGTTTTGGTGTATAGGAATATCTCATAGGTATTTTGAAAAATGGTTAGGAATGCGACAGTAGGGGTAAGATGAGAAGGGGGTAGGGAAGAGCGAACCCACTCTTGAAGTGTGTCCTTCTAGGACTTTCGTGAAGATATGGAAAATTCTTTTTAAGGCGACATGTTGAGCGGGCTCCTGGAGTCATTCGGATGCATGTGGGAAAATTGGGCTGATCAGAGGCAGAGAGGAAAATAGCTCAAATACGAACGGCTTTTTCAGACCAACCTTAGTCAAAACCAGATTTTTCAAATGTCTGATTAGCAACTCTATACGTACATCAAACCATAGGCAATACTAGGCTGATAACGCCACATTTTTTAATGATCCACAGATTCGGGAATAATTTTGCAAATAGTACTTGCATTCTGTCTACAGGTACCTGTAAGTAAGCAAAATGGTGAGGGTGAAGGTTTTTCGTCAGATGAGACTATTATTATTATTATTACTAATACTAATTATTATTATTATGAACTATTATTGGCATATAATATCTACTAGCATAGACAAAAGGCAGAGATTCATTCCAACTTACATATAGGATCTACTTTTTAAGAAACTTGGACGATAGGAGGAGCAGGGGGAAAAAATTTGTAGGCTATGGATATGCATTGCTACTTGAAAACGCTGAAAATAAAATGGAGGGAGATAATACCAAATTAAGAAATACCTCAAAGATTGGATGTGGAGGGAGAAAGTCTATGGAGGATACTTTTATAAAAGGAAGAGGGAAAATAATTGGACGGGCACAACAGCTTACTGGAAATGAAGTAAATATAGGATTCGTAACCTATCGCAGATTGGGAGGGGGGGGTAGTCCACCCCCTCGACGGTGCGGCACCGTTTTAGCGTTCCGGAAAACTTTCACGTCTTTCAAAATTTTCTCCGATGCACCGTTCTCTCTATGGAGCCAAATCAAAGTGGAGGAGGATTAATTTGTCCGCGGGAAACAAATGGGCGTGAGCTTGAAGCTGAAGAAGGAAAAGGAGAGAAGGAAGAGTCGGAAAGGGATTGTGGGATAGCGTGAGAGAGAGAGAGGAAGCCTTACGGTTTTGGTGGAGGGATGGGGGTGCCAGAATCCTCTCTCCTCGTGTGGGCGGGGGGGGGGGGGGCGAGCGTGCGCGGGACGAGAACAGGGTATTGAGGTGCCCATGTAGATTGGAATGGCAGAGGGAGGAGAGCGAGGTAGGGCGGATTTTGAAAGTGAAATGGGTGTGGAGTGCAGGGTGGGGTTGGGATTTTTGAAGGGGCCCTGGGTTGGGAGGAGTCGTGCGGGGGAATGAAGGAGCAGTGGAGGGGATTAGACTGACGGCCCTCCCTTCTCTCCCTCTGTTTTTTTCATTTCCACCCCCGATTCCCGACCCGCTCTGAACCGACGCTGACTGAACCCGGAGGTTGGTTCCACGAGTGTTGGTGTCGGCACCACGGTTTTTTACTCTGAAAAATGATCCTATGAACTGCGCGAGTGAGAAATCTTTGACACCAGTGACGGTAGAGTCTTTGACTCAACATCGCTGGCTATGACGTACGGAGACAAAATATTTATTTGAATTATTTTCGGCACAATAGCGGTGAATAAAAATTGAAAAATAAGTTCAGGATTGGCCCCTTCTGCTATATTGCTAAATGAATCTTCGTGTGAAACTACGTTCTACCCATCGAGTCGCCGCGGAGGCTTATGGCAGGGAGTGTTCGGACACAATTCTTCTGGTAATGTAAAGTCAGATGAATATTACTTTGTCGCTCGGGATATCATAGTAAAATTAGGTACATTAATCATTGCTATCGGGGTTATTAAGCTAGTTCCTGTTATGATGGCGAACTGTGGGAGGGGTCAAAGGGTATCTAAAACTATCCGCGACTAAAGTGAGTCTGCAATCTACAGATACCATGTGGGGCCCTCATTACTGCCTCATCTCACGCGTGAAGTACTTTTGCAGCAGTTTTAGCTTCCCATGTGCCCTTCTTGTTTCCCGGAACCTAGGTCCGGGATCCTGGGTATTTCCCGGTGCCCTCTCACCCTCCGTCCGCCGTCCCCTCCACCGTTCCCGTACCCCGGGATAATACCGGCACCCCTCTTCCCCGAAGACCGCGTGCGGGCGAGGGAAGTGTGACAAGGGGGGTGGAGACATTGTGGGGGCGGGGGGGTTGGTTTTTTCGAAGGAGGGTTGCGCTGCCCTTGATGCGAGGGGAGTGAGGGGTGAAATGTTTGGGCTGGGTGAGCCTCAGCGGTTGGGGGCGGGGGAGGATGGGAAGGAATTGAATCGGGCCCATGTATCCGCCCGGGTGTGTTCTTCGCGTGGTGCCACGAGGGGAGCGGAAGAGGGGTGCGGGTGATCTCATTCCTCCAGAGGGGAGCGGGGAAGGAAATGAGAGTGGCCGGGGGGGGGGGCGGCGGCGTGCCCCCCTCCAACCCCCGCGTGCTCTTCCCTGGCTGTGTGTGCCATTGCATCCCCGGCGGGCCTCACCGGTTTTCATCTCGTTGCCGATTGGCTAAAAGATTGTTGCCAGCCTTGAGAAAAATCAGGAAAAATGAGACCCCCGGGGAGGTTAGCTTTAATAGTTACACTTAATTCACTCCGTAATGCATATATTAAATAAGCAATGCGTTGAAGACACGTAAAACTAATGGGATGTAAGCTTTTGGAAAATCTGCATAGGAAACATATCCGGAAGGACACAAAAGGTGGGTGCATTTACATGGAAAAATATATGTCAGCCGATTTCTGAACCCGAGACTTATCGCATTCCGACAAATGTTTGCCTACTTAGCTACTGTGCACTTAAAAAATTCTTGTTTATACTTCCACATATTAAGAATTGGATGAACTTCATCTATCTGCATCAATAAACTGCTCCGCAAGCCATCGCGAGGACGTGTGGCGGTGGGTGTTAGGTCACCAGCCATTCTACTTCTACGCCACTACCTCCACTAACGCATGGCACCCCGCGATCCACTGAAAGGGTATCTGGAAGGGGGGCGACCGGGCACCATTCAAGTAACAAACATCCATGAATACTTTGCGGATATTATACTTTTGTAACTACTCCATTGACTAGTCTCAGAAGACAAATGAGGAAACCCATTTAAAGGACGGGTTCACATGCACCGGAGTCACTAATTACGAGGTGGCATTCTACCCACGCAGGAAGGGCAATCCATCAATTTTAAGCCAGGTTAAATTGGAATGTAACTAACTAATGTCCTTAATTATTTTAGCCAGTGCTTACCCATTTCTGTCTCAGTGTTTTCCCCCTTGAGTTGTTGTCGCGAATGTGCGCGAGAAAAACGGATATCTGAATCTATCCATTCGGCAATCTATCTCTCTTATTTTCCGTCTCTTCTGGCGATTTAGTCGTGGAACGGAGTTATATCTTCCATATCGGACGCAAAAATACACTGTTGGCATATTTGCATTAGGTTTATTCTTGCAACGAGTCCGCCCATGCATAAAAATGTACATTCCTCATCTCGTAGTAAATATGCGCCGCTTTAAGTTGTAACATAGGACGCTTTCGAGTCGTATCGTAGGAATTTTTAACGAATGGTGCGACCTATACCCCTTGCTCAATTATGAAACAAGCATTTTTACTTTCAGGATCTTTGCTTGAGTGTAGTCCATCTGTGAACATTTAACCCTTCCAGCATGACCGCATTTGAATGCCATTAAATAGCGTAGTGATCTTAACAGTTTTGCTTGATCTGCTCTGTCCGTATTTAAGTTTTCTTCGACCCTCGTCCCTCTCCGTGGGGGGACCCTCCCGCCATATGCAGCGTTTGGGTCACATTCCCTACCTTTATCCTTGGGAAGGAGAGCGTTTTATGTTCCATATCTATGTGGTAGTGGAATTTCGCCTTCTTACTTTTCATATTCTGGCTCGCGCGTTGCTGGATGGATTTCATGCTGCATCTTGGGGTGCAATTGTTTGTTGCTTTATGGTGGTATGTGTTTGCGTGAGTGTTTGATGAAGGGATTTTGTATGAGAGTGTACGCTGCTGTGGGTGTAGTTTTGCATGTGGTATTGTTCCTTGTTACGGGTGGTGACCTAACACCCCCCGCCACACATCCTTACGGCGGCTTGCGGGGTATTATGTTGATGTCCATTAACATTTTTGAAAATCTGATGCCCAAAACATTGTTTTCTAACACCTATTATGGTTTTAAAACGCTCACTGCGTCTTACTGTTCATGGAATGCCCTCTTCCAACTGCTCTTGTTGTTCATTTGCATGTGTTTATGTGTTGAATCAATACCTTGGGGTTAAGGGTACAAGTTTAGGGTAAGAGTACCTTACTATAATGATACCGACAGTCTACAAAAAACGTTTCTAGATTCCAAACCAAGTTATGCATTTTATTCTATCAATTTTCGAGTTTTTTGATATTTTGGAATTTAGGAAATATCATAATTACTTTCTTATGGTCAGATTTTTATGTTGGCTAAGTGTGCATAGTGCTTCTACTATTGTTTCGACATGTCTATGATTTATTTTATTATGTTTCATTGTATTTATTAATCGGAAATCACAGGTATCTCGATCTCTACTTGAGGTGCTTTGTGGAGGGCACTTAGAGTGAGCACGCCGTCCGTCGGATGGGACGTTAAGCTGCGGACCCCTTGGCGCCTTTCGTTAAGAGTAGGCTAATGCCGACGCCGGGTTTCTCTCCACCCTTCATCCTTTCCGGTCCATCCCCTATGGCGCAAATGACCTCAGCTGTCGGTCGCCTCCCCTAAATACTACAACTACTTAATCGGAAATTCTTTTATGAATTGTAGCATACAAAATTCTATAAATAGTTAACCCACTTGGCCCTCTTGAACGTTGCATTACCTTGTAGAGAAAGTGACATTTGAAGAAAATATGTATGCTTCACCTGATCACTTACGCACAAGCGAAGCTGTTGGGCCGTCGATTTTAACCTTTCGATTCTTGCGTAATCTCTATTGACTCGTGAGGTCGTAATATGCCAGCCAACCTTTGCGTCTTTATGAGGTCCTCATCTGAAACAAAAAACCGGAGAAAAATATCCTGGAATCATATAAAGTTTCGCACAAACACTTTGAAAATTCACATTTTTGCAATAACTATGTGCAGAAACGTACTGACGTGTGCTGGTTTTTTTTTTCAATGAAGTATTCTTTGCAATTTACTAAATGTAGCGTGGCGGTAATTACTAAAAGTAAATCCATAGGACACTATTTTAGGACGATATCATCATTCAGAAATTTCCCCGTGCATACATACGTTGTGAAAAGTCCTATTTTTATAATGCCAGAGTTCATTTTTTGGGGAAATCTCACCTGCGTTCCTTTCACATGAGCAAGTATTCATCGCAGATCACGAAAAATGTTGGGCAATTTTTCTCATATTTTTCAAGAAATTGCAGGGAAACATTTGAAAAATTGATCGTAATTTTTAATAAGGGACTACTCCTGTCGTCGAAATTAGAAGAAACCGAGATTTTTCCTTCGCGTGCTATCCATTTACAAATTGCTATTGCGCTCAGTCAAGTCTTGCTCTCGGACGATGGCTTGTAAATTGGGGTATAAGGAGGATGCATCATTGTAGAATAAGAAGGGATTACTGGAGATGCTTCGATTGGCGCACTTCCAGTCGCAAGGAGAGCGAGTGAAGCTGAGATTTTAGATCGGTAGATTGCGCTCAATTTTACGACGAGGATGGTATTATTTGAATCCGATTGACGCTATTGGCGGATTATGCTGAATGGTACAAAAATGTGGCCAAGCCTTGAAGTATATAAAACATTCTTTCTACCCTCGAACAACTCGCGATCACAATGAAATCAAGAGAAATCAATCAACCCTGGGTGTTTAAATGAAAATTCTGTGTTTCCATCTGCCATTCCTGCTTCGATCAATTCATATTAGGCCGGCAGGGCTTGCGGGATGTTCCAACACTCCCTACCTCGCGCCATTCTGGAACCTCGCAATAAATGACGTAGTCGAAGGAGAGCTGTGCGGGAGGAGAGGTTGGACGCGGGTGGGGTGCAGGAGGAACTGAAGGGCTGGAGGAAATTAACGGAAGGGCATAAAGGAATGGGGATCGACCGAGGGGGAGGAAGGCCCAAGTCGAAGAGTTTTACGTGAAAAGATTCTCCTGGAGACTCAGGAGGTCGCATTGTTGTCGTAGACATTGTCGACGAAGGCATATACCTGGTTTTCGGGCGAAGCCATTTTGGGGGGGAGAGGGGAGGATGGAAGGGGTGATACGGACGAAGTGTTTTCAGAGGCGAGTTACCGCTACGATACATAGGAGTTGCTTTTTAACTCTAAACGAAGCATGGTCAAGGCGGGTTTTTCGTTTGGGAAGAGCTTTTCTCAGACAGCCGAGGTTTCCGGGAAGAGGTTCACTGATAAGTTTTGTGAAAGCTTTCAATGACGAGAAGAATATTTATTTGACATAATCAAAACCTTTTAAAGACACTTTAAAGTGACTAAGTAACAAGATGACAATTACGTCGTGGATTTAAATTTACTTTTGTCTCCGAACGGGATAGTGACACTGCATCCCCAGGGCTGTGCTCTCCTCGCCCATTGGATCTCATACTCCGGAGGGATTTGCGTTTTTGCTCCTAGTACACCGTTCTGAATGGCGCGTTAAAAATCCAAGAAATGGATTGGTTAAAATAAATATCATTCATTCAGTATAGTCTAAAATCAGCCATCCGGCCAGCTTCAAAACAATGAAATGTCAATGAGTGAGGTAACTAATAGTGTTCCATTTGACAATGCCCGAAGTATCCCCAGAATAAATGTGGATTTGTGAGCATTCATTCTCCGGTGAATTTCCGCCGAATCTGCTATAGTTTCTTCCCTGCCGCAGCTGCTCCGATATGCATATTTACTCGTTGCCGTGTCGACCTCCACGACACACGACCACGCGGGGCACAAAGATCCTGTTTTTCGGGCAAAAGAAATGTATTATTAAGTTTTGTTCAAAGTAACTCGTATATGGAACAATTAAATGAAAATTATTTCCCTGATAATGCATTTAATGCCCCATGGAATGTTGAAATTATCATGCTTGATACAATTTTAATTATGGTAACGAACTATGTAGACATAAAAGTCTTCAATCCATGACGACCTCGGTTCCTATTAATCCCGAGCACCACGTCGTTGGGTTCCTTCACATGTTATGAGTGCATCGGCCTCTACAAGAAAAATTAGCGAAAAATGTAGAGGCATGCGTGTATTTTGTGCGTGGCGTTTTTGATAAATGTCTATCCTTTCCAATAAAAATTCCACCTCTCTGGGAATTCCGGCGTTTTTACGGTCACTTGCAGTTCTCGGGAGGGAAGGAGGTAGGAGTGAGTGGGGAGGGGAAAATACGTCTTTGGACTCCGTGGAAGATGAATCGCGCGAGGGACATTCCCCCCCACCATACGTTAGCGCGTCTTTAGAAACGGTGTTAAAACTTATGATCAGCCAACAATGCGCGAACCATTCCACCCCCACGTCCCTTGGGGTGGCCCGACCACTCCGTCAATGTCCCCGGGTTGTGCACCTCCTCTCCCCCGCGGGACATCCCCCCCCCACCCCCTTAAACGCTCTGCACGCTCGGGGAGAGCGAAATTCCCCGAGAGAAGGAGCCATCCGGGCACGGGCCCTGGGCGCGCGCATATCCCCCGGACCTCGCGTCTGTTTGCCGGTTTGCTTTTCCACGGACTCCCCCTCTCCCCGTTCATGGATCCCAGGGGTGCACGGGAAGGGAGGGGAGGGAGACAAGAGGGGACGGCAGAAAAGAAGGATACTCCAAAATCACCGGAAGGTTTTAAAAACATCGTTGGGCAGGGGTTTGCCTGGAAACTCCCGACCCCCGTGACCAACGGTGTCATTCAAGTCTTCGCAGGTGGCTCATGATTTCCTTTCCCATTCTTCAGAAAGGCGTTTGTCTTTCCTTCCTCCCACCGCGCGTCCGCCCTTTCTCCTCGCAACCCTCCCGACCGAGCGAGGACCACGGAGATGGTTAAAGTTTCCCTTTCACGCGCTGTCTTCTCGAGGACAGTATTTCACGGGTTCTCCCAGGATTTCCAACCCGGGGGGGTCGGGGAGGTCAGGGGGGTGGGCCGTGTCGTGCATCCCACGGGGGATCCTGCCGACGGGGGTGGGGGGGTTGAGTCGAGGTGGGTGTGCGGGGCTACCTTTTGTCGCGACCCCCTTCCCCCCGGCTTCGTTGTTTTGGGAAAGAACGGGCCGCATTTCCCCGCTCTTCTTCGGCAGAGACCACGGTTTCGGAAAGAGGGGTGTCGTTCTCATGCCTTCGTCTTCACACCCTGCGTCTCATGCTCTTTTAAGACATTTCTCAGGGACTAGTTTCCTCGTCCGACCCCCCTTCCCGCCCACCGCCCCCTCCGAGCCATTTGCTACCGATGCCGCTTCCACATTAATGCGACAGAAAGTTTTTTTTTCGAGGGCCGGGTGCTATGCGATCCGGCGTGTATGCCGCTGTTTACGGCGAGCGATGATCTTTCCTCTCATTCCTCGCTTGCCAAGGGATCTACGGTCGATCCTTCGGGCGAGAGATATCCTTAACCCCAACCCACCCCTCCCCCCCACAGGAGACGGAAATTCCGAGTAGGACCGAACTCGGCGTTAAGACTCTCCGACTCTCGTTAAATGTTCAGTGAAATTAATACAATTGAGTTTCACTATATTTGATTTCTCCCACACTTGATGTGGATATAGTTGGATCGATACATGTAATTTTAGTCTGTACAAATTTTAAGGATGGATCACCAAAAGAATTCGTCCGTCACCATTTCAATACTGGCTATCAGAATCGAAGATTTCCCCAGCAAGGCCAGGCAAAGGAACCGGACGGCAAATGTCTTCCCGCTTCATGTAAAAGTGCATGGTGTTCGTGCATCCGCCCCTCGAGTGCGTTTTTGTTTGTGTGCCTGGAAATTATTCCACAACAGGAATAATTAGTTAGATATTTCTGAAAGGTTACAAACTAAATACTTCCCCACGGCGCCCGAGCGATAATCCAACTCCCAAAACCTGACCACACTTTGGCGAGGTTTTCACGTAGTCAAAGAATCTTTGATAAATATGTTTTTTTTTTTGGCTTTTGGCCGCTTAGTGCGTCACAATCAACAAACCATTTGTAATATTTTGGAGATGTTCTAGTGCAAACAAACAAAGTTGATAAAGAACCGTATTTTCAACCTTAGCCCTAGAACGGTAACGCTATTTTTTTCACCCTATGATGGTAACAGTTTTCTAAAATTCGTATCTCACACCCATTATGACTATGAGAGTCCTATGGGGCTTATTATTTTCGTTTTTTAATGCAGAATTACGTGGGACAATTTTTTTTTCAAATTTTTATCGTATGAGAGAAAAATGTTTTCGTTTGGCGCGAGATTTCAACCGCTCTGGGGTGTTTTTTCACCCCCGTTACCGTTTTACGGTTAACTTTGTGGAAACTTTTCATTTTGAAAAGAAATGATAAATAAAAATTGTGATTGTCACTATAGTATTTTATTCGGGTATCGCAATTGCTAATTGTCATTCCTCTCCAATGTTGATAACGTTTTGAACATAATCAACAGGACCGCCATGTATTCCCACTGTAACAGTTGCATATCGCCAAGCGTGTTGTTCAATCATTAGTTTTAATTCGTTAATCCGATTCAGTAGCATTAAATATTCAATTGAGTTCCGGCGAGGGGTATCTGAAAGAGAACCTGTCCCTTGTCAAGACGTCAGTTACCTCGTGCGTCAATTTTTCAACTAATGTTGGGCAAAATGTTGACTGTGTGAAAGGGGCTTTAGGCAGGTTCAGTCTAGGAAAGATAAAATATTTAACTGTGTCGGCTGACCATGGACTGCGAGGGATCAGTACTAAGATTGTCGAGCCTATGGACGTTTTTACACGTGGATCAAGATGATAAATAGGGACGCACATCCCCGCCACGGGTCTCCCATGATTCAAAACTCATTTGAGCTCTCGTGGGAGTGTGATTAAACAATCAGCTTCGCCATCCTTTGAGGAACATCGTCGCCTTTGTTGGCCGGAAATGATAGACATTATGAGGCATACTTTGATGAAAGGGTGTGCGCGACGAAGAGAATGATATGGCTGAATATCGTGCCGCTAGAATGACTCAGTGCAATTATGAGGCGTTAATTTTTAATATATTTCGTCTTTACCTCCGACCAGGTGGACGTGCGGTCAAAAAAAAATAAATAAATAGACACGGAGAGAGAATTATTTCCCAAGGCAGTGATGTTGCGCTTTTTACACATAACACGCACCGCCTCCCCTGTGGCATATGCATTTATTAATTACGATCCATTATACCTATTCATCGTCCAGACTTTCCCTAATTAATCATTAAGGGTGGGTGGCAGCGAGAATATAAGAAAGGAAGGGAGTTTTTAAGAGACGAAAAAGGAAAAATTGTACGTGTCCGAGGAGACCCAGCCAAGAGAGAAAATCATTATCGTTCGAATTTATATTTATTAGTCCTCGTAGGTAATATTTCCCCATTAATTTAAACGCATTAAATACCAATAACCTTATTAGTAGGAATATAAATATTCATCGAACGCCTAAAAATCACCTTTTTTTAACGACTGGTATACTTCTCTTTTTTTATTATTTTAATAAATATTTTGATATTTCAGATGTTATTTATGTAAAAAATTTGTTGAGCTTTACCTTGTCAAGGTCGCAAAATACTTTCACAAACCACATTGCGTATAATAAAGGCTTTAGCGAAGTTGATGAAGTTTTGATGCCAATATAAGATAATGAGTAAAATGTAATGGCACTTTGGGATTTGATTATTGGGTCTTGATTATTATTATTGGGCTAATTTAAAATTGGGATTTCAATGTTAATAATTTTTTTACTCAAACGGGCGTGAAGTTACAGTTGCACTCACTCAATGTTGAAATAATTATTTTTGTTCTTCCTTGCAATTGTTTTAATGGCACAGTTGATCATGTTATTGCAAAATTGATTCTACTTAAAAAACAGTTTTAGGCGTAATATCGTGGGAATACTTCATAATGGAAGAAGGCGCTTTGCCTTTTTAGATAGACTAGTTTTATTACGACTTAGGTTTAGTTACGTTGTAATATCTGAAGGCCTGGAGATATTACGCTGTAATGAAACCTAGGTCGTGATAAAAATACTCTACGTGGAAAAGCGAAGTGTCTTCTTTCATTATGATTGTATTTGTATGATAAAATCAGTCCCTTTCCGTCGTTTGCACTCTCGGGAAAGAATGAATCCGCGAGTCGTTTTGGTGGCCATTCAGAAGCAAGGGTCGATGCATGTCGTCACCGGAGCCACAGCGTCCAATGATCGCCCCTCCGCTGTGGCCCCGATGCAGCAGCAGTGGGGTCGCACAGGAGACGTGGGGGCCCTTTGATTGATCTCGTCTTTAATTGGTCTCTCCTGGGCGTCGGAGGAAACTTATGGGCTCCAAAGTGCTCTTTAAATTTTCGGTCCAAAGGTCAAAGTCGAGAGGTCGTTGCGCTAATGGGTCAAGTAATGTCGGGACAAATTCTGTGGTTGGTCATCATGGAAAGCAGATGGATCGCTGGCCATTGGTCAAAACGTCCACATTACGACGCGCGAGAGAAGAGAGAGACTCGAGTAGGGAGGGGAGAAAAAATGCAGAGAAAGATTAACCCTTGCCTGGAGCTATTGCCGTCCAAGGGATATTTCGGGGGAATAATATATGCATTAGTTGTGTGTGGGTGATGGAGGCTCATAGGCGGTGGATGGAGAGAGAGGGTGGGCAGAGCGAAAAGTCACGCCCGGGGACTTTATGAGCTCGTTATGGTTCTCGTGACACACCTATTCCTCTCGCCCGGGTTATTTTCGTAAGTTGAGAAAAATTGCTCATTTCCCTTTGAAAACACTCGGGGCGACTTTCCAGCCGAAGAAATCCGTCTTCGTGCGGCACATTGCTTATTCCTGCGCGGTCGCTCGCGCTTTACATTTCCATTGGCTGCTTCCACGGCGACTCCCTTGGCAATGGAAATGTTTTGCGACTCGACCGTGGCTGCCTTTCTCGTTGTTGCCCGCCACCCTCGACATGTGCTCTCTCAACAATTTCATTTAGCAGTGCCGAGTACATCTACATCTACATAATACCCCGCAAGCCGCCGCAAGGGTGTGTGGCGGGGGGTGTTAGGGCACCAACCGTAAAAAGGAAAAATACCACATGCAAAAAAAACAACACGGAAAATTACACCCACAGCAGCGCACACACTCATGCAAAAATCCCTTCATCCAATACTCATGCAAACACATAAACCGCAAAACAACTAAAAAACTGCACCCCATGATGCAGCACGAAAGACATCCTACAACACGGAAGCCAGGACACAACAAGCAAGAAATTGAAACACCACATGAAAATGCACCACGAAACACTCTACCTCCAAAGAGTCTGTAAAAGGCAGGCAATGCGACCCAACGTTGCAGGTAGCAGGAATTTCCCCCCGCGGAGAGGGACGAGGGATTGAAAGGGAATTTAGACGCTGAGGGTGGCAAGTGGAATTTTTGCTATCTATAACCCTGCAGTTGCTATCCCGTATTGTCCGTGGGAAGGAGTCCTTGAGTCGGCTAGTTCTGGCATCTATTTCCCGAATTTTATATGCATGATCCAAGCGACCAATGTATGTAGGAGTATTGTGATTTCCTTGAATGTTTTCGGTTCTGTTAGCAAACGGATTAATTTTGAACGTCTATCCGTTTCACGAGTATTTTTCATGGAAAAACTAATATGGATGCCATAGCAAAACGAAAAAGAATGTATTTATTCATCACTTTCAAGAAGGTAGATCTCGATCTCCGTTCGAGCGCCGTGACAATTTTTGTGTTTAAGAGTTTGTCATAACTCACGTCAATTGAAAAACTCTCGGACGCCATTGTAATGGAAATTATTTCCATGCTTAATTCAACCGGTTGTTTTAATCATTTATGTATATATCGTCAATCGGGTGCATGAAAATTTTATCGTCGAGCGATTACGCAAGTAAAAATAAATGCCGCCCACCAATATTTCCCTTAGCACCTGCTCGTTTATTGTGGCTTTTCATAATGTCTTAGGGTAAAATGTTTTACGACCCAATAAAAGTGTTGTAAACGAGAGTAGTCTATTTATAACCTCGGAGCATCGAAAATACCTTTATAAAAACACGTACGGATCAAGGAAGTTTCGAGGAATGAGTCGGTCGGGACGGTGAGGAGACGAAGGGCGAGGAGCGCTGGGCGTTGGGGAGGCGGAGGAAGGCAGCGTTTGGCGAGAATGGACGGGGGGGGGGAGGGGGTTCTAATGGAGGGTGAGGGGGGGGCAGTGATGTGGGAGAGAAAGGAATTTGGAAGAATTCGGAGAAGGAGGGAGGGAATAATGCGAGAAGAGACGGCAAACAAAAGAGGTGTGAATGCCTACCTATAGCGGTCGGCCATAGTATGCGTGTTTTTCTTGTTGCATATTTAAGTTGCGAATATACGTTTTTGATGAAACCGCATTGTGATTGTGTAGATTGCTGGTAAATACTACTCGACATTATTCCCTGGAAGAGAAGAAAATTTAAAAAGTTAATTAGGAAAGCAAATCACGGTTGCGAATGTCAAATTAAGCTTGTCATTAAGAGTCCTTAGCCTACTACGATTTCATCCGTTTCTCTCAACTCATGTATTAGGGAGGATGGGAGATTTATGTTGAGAAATCGATCCATATCTATTGATCGACATTTGAAGGCACTCGTTAAATATATACATTGATTTAATACGTAAATCAATCGAGGCTTAAATATTACCATTCCACTAACACGTTTAAACCGGTGAATACCGGTGAATCTTGACTTAACAAACCTTGAATGGATCAAAGATTCTTTTTTTATACCCTCTTTTTGTAGCGGCAGTTGTGCTCACGTTTGTC